>NC_047074.1:11319055-11634171 GCF_902459465.1 Asterias rubens | reverse complement strand
ACTTACTCAAAATAATTATTAGCAAAAACCTGTCTAGGCAACGAGTAACGGGGAGAGGTTGATAGTATAAAACATTGTGAGAAACGGCACCCTCTGAAGTAACGTAGTTTTCGAGCAAGAAGTAATTTTCCACGAATTTGATTTCGAGACCACTGATTTACAATGTTGAGGTCTCGAAATCAAGCATCAATAACATCCGATCCAGTCGGAACAGCTATTGTTTTCGTCGAGATTTTTATTATTTAGCTGTTCCGATCCAGTCGGAACAGCTATTGTTTTCGTCGAGATTTTTATTATTTAGCTGTTCCGATCCAGTCGGAACAGCTATTGTTTTCGTCGAGATTTTTATTATTTTTGTTATTATTATTATTAGCTGTTCCGATCCAGTCGGAACAGCTATTGTTTTCTTTGAGATTTTTATTATTTTTATTATTATTATTATTATTATTCTTTGTTTCCGCCTAAAACCCCATAGCGTTTGTACAGCGTTTTTGTTTAGGCCCCGTCTCCTAAAGTATAAGGATAAAAGAGTTAAATCATTATATCAAATTGAAGCTCAGAACATAAGCTTTACTGTAACAAAAAAGTGTTAAAATTCTTAATTAATTAACCACGTGGTCTTCATTTGAATTTTTAATTTGTAAACTTGATGTCCACGGTTAATGCAATACAAAATTGAGATTTTGCAAAAGGCATTGGATTGGGGTAAGTTGCATACCAACGTGTACCTTATGAAATTTATTAGTACGAAAAATACAATTTTAAGACTGTGACGTCATCACATGTTAATTTATGCTAATTAGAAGCTTTAATGAGCTTTTCTTTGCAGCACTATATCTCAAGAAGTGTACGGCCGATTTCAAAGATTTTTTCAGTATTAGACTCATTAGGCATATGGGAATTGCCTCGGGTAACCGTGACCCCGATATTCAAAAGAATATCCATATAATAGATTTGTCTGGTGTATAAACTGATGTCCCAGCCATTGGATTTTCGTGTGTTTTTGCTAGATTCCTCGCTCCCCAACCAAAGTGACTACAAAACGTCTCTAATGGATAACAATGGTATATTTCGAAATGTTTTTTTTCCCAGCAAGAGTTGTGGGGCCCAATTTATCTAGTATTTATTTTTGGTATTTTGTTTATCTGTTTCATTTAAATATATGGTTAAGTTTTATTTTACGCTAACTGTTGTGTTTGTTCTTCCTGTAAATTTGAATTGTTTTGCCGCTACATAAGATTACACCCACTAAATAGAATTGCTTACATTGCTTTCTTCGTTAGAAAAAAAGGGGGGGGGGGTCCGTACTCGTTAAGGTTTGCTTTTTATGGGCCCCTCCATCCCCTACATGTGTTTTGCATTGATTTTTAGTTTTTGTTTTCTATTATTGTACGATTGCATTTGCTTGTAATAAATGATTTATTACCTTCTGTGTAGACTAAGCAAGTCTCGCGCGTATTTGAACTTGCGTATTTGAACTTGCGGGACCATACGCCAAGTACTATACAACCGATTTTCAATCCTGTTTGTTTAGTTTTATCCTCCTAAGGCATTACAAATAAACTTTGAAAATCCATGACCCCAAGTTGACCTCTACTTCCGGGTCAACCAGAAGTGGCACCATATCTCAAGAACTACACAACCGATTTTTTAAACTTTTTTTCAGTTACAGACTCCTTGGGCGTTAGAGATTAGCCTTAGGTTACCGTGACCCCATGAAGTGGCACCGTAACTCAAGACACTGTACAGTATTTTTCAAACATTCAGTTATAGACTCCTTGGTATTGTTAACACATAATCAAAGTAAAAGAACACGGAACAGCTTTGTGTTTGTTTACAAACACCTAATGTCTAGTTTTATGTTTATGATGGTACACACCAAGTGAGAACACTGGTCTTTGACAATTACCAAACGAGTACAGTGCCTTTAAGATTACAACGAAAATGATGAACCTAGTAATATGATTTGATGTGTGAAGTCTTTAACTTCCCTCTCAACAATAATTGCAAAATTGGGGTTTACAAGAATGTATTGCTCTTTTTGTTTTCCTCTTTAGAGAGACATCTTCTTGGGCGTTATAAGCGTTGGTCTGATTGTTCAAGGATGTTACTTATTGACGATGTTACCAAGCGTCTACAAACATGTTAAGAACATTGTTCACATTACAAACAATCTCACTCGTGTGAACGATAGACCACCTATCATGAGAAGATTCCGCAGCAAATTGCCCACCAATACAAATATGACTAAATTA
The DNA here is from genome assembly GCF_902459465.1 of Asterias rubens. Classification (NCBI taxonomy): domain Eukaryota; kingdom Metazoa; phylum Echinodermata; class Asteroidea; order Forcipulatida; family Asteriidae; genus Asterias; species Asterias rubens. The sequence goes on along the minus strand of NC_047074.1, from coordinate 11,631,916 downwards.
CGTACTAGCGATCAAACCACTGGCAAGAAAATATCATCAACCTCGTCTACAGAGGGCCAATGTCACTACATGGTTCAAGTGCACGACACAGATGAACAAATTAAGAAATTGAACAGAATATCTCAAACCAACATACTCTGTGATAATCACTGCAACATTGAGCTTATAGTCGCCAATGAAAACAACAAGTTTAAAGGAATGGATGCAGTTGTCTTCCATATAGCGAAAAGCCGAATTCCAAAACCCCTCCCTGCACCAGCAAACCCCAAACAGACGTGGATATATTTCTCGATGGAATCCCCGATTTCAAACGCACGGGAAAGAGGTTTCCCAATCAACCGCCTACCCGTTCACGCAACCTGGACATACCAGAGGGGCTCCGACATAAGTGTCCCGTATGGAATTTACCGAACAGGGATGCCCGTGACTAATCGGACAAAATCACCCGAAGAATGGGTTGAAGGAAAAAGCAAACTGATTGCATGGATGGCCAGTAACTGTCACCGCACTTCCTGGCCAAGGACTGCCTTTGTACAAGCACTGAATAAGGTTATCCACGTCGATATGTACGGAGGATGCGGAAACCTAAAATGCCCACGAATAAAGAAATGTGACGATGACTTGTTGAGGCAATATAAGTTCTATCTGTCACTAGAGAATGCAGAGTGCGGTGACTACATCACGGAGAAACTCTGGGTTAAAGCGCTCCAGCGAGGGGTCGTCCCGATCGTCAATGGTCCCACGAGAAAAGTTTACGAAGAATTTGCACCGCCCGACTCCTTCATTTACGTCGGTGACTACAAGAACTTGCAAGAACTAGCGGATTACCTAAGACTGTTGGACTCTAAACCCGAATTGTATGCCCAGTATTTCGAATGGCGGTACAAGGGTTCCGTTCGATATTGGAATGCACACGATCCTTCCGTCTGGTGCGATCAAGTTATACCGATAATAGAGAAAGTTAAACGGGGAGAGTTGAAGAGAGTACCGGTTGGAAACAGCCAATTCGCAAGATCGTGTAGGCCTCCTAACAAAGGTCGATCAGTTTCAACTTACGGTGTAAAATGGGTACCTTGGTAAACTAAAATCAAAAGCAACAAGGGAAACTTTGAAGTTCAAAACAGTTTTTTAAAGCAAGGTAATTGATTGGTTGCTATCAACGGAATGATGATTTAAAGGCGAAGTTATCACAAACAAAGAGTAACAACGAAAAAAAGTTGCATAATTTGGTCGGTATTCTGCATGACGTTGAAATCTTGAATGTAGCTGTCAAAATACAAAATTACAAAGTATTTATTTTTAAATTGTCATGGATTTCTAGAATAGTCGAGTAAATTCTTGACAACATCAAAACAAAGTGAGATTAATATAATAATAACGTTATGTTATTACTTTTTGTATTACAATAACAACAATTTAGATTTGGGTGATGACTTGAGCTAGTTTAATTCTCATCATTAAGAAAGTGTTGGGTGACTAAACTCCTTTCTCATTAAAGGCACTTGACACTATTGGTAGCCACTGTTTTTAGTTAGCATTATATATTTTTTGTTAACAATCAATGGAGAGCTGTTGATAGTATAAAACATTGTCAGAAACGGCTTGCTCTGAAATAACGTAGTTTTCGAGAAAGAAGTAGTTTTCCACTTAAATTTGAATTCGGTTTTGAGGTCTCAAAATCAAGCATCTTTATGAAACACACCAATTTTGTGTGACAATGGTGTTCCCCATCATTATCTTGCAACATCTACGACCAATTGAGTTCAAATTTTCACAGGTTTGTTATTTTGTGCATAATAAATGTTGAGATACGCCAAGGGAGAAGACTGGTCTTTGACAGTTGCCAAAGGTGTCCAGTGTCTTTAAGACGGGATAAACAAAGTAATCTCGTATGTCCTTGTTTGAACCTGTGCTTGAAGCTTCTTGTCGGATATGGGTTGTTGGTGTTTCTGAAAACAATCCGAAGACTTTCCGTTTAAAGTCAGTGGACACTATTGGTAAAATGTCAAAGACCAGTCTTCTCACTTGCTGTATCTCAACATGCATAAAAACAACAAAAATGTGAAAATTTGAGCTCGATTGGTCGTCGGAGTTGCGAAATAACAGTGAAAGAAAAAACCAAAACACCCGTGTCACACGAAGTTGTGTGCTTTCAGATGCTTGATTTCGAGACCTCAAATTCTAAACTTGAGGTCTCGAAATCAAATTCGTGGAAAAATACTTGTTTCTCGAAAACTATTTCACTTCAGAGGGAGCCGTTTCTCACAATGTTTTATACTACCAACCTCTCCCCATTACTCGTTACCAAGTGAGGTTATATGCTAATAATTATTTTGAGTAATTACCAATAGTGTCCACTGCCTTTAAATTTGGCCTTGTGGCAAATAGCTGCAATCTGACTTGAGCTGTCAATCTGCTAAGACGTACAGTTAGAATTTTCACTGTTGAACTGCCGAGACAAAAGAACTCTTTTATTGCAACTATGTGGGTTGACATTTTCCATCTATTTTTAGGGACACTGAATATTTAGTGGTTATTCATTGTTGATTTATAATAGTTATACTGATTGAGACCAAATGCTGGATTTGTCATTTTTATTAGGGAGTAATTTTCATAACTGATAAAGAGTAAGTGTGACCATCAGTTAAAATTCTTCTTCTTCTTGATTTGAGTTAATAATTCACGAATTACTGCTCGAGGTTGTTCTGACAATCAGTTTAAAACTTTTTCAAGATGGTCCATGAGTATCAGGGTTATCGTGTTTATTTAATTACGCGTTCATGTACCTTTTATTGTAAATCTGATGGACTCTTATTTTTCTAAATTTTTGGTGGGTTTGTGTAAATAAATTAATATAATATAATGTAATAGTAAGTTTGTATCTTTTTAATGTGCTTTATTTATCCATGCGGAATGGTAATAGCAGTATGTAAAATACACAAAATACTATTTAATGATCGAGTTGAATATCATAGGACTGCATTGAGTGCACATGACACTGATCTACCAAAAGTTAAAAGCCACATATTATTATTATTTATTTTACGTAATATTAATTTGTGCAATCTCCAATAGTGAAGCTTCCTTTGGTGAACGGACATGTCCAAGTCAACTGGAAAGGAAACAAAATTAATTCACTCCTGAAATGTTGACAGTTTTCCCCCTTCTTCTTATCAGCTTTTGTTTGCACACTCCTTCATCTAAATTTCTTTAGGCGACTACTCATTCATTCATTCATTCATTCAAACTTACATGTTTTATTTGCATACTTTATGAAAACAGAGTACAAACCATTTTTTTGAAGGATTAACCAATGAACAAATATTTTTAATGAGGCAGAGAAAAACAAATAAATAGAGTATGGAGGCATCATCTGGAAGCAGAGGCTTATGTAGGGATGCCTGGGGACAGACAATGGCCAACTCATTGACAGCGCCCCCCTGCATCGTCTTGCATCAAGATTAGCGCGGACAACCGGTTATAAACACTGGTCATTATCAACGGTTTAAACATCCCCACGTGACGCGCTCTCCACCAATAACGCGCCATTCGTGCAAAATAGTGGAGCGATTTTAACAATAGCATGACGTCCCAGGTGTGGGTTAAGTCGCGCTCGGGCCATTCTTACCTCCGAATGGCGCGCACCTCGGGCATTATCCTATACTTGATGATTGACCAAACAGTAAAGATGCAATAAAGGCCGAGTAAAAAAAAAAAAATGTTTAAGTAATAGAAGAGTTTGTGGTAACACCATGTAATAACAATCTCTAAATGAGTTGGGGTGGTTCTGAAAAGAACCGTTGGATTAACTCGACGTTTCGATCAGTATGCTCTGATCGTCTTCGAAGACGATCAGAGCATACTGATCGAAACAACTCGACGTTTCGATCAGTATGCTCTGATCGTCTTCGAAGACGATCAGAACATACTGATCGAAACGTCGAGTTAATCCTACGGTTCTTTTCAGAACCACCCCAACTCATTTAGAGATTGTTATTACATGGTGTTACCGCAAACTCTTCAATACGTGGACTATACCATAGAGAAAGGACCAATGCGGTCCTTTCTCTATGAGTTAGTATTTTACATTCGCCACATGATATCACAATGCAGGCTGGCATTATAATTAATCCATAGTTTAAAACCACATTATTGACTGGTCAGACAGTAGGAGGGCTAAGTTAAAAATTAGGGGGGGTCAATAGGACTCAATTTATTTACACCGTGCACCAATGGGACACTTTTGGGACGCTTGGTGGCAGCAGACTTACCAGGTAAAATCCATTGTTCTCGGCAATGTACGCATGCTCAGAACTACGTAAACAATGGAAATGTACCTGGTAAGTCTGCTGCCATCTAGCGTTCTAAAGTCTCCCATTTTAATGTGATAACAAAAATATTCGTTTAACAACATGAAACTATTTATATTTTACAGCATAAGAATGCCTGACACTCGCAATAAAAAACGATTTTTTTTTTTTTTTTCCAGCACTCTCTTTCAGCTAACCCTTCAATTAAAAACATACAGGCTCACACTTAAAGGCAGTGGACACTATTGGTAATTACTCAAAATACTTGTTGGCATAAAACCCATAGAGCTGTATATATTGACTAGAGCGCTAACACCCCGTTATACACGCACTAAGGTTTTGAAGCCGTGTGGGCGCATCCATGTTTATGTACAAACCAATACAATAGCTTGAAATTTTGTACGGCAATTGTACGGCTATTTGCATGATCGTGCGTCTGTTCTTTGTTATGTGCCATCGAAGCAAAAAATGCAGTAAATGTGAACGAACAATCTGCTGATAAGCGCACAAACTGCGAGCGTCATGTGCGTCATGATTAAAAGGCGCGTTTACCTTTTTTTTAGTACGGCAACCAAGTCGAAGTTACTGTTTTCGTAGCGCGGACGTACGCGAGTGGACAGTTGCGTACGTATACGCACACGCAGAATGTAAAATAATCGCGGCAATGTGTGTTCTCTTAAAATTCCGAATTCACGCAACACACCAAACATGTCTGCGCCCAGGGTGGCTTCAAAACGCAGAGCAAGTTAGCGCTCTAGTCAATATAATATAGCTCTATGATAAAACCTTACTTGGTGACGAGTAATGGGGAGAGGTTGGTAGTATAAAACATTGTGAGAAACGGCTTCCTCTGAAGTGCCATAGTTTTAGAGAAAGACGTAATTTTCCACGAATTTGATTTCGAGACCTCAGATTTAGAACTTGAGGTCTCGAAATCAATCATCTAAATGCACACAACTTCGTGTGACAAGGGTGTTTTTTTCTTTCATGATGTTCACGCAAGTTCGATGACCGATTGAGCTCAAATTTTCACAGGTTTGTTATTTTATGCTTATGTTGAGATACACCAACTGTGAAGGCTAGTCTTTGACAATTACCAATAGTGTCCACTGCCTTAAATGTTCAGTGAAAGGTCTACTTGGGAAATTTTTGTTTCATCTCGCCCCAAAACTTCGGAAGAAAAAGATGTTCGCTCTTGATCTTTCTGGCGAAGAAAGATCCTAAGACAACTGGCCCTGCTTGGAACATACCACCGTCTCGCCCAATCGGCAGGACCATCATCGGTCCGGCTGTGTAAGAGGAGAGAAAAAAAATGAAAAAAAATAAATTAAGTTCCCTTATAGGCAATGTACACTATTGGTAATTACACAAAATAATTGTTGGCATAACAACCTTCTTGGTAATGAGCAATGGAGAGCTGTTAATAGTATAAAATCTTTGTGAGAAACGGCTCCCTTTGAAGTACCGTAGTTTTTGAGAAAGAAGTATATTTTTTAAAACTAAAATTTCTGAATTTACTTCGAGACCTAGGCTGAGGTCGAGGCATCGGACAGCACACAACTTGTGTGACAAGGGTGTTTTTCTTCCATTATTCTCTCCTAAATTCGACGTTTGTTATTGTAATCATATGTTGGGAGACACTAAGCGAGAATATTTTCTGGTCATCAAAGTTGCAAGTGAATAATAAAAGAAAACACACCCTTGTCGCACAATTAAAGATGCTATGTCAGATTTTTGGCCGATTTGACCCCAAAATTTGGATTTAAAATTCAATAGGTATTTTGATGGGGGTCGAGGAAGTTACAAGCTTTCTATTTGAGCAATTGCTCGAAAAAGTCCGCCAAAAGTAGCAGTGAAATAAAGTGCTCAAAATTAGTTTTTGTCGGGATCCCGACAATATATCACGTGACCAATTCTTATGTGTTTTATAAGAAACGTTTTAAATTTTTGTCATGGTTCCTGACCATTAAAAGTTTAACTTTTTTTTCGTTAGAGCGGGTGATACTCTTTGAAATACCATTCACTCAAAAAAATCTATTTTTTTTCAATGTTTGGGGCCAATAATCTGACATAGCATCTTTAATTTGTCTGTTTTCCGATGGCTAACAATAACAAACTTCAGGCCTTGATTTTGCATTTTAGCGAACATAAGAGCAAAAACATAATTTGGGAGAGGGCTCTAATAATTATCTGTGAATTTCTTCGATCGTGGGAGGCAAAGAGAGCACATTTCTTAGACTTGGTTCAAGTCGGGTCTCGTGCTTGTCGAGTCAATAGCCGCGCGGCCGTCTTATGGCAAAACAGTGCAACTAATTTTGTGGTGTTTTTGAGAAAAACAGTTGTCTGCTGGGTAAGTTGGGGGCGCTCTTTTCGTATAGCCCGGTCTCGTTTTCGCACGTGGCTCCATTATCAAGATACAACTATACAAATTGTGGTCTTTTTGCCTTTTTGTGTGTTTTGGTATGGCAAAACGCATTATGTTGACTTAGATACTTTGTTCTGCACTTTATTTTATGGCAAAATGGTCCATTTATAAGAAGCAGTCTTCTGCTTGACTGTAGCTATGTGTTCAGCACGTCAGTGTTTATCTGGTAGAAGAGGCTTTCATTATGATGTAGTGTTTTGGGTTTAGTAAATGTTTACCACTACGGTAGTGTTCACATGGCAGAACGCCTTATCTGTATGATACACCGTTTTTGCCAACAAAGAAATTCAGAAATGTTTCATTCTATGTTAGACTGTTTACATGGCAAAACAATGTATCTACAAGATGCTTCATTACTCCCTATCTTTTAATGTGTAAAGGACTCGTACAATGTAATACATGTGAAGCAGTGTTTTGTGTTGCCAGATATGGTGGTATGTGCATGACAGTATGATCTCATGGCTAGATCTAGACCATCTAACAGCATGCTATGCGCAATGCTACAGCACCAACTGCAACAACATGTAGCCTTTTAGTTCAACTAAAATGAATGAGAAAATAGAAACCATTACAAAAACAGTAAGTTTTAATGAGCATGAACTGCTCATGCTGTACTAGACATAGGCATTCTTCGAACCCAGTCACTAATGTTATGAATTGTAATGTCATTAACTCAAGCTGTGAATTGCCATACATCTACATGTACACATTTTTTGTAGGTGTAAGTTTACTGTTTTGTAGGTGTAAGTTTACTGTTTTGTAGGTACTGTAAGTTTACTGTTGTGTAGGTGTAAGTTTACTGTTTTGTAGGTGTAAGTTTACTGTTTTGTAGGTGTAAGTTTACTGTTTTGTAGGTGTAAGTTTATTGTTTTGTATGGTGCAAGTTCAATACACTAATCAAAATAACTAGACATCAGGTGTTTGTGAACAAACACAAAGCTGTTCTGTGTTCTTTTGCTTTGATTATGTGTTAAAATTACCAAGGAGTCTATAACTGAAAAAAAGTTTGAAAAATACTGTACAGTGTCTTGAGTTACGGTGCCACTTCATGGGGTCACGGTAACCTAAGGCTAATCTCTAACGCCCAAGGAGTCTGTAACTGAAAAAAATTAGAAAATCGGTTGTGTAGTTCTTGAGATATGGTGCCACTTCTGGTTGACCCGGAAGTAGAGGTCAACTTGGGGTCATGGGTTTGGAACATAATGGTCTCGCAAGTTTAAATACGCGCGAGACTTGCTTAGTCTACACAGAAGGTAATAAATAATTTATTACAAGCAAATGCAATCGTACAATACTAGAAAACAAAAACAAAAAATCAATGCAAATCACATGTAGGGGCCCATAAAAAGCAAACCTTAACGAGTACGGACCCCCCCCCCCTTTTTTTTCTAACGAAGAAAGCAATGTAAGCAATTCTATTTAGTGGGTGTAATCTTATGTAGCGGCAAAACAATTCAAAATTACAGGAAGAACAAACACAAAAACAGTTAGCGTAAAATAAAACTTAACCATATATTTAAATGAAACAGATAAACAAAATACCCAACATCATAATAAAACATAAAAGGGAACACTAGTTGTGTGATAAAAATAAATACTAGAGAAAATGGGCCCCGCAACTCTTGCTGGGAAAAAAACATGTCGGAATATACCATTGTTATCCATTAGAGACGTTTTGTAGTCACTTTGGTTGGGGAGCGAGGAATCCAGCAAAAACACACGAAAATCCCATGGCTGGGACATCAGTTTATACACCAGAGAAATCTATTTTATGGATATTCTTTTGAATATTTTATTTTGTGCATATGGTCCGTAATTCATGGTACGTTGAATACAAGTGGGCGGTTGTATCAACAGCAGACTTTTATCCTTTTGATCACCATCAGCCCCATGTATAATAAACTTCAAGGGCTGACGATTGAACTTTTGGTATTGTCATTGTTAAACTCCGGTTCCATTGTGTGCTGTCTGTTACCCTCCACACATAGATTTTCTTGTGAATAGTAGCTGTGTATGATTCATGGTTCGCTGAATAATGTGGCGATAACATACTTTTATCCTTTTGATCACCATCAGCACCATGTATAATAAACTCCAAGGGCTGACGATTGCACTTTTGGTATTGTCATTGTTAAACTCCGGTTCCATTGTGTGCTGTCTGTTACCCTCCACACATAGATTTTCTTGTGAATAGTAGCTGTGTATGATTCATGGTTCGCTGAATAATGTGGCAATAACAAACTTTTATCATTTTGAACTGAATGCTTGATTTATTATCTAGAGGTAAATGCTTGAGGCCAGTAAGAGTATTGTGCACGTACACCGTGAAGTTTTTGTTGGAAACCGTTCGCTAACAGCCATTTATGTTACCCTTTGAAATAAAACCAGAAAATTTATAAGTTTGCTTGTTGCATAAAATTAAATTGAAGATGATGCCTGAATTGATTTTTACAATCAGAGTTGGACTCTAGACTGACGTGTTGGACTCCTTGAACACTCCAAGTGGTTCAATAGGTAGTGCAATTCCAATACTAATGCTGATGTTCTCATGATGTCAGCATCAACAGGAAGTTCCAACAACTTTGTCCCCTTGTACAATTAAATATGCAAATATGGGTCACGTGGTTAATTAATTACGATTTTTAATTTTTTGGGGGGTCGGTGGTTTGATGTTTGATCTAGTAAAAGTTGATTTCACAGAACTCTTAACCACAAAACTCTGCGCTTATGGTCACCATTTTTCGCTTACTGTGTTTTTAAACATCATCGTGTCATGCATGCACACAGGTTTTGTTGGGCTAACATTTGAGAAAAAGAAAAGGCAACACTATCGATATAAAGATAAGAATCAAACTTAAATATTACAAAAAGAAATATATTTTTAGCTTTGGGGGAAAAAAAAATATTGATATCGGACGGAGATTCGAACTCGCATTTGTCAGATGTGTGTTCGCGACTGATGACCACTAGGCTAGAAGGGCACGATGTAAAAATGGTGGGTTTTTACATTATGTGCATCAACAGAGGGGATTATGATCCGGCGAAATAATTCTCGTTTCATGATTTTGCTACCATTGTCACTAAATATGAACTGCTAACGCCTATAACTATTAAGTAGGGTTGAAATGTAGTATTAGATGCCTTAAGGGGGTTTTTGACGACGACGTCGATGTCGTCAAAAACCCCTATCTAATTACGCACGTTCGTTTTAACGAAAACCCATGCACAGAGTAATTGGTCCAGAACGCGGTTAGAAAAACAAGGACAAATTTAACGCACGTTCTAACGAAAATCCCAAACCTCCGTACTTTGTGCGTGTACAGAGTAATGTGTCCAGAACGCGGGTAGGAAACAAAATAGTATAGACTCCTCTCAAGAAGTCAACAACTCATTGAGGTACATACTGTGTTGTATTACCAAAGAGAATGTTTCACAATAACATGAAAGTGACTGCATCAAGTTTACAAATTAAAAATTCAAATGAAGACCACGTGGTTAATTAATTAAGAATTTTAACACTTTTTTGTTAGAGTAAAGCTTGTGTTCTAAGCTTCAATTTGATATATGATTTAACTATTTTATCCTCATACTTTAGGAGTAGGGGCCTGAACAAAAACGCTGTACAAACGCTATGGGGTTTTAGGCAGAAACAAAGAATAATAATAATAAAAATAATAAAAATCTCGACGAAAACAACACCTGTTCCGACGGTAGGTCGGAACAGCTAATTAGAAATTTGTACCGCAAAACATGAATTTTGTTTTTACAAAATCCTTAAAATACTCTTTAAAACCTCACCGTTATGAGCCGGAAACTAAATTTATGTTTCTCCCCAGTTCCCCAAATCACTTATTAAAAAAAAAAAAAAAAAAATAGTAGATTCAAACCAGTTCGAAAACAAGATTTCTTGTTTCGGTTGATTAATGAGATCAAAACTGCCTTAGTGATGTTTTCATACTTACATATTGTAAGTTGAGTTGTATTTATTGATGTGTTGTTGTTCGATAAAGTTCATAAATGTGAATAATGTTGACCAAATTTGTAAAGTCATAATAAACAAAAATTACATTTGAATCAATCGAAAATTACTTCTTCGCCGCATGTTTCTTCCTAAAAGGGATATTCATATTTTGACAATCAACGTTTTTGGTTGATAAATACTTGTGATACAATTGTTTAAAATAAATTGTTTTACACAGTTTAATAGGATCGTACAATTAGATACGTTGTTCTGCCATAGATTGACGTTTGTGTTAAACCTTGAAAATCGTTTACATTGTTTTGGTAGGAAATATTTTGGGAAAGCGGACAATTTATGGGAAGTAAGATAAGATACTTTGTTTTGCCATGAAATTTCGGGAAGAACATTACTAATGATTTTTAAATTAATGTTTGATGCATTGTTTTGCCATAAAAATACATTATTTAATATTAGTAACATAAGTTGCATTATTGTCAATGAAATAACAAAAGTGGCAAATTAGACAATTTGTTTGGTAAAACAATGTAACTTCGCTTAAATATTAATAACAACAAAACCATTTGTTCTTTTCAACCAATTTTTTACTGGCTGATATGTCAACAACTCACAAATATTCTGTAACAGTTTTAGTTGAATAGAGAAATACATTAAAAAATGGCAAACGATGAATCTTTGAAGCACTTTTTCTTAAAATGCTCATTTTCGAGTTGCATTGTTTTGCCATGTGACGGCCGAGCGGCAGATGAGCTTTTTTTAACATGCGCCCTCTAATGGCAATCCAGTGACTTGGGTCGCGGTTAATTGGCACTTTCCTGGCGAGTGAGGGCGCACAACAAAGCGGTGAAATAAAGCTCCGATTTAGATGCAGTTTTTCAGTGGAGTAATTCGACGCGACGAAGGACTCGACGAAAGTTCGACTTGGGTCCTTACGCCACATGAGGGTTAAAATACAGAGGAGTGTTTATAAAGTTCGGTCTGCTGAGGAAGATTACTTACGCTTTTTCCATTTCTTAAGCCGTTTTCCCCCGGCAATTGACAAAATGTTAGCAGCAACCAATTCTCCTTGTTGACCGGCCACATATGCCATTTTGGGTGAGCCAGACTCGGAACAGTCCCCGAGAGCGAAGACGTCTGTAAACCCTTCAACCTGAAGGTGATCATTGACCCTGAGATACCCACGCTCCGTCGTATTGGTTTCTGGAATAATACAAGCATCCACAAGTTTTAAATAAGTATAGGCCTTGTTTGGTGTCTATAAATAATAACCTCTAAAGGCCGAGTCACACTGCAGCAATATGACGACAACGATAACGACGCAAATAAATCGCATTCTATTGGTAGAATTGCTGCCCGCGGTTACTCACCCAATCGACCACGTGCATTTTCAACGTTCTCGGTTTCGTTCTCGTTTTCGTTCTCGTTATCGAGACCTGTGCGACCGGGCCTTTACTATTGATGTTCTTGCCGTCGTGGGAACTGTTTGTTTCTGATCATTGGGTTCCAGTCCCAGCCATGACACTTGTGTCCTTATTAAGCTAACACTTAACCTTTGCTCCGTCCTCAGGACGGAGCAAAATGTTAAGTGTTAGGGTGGGACATAAAGACGTATGGTCCCGTGTGTCGTTTTAAAAACTATCAATGCAGGTAAAATATCCTAGTACATGCACATTCACTTATCGAAAAGAAATAAGGGGTTCGCCCCGGTGTGTCTGGCACTTTGATTATCCTCAACCACGAAGGTTGCACTATAGACAGAAAGAAAGATAAGAAATAAATAAATGGAGAACCATATACGACGAATGGGTTGTCATACCAAGTGATGTTGCGTACGCGGATGAGTTGCATGGCTGCCCGATGCATACGATGGCAAGGTCAGCCTCGATCTCAGTCCCTTTGTTGGTCTTTAACGTACATTTGGAAGATCCATCCCTGGGGATGTCGTCTATATTAGTAACTTTCTCGCCTGCACAAAAAAATAAAAAAACTATTGGCCCAAATACAGTTTTTATAGACAGATTTTGAGATATGGCGGTTATAAAGAGCACTTGTATGCATAGTTTCTGCTTATAAAGTTTGGTAATTACTCAAAATAATCATTGTTAGCATTATAACTTGAATTATATTACAAGCCATGGGGATCTGTCAATAGTATACAACATTGTGGTAAACGGTTCCCTCTGGAAGAAACGTAGTTTTTGAGAATAAGTTATGTAACTCAAAATAATATTAAAAGACTTCAGACCTGAAGCCTTTTATTCGGCATCTGAAAGCACAACAAGTTTGTGCAACGTGGGCATTTCTTTCAGTATTCTCTTGCAACTTTGATGACCAAATGAGTAGACATTTTATGTCAGAGTTGTTATTGTATGCATAATTAGTGCTGGTCTTTGACAATAACCAATGGGAGACTTTCTGGGACGATAGAGGGCAGCAGACTTACCGGGTAAATCAATTGTTCTCAGAATTATGCGCATGTTCAGAACTACGTAAACAATGGGAATTTACCCGGTATGTCTGCTGCCGCCTAGCGTTGGAAAGTCTCCTATTGCGTCCATACAGTGCCTTTAATCCACAATGTACAGTATGTTGTAAATGTAATTAATTTTCACAAACTTTTCATTAATTATACCGAGTACTAGTTTAACTCCCTTAGCTGCAAGTTGTTTCCTGACCCCTTCTCTGAATTTAGGCCTCAGCTCAACGCCCTCCACGAGGTAGTCTCTGGAGTGAACGACTGTTACTGACTTATGGGGGAAGTCGGTGGCAATCTCACCCGCCATCTCAAGCCCTACGGCCCCACCACCGATGACTACAATCTCGCTGGCCGACTTGACCTGTGAAAGTAAAAACGAAAGGTACGTTTTTCAAAATTTAATTCGTAAAGGTTATGTGCCCCAAAAAACAGCCCAAAACAGCATTAATTCGTCGGCTCAGTGCAATATTTTCGGTACTTGCAATAAAAAAAAATTACCTTCCAAGTAAAGCAACACACCCAATTAAAACTTGTACGGCGAAGGGATATACCTTTATCGCTATATTGTTATCCTACCTTCTGCAACATGGCTATATACTGCGCTACGTATACATCGGTGTCCTCTCCGCCCTCTACGTTACCGGGAAACGGTCCCTGGCTCCCCGTTGCTATGATGAGATAATCGTAGAAAATCGACTCGCCTCCGGATAAAAGAACCTTTTTCGACTTAACGTCGATCGACACAACTGTTCCGCGTTTGAAACTCTCGCCGAACGTTGGCTCGTATGGGATAAACGTCTTCTCAGAGAGACCTTCAGTATCAAATGAAGGAAAGACATGATCAATTTCTACATTGTCTCCCCTCTCAAAGTCATAATAATAATAATAATAATAATAATAATAATAATAATAATAATAATAATAATAATAATAATAATAATAATAATAATAATAATAATAATAATAATAATAATAATAATAATAATAATAATAATAATAATAATAATAATAATAATAATAATAATAATAATAATAATAATAATAATAATAATAATAATAATAATAATAATAATAATAATAATAATAATAATAATAATAATAATAATAATAATAATAAACAGTTCTTATATAGCGCATAATACAAAATAAAGTCTCTAAGCGCTTCTGTGATTGAAGAGATGGGTTTTAAGTCGTGATTTAAATTGTTCTAGTGTGGCACAGTCTTTGAGATTGTTGGGAAGAGAATTCCATAGTCTAGGTGAAGCATATTGGAAGGAACGTTGACCGTAGAACTTCGTGTGAACTGGAGCTGCTATGAGAAGACCTTTTGAACTGGAACGAAGTTTTCGCGGAGGGTGGTAGTGTTGAATTAAATCCTGAAGATAGTCTGGTGCTGATCCGTTTTTGCATTTGTAGGTGAGTGTTAGGAGTTTGAAAACTATCCGTGATTTAACTGGTAGCCAGTGGAGATTGCGAAGGATCGGAGTGATGGGTTCAAGTGATCGGGTTCTAGTGATGAGTCTGGCTGCTGAATTTTGAACGCGTTGGAGTTTATGAAGTTGACATTCTGGTAATCCGTATAAGAGGCTGTTATTATTGTCAATGCGACTCATCACAAAAGCATGAATCAATCTTTCCGTTGTCGATTGGTCAAGATATTGTCTGATTTTTCCGATTTTGTGCAAACCAAAAGAAGATGCTCGGCACAAATTACTGACATGCTTTGCCATGGTGAGTTGATCATCGATGATGACACCCAGGTCCCGTGCATGTGAAGTTGGATCAAGAGATGAATCTGCTATTCAAATATTCGCCAAATATTCCGAAATTCGAAAGAAAACACTTTTGTTTTTAGAGCCACAATGGATTGTGAATGACGTCATTGCCCGGTATCTTTGATGTCAAATATAATGGGAAAAGATCACACGTGTACACGCTGCGAGAACTCTCAGCCAATGATAAGCTTTCTTGCGTGCACGTTTACTCAATGATGGTGGCGATTGACGCCAAGTGCAATTCATGTACTAGTAGGCTCTTGTTATGCAAGCACTCGAATTACATTTCCGGACACAGTTTTAGACTGTCTTCTTTCTGTAACAGTCTCTTGGTGGCGCTTCATATTGTGACCCCCCCCCCTGTTAGAAAAAAATACCCATTCTCTTACCGTCTTCAGTGCAGGCTCTCAGAGCTGCTATGCAGTGATGCAAAGCCTCCTTTGGGTCAATTAAAGTCAGCTGACATTTCCCGAGGAGTTTATTGGCCACAGCGACACCACCGTAGCCACCGCCGATGATGACGACACGTTTGGTCTGCAGTTCCACGCTGCTCGAACCCCCCATCGTGATTGCAGTTCTATATAGAAAGGGATACCATACACCACTGTTGAAATTTATATTATTTAAGGAAAACAAAATCATGAAGATCACAGATTTACACAAAACTTACACGGTTTAATGATGGTGACAGTAGAAAACATCACTTGAAATATTTCTGTATGAAATGTTATTGTCCTTCAAAACATAAATGATTTGTAACAGAAGTGAAATTTAAAGGAGCATTATACTTTTGTGGTGTTTCCCCGCAGTGATCAGGCATACTTCTATCAAAACATGTATAAGCAGATTAAGTTTTGGGAAAACACTATTTGTTTTTTGGAAATGTCAGTTTTAATGGAGTGCTTTGATCCTGGAGTCGATTCAATTGAGGACTGTTTGCAATGTCATGTAACCAAATCTCACCAAAGGAAGTCCACATTCATTAGGCTTTTTTTTTTTTTTTTTTGCTTACCCGTTGTCATGTTAATGATAACCCTGCTTCGTGATAGTTTGTGTTGTGTTTTATCTCAACTCATTGTTCAATTGAATTGAAAAGTGTTTTGTACTTTAAGCACAAGGATGGGAGCCCACATAACAGTTGTTTTCTATAAATGGGGCTAGTTGTGGAATATTATTAGGTGACATCAAACTGAAACACTTCAAAGTTTTGCTTGCTTTTCGCACTCTAAGTTGTATGCTTACCAGAATAAGGTTACAAGCCAAAACTCAATCTTGTAACTATTAAAGATTCTGTGTCAGATTTTTGGCCGATTTGACCCCCAAAATTTGATGGAGGTATTTTGATGGAGGTCGAGAAAGTTACAAGCTTTCATTTGAGCCATTGCTCGAAAAGTCTGCCAATTATTAGTAGCAGTGAAAAAAAGTGCTTAAAATTAGTTTTTGTCGGGATCCCGACAATATATCACATGACCAATTCTTATGTGTTCGTTAGAGCGGGCGATACTCTTTAAATACCATTCACTCAAAAAAATATCATTTGTTTAATGTTTGGGGCCAAACATCTGAGATAGCATCTTTAAAATTAGTGTTGTAGGCTATTGTATAAACATAACTGTTACCGCAAAGTATTGACGACGTGACAGCTAGGGAAAAAAAGGCCTACATCGTCTCATGAAAAACAAAGTCGTCTCGCAAGTGTCTGTTATAATTTGTAAGACCCTACATTTTATACGACACACTGCTTCGTTCACACACGCCACCACAAAGTATCATGGCACGGGTTTCCATCATCATGGTATAATGTGTGAACTTGGTCAACCCCCTCCCCGCCATCCTCAAATAATTTTGTGGAAATATCCGGATGGACTTGAGAGTACATTGTACATTCAGTGCTAGCCCTATATAGAACCCTTTCTCTGTACACAGATACTGTGTAATACAATACGAAAGTTTAAGGCCGCCAGGGCTAATTCAGTGCATGTGTAGTAGGGTTTTAATATTTTTGAACACAACCCATGACCTAGACTTTATTTCAAGTCTTAGATCGCGGTTATTCTTCTGCATCTCAGCTACGAAAAGTGGGCCCACATTATTAGCTATCACGCGCCCTGCAGCTATCAGCTGCAAGACGACTAAAAAGCCACGATCAAAGACTTGGAACCAAGTCTAACCATGACCCAACGTTTGTACGATGTGTCTCCCTGTTGTTGTGCATGATTACAGTTGCGTGGTCAGGAGCGCATTTATAGACGATATTGCATGGGCATTGCATTTTCCTCATTATCATTTAATCATACAAAATAAACAAGGCTGGTTTTTAGAAAGGGTTGACTGGCGCCATTGTGCACGGCTGGATTAGTGTAAACATTTGTTTACGATTTATCAACGCAAAGTATGAAAGTAATGATGACAGCTCTATTAAATTACGACATCTCTATGTTCTGAAAGCCATGTTCTGAAGAACCACTGATGATTTACAAAATATGTTTATAGGGTTAAGATTAAGGAAAATTAATACATATGGTGTCGGCACATACACAGTAAACAACGCTGTTTATTAGATAGCTAAAAGTGTTGCGAAAGAATGACAACGCCGCTCCAATGTGCACGGCTGGATTAGTGCAACCATGTAATAGGGCCTAGCTAGTGATTTTGTTTACGTTTTTTTTTTGGACAATGCAAAAATGATGGCGACTGCTCTATATATATTCCGACATTACGACAACCATGTTCAGACTAACTCAAACTCATATGATCTATACTCGCTAGAGAGTTGGGGTTGGTGGTTAAAGGCAGTGGACACTATTGGTAATTACTCAAAATAATTATTAGCATAAACAACTTTCTTGGTGACAAGTAATAGGGAGAGGTTGATGGTAAAAAACATTGTGAGAAACGGCACCCTCTGAAGTGCCATAGTTTCCGAGAAAGAAGTAATTTTCCACGAATTGGATTTCAAGACCTCAGATTTAGAACTTGAGGTCTCGAAATCAACCATCTAAACGCACACACCTTCGTGTGACAAGGGTGTTTTTTCTTTCATTCATATCTCGCAAATTCGATGACTGATTGAGCTCAAATTTTCACAGGTTTGTTATTTTATGTATATTTGAGATACACCAACTATGAAGGCTAGTCTTTGACAATATTATTAACAAAAGTGCCTTTAAGATTAGAAAAATACATTGAAGTGTCGGAACACCGAGGGATGTCGGAACATCATGTGCGGTGCAACCAGAAAGTAGTAGGCTACATACCTCGGGTTCAAAGTGCAGTGCAGACCAGTTTTGCCACTACGGTCCGGTAATGATGAAGTCTATACAAGCAACCGAACAGGATGATGATGACTGCCAATACAATAGCACACGTTTGACCATCAGCAGTGAAGAATGATTCAGCAAAAAATCACCAAGGCACGCTGCGCAGCGTGACAAGAAAAAAGTGCCATCTCATTCCACACGATTGTATCATAGGGATCCCTTTTCCGTGATTGTATTGAGAAAACGCAGTGTCTGAAAAAAAATCAATGGTGTGTTCTTTTTCACAAAAGAGATTTATAAACTGGTACTATCGAGTTTGCTAATGGGTGCGTTCGTTTAGCTTCCCTGGGTCGACCCCGTTGTGTGGCGTTTTCTTTTTCCTGGACGAACGTGTGCAGATAATAATATTACCCACGTTCGTCATAGAAAAAAAACCCGCCACACACCGGGGTCGACCCAGGGAAGCTAAACGAACGCACCCATAGTTGTTTTTTAATAGAACTTAGCAGCGCATTGGCAAGCATCCTTTTCGCTGTCTTTTGTTTTTCTTTTTTAAAGATGGGGTAATTACACCATGGTATGAACCCGTACACAATTTGTGTAATTTGTGACTCCTTGTTCTAAAGATGAAACTATGGTCGTTGAGGATGCCAAAGGTGTCCTGTGCCCTTTAACCGCACGAAGCTGATTCTTTGTAATCACTATCTGAATCTAGATAATATACTCAAGGTCGATATCGTTTGACTTGTTCAAAATACTGCTTTGCACTGTCACCCAAACTATATCACTTTAGGAGGCTTCACTCAGTATCATCTCTTTACGTATTTAAAGGCACTGCACACTTTTGGTAATCAAAATATAGACAAGCATTAACAAACTACTTGGTAATGAGTAAAGGAGAGCTGTTGATAGTATAAAACATTGTGAGAAACGACTCCCTCTGAAGTAAAAGTTTGTGAGAAAGAGGTTATTTCTCACTAAGTAATAAAATACTTCTGAGCAGAAGCCTTTTATTACAATCTAACAGCACACTAATTTGTACAACAAGGGTGTTTTTTTCGTTTAGAATTTTTTTTGACAATTTAACAAACGTGATCAGGGTCTTAAAGCGAGATCAACGATTTTTTTCAAAACCAGACTGTGACTCACTTGAGACTCCGACGCCTCCACGCTCATTCTCCTTTAAAGTTTCTAAAAAAAATCCACTTTCGATTGGTTTAACACCCCTATGACACCAGTCGTTTATCCATCGACATACTTCACCGGGGCCCAATTTCATGGTTCTGCTTACCGCCAAACTCTGTGCTTACGATCACCATTCATGTGTAAGTATGCCAGAAACCAAAACCGGTAAAAAGAAAAAAGGTTTTCTCGTAGTTTCGCGCATCATCTTAGTTCTAGAAGTGAAAGGAGTGAAATGTCATTTTAAGCCAAAAAATACACTATTGTCACATTCGTTATTTTTTTTATATATATTATTAATAATGAAAACACGAACTTTCGATATTTGAGCCGCTTCTCGCGAGTTTCCATTTTCGAATTGACGTCACTTCTTCTATTTTTGACGTTCATCAAGGAGCCACCACATCATAAGCAAAAACAACGTTTTTATCTCAATCTTAGGTGTCCCCCTAAAGATACCGTATACAAATTACTGGAACAAAAGAACATGAAGAAAACAGTTGGAAATTTCCCCCTTCGTGATACGAAGAAGTCAAAACCAGAACAAACAAAATTCAAACACGCAAATTAAATGTTACGCTTTGGGATAATATAAGAAGTTTTATTATTGCGATAAAGAACAAAATGCACTAAAATTGTAATAGTATTCATAACAACTGGCGTTTAATCAACGTCTTGATCAATAATTGTAAAAGACACATGATGATATTATGGCATAGCCATTGTGCAGAACAAAATTGTCACCAAGTATTGGTAAAGATATTGCGCCGTGTGTGCAAGTTCACAATGGATTGCATTATTATGCTGCCCCTGGTGTAGCCTTTGTCAAGCCGTCGCGGCTTGGTGAGCTCTCGTATGTGCCTCTATCTACAAAGCGTTGAGGAAGCTGTCAAAACCAAAAGGGCCTTGACAAAAGGCTACCCTTGATGACGAGCCACTCGACCTTAGCGCATGGTTTAAGTGTGTGGTAGCATAACAGGCTGCTGCTGTGTGTCTTTGAAGAAGGTAGAATAACAAACAATGACATCCATTCCATTCTAAAGATAATACTTTTTTCAAAACTAAAATCTTTAATGGCCCTTTCTACCCAAAGACACATGATCTAGGCCCAATTTTACAATTAATTCGCTAAGCTAAAACATACGGCCTGACATATTCTTTGCTAATATTAGCTTCTTAACGGGGCACCAGCCACAACAATACAAACTTGTAAAGTGTACTTGTGGCTGGTAACCAGTTCCTGCCAAGCGATACTATTCTGTGCTTAACATTTTTTTGTGCAAACAGGTTATATGAAATTGGCCATTGAATGTTCTGTTTTGAGAGTGTATTCCAAAATTAATGGATTTGCGTTTTGCCAATTTTTATAAAAATCATAAAGACAATTATCAAGCATTGAGAACAGCAGAGATAAGCAGGGAACCAGTAATACATTACAAAGTATTTCGGATGGTAACCCTTTTCTGCTCCGCAATAATTTGATTTGATTACCAAAACTATTTTGCTCAGCAGCTTTTCCGAAGCTTAGCCAAAAGCTGACCAGCCAGTGTGCTTTTTGCTTTGGTAATACAGTGGTTATAAAAAATAAAAGAAATTGCTTTTGGATGCCCTGTTAACAGAACACGTCATCTGCTGCTGTTTTCTGAAATTGGATAACATCCGCACAATGAGACATACAAAGCGACTACGTCGTGAAGCCATTACTCATTATCGTCTTTTGGTACATTAAACCACAAGAGGGCGCTATACATTCGGGTGGAAATTTACTTCAATTATTATTATTATTAGTTGTTATTTTTTTTTAACTAAAAAAAATAATTAGAAATTAATTCCATCGATTTCACCGTGATTCTCCCAGTCCGAAACCAGCCACTTCTTGTCAATTCGAGGTAAGTTATTTTTGATGGTCCCTTAAATTATTTCGTTAGTGGATTATTTTGTGGGTTGTATACCCAACCGATAGAACAGAATAAGAGCTTTCAGAGGGTTATCGACTAAGTAATTTCTTACTACATAAGCAAAAACATATTTCGTGGTTGTAATTTTTTGTTGGTGTTACCTTTAAGCAATTTCCTATTTGAAAAAGTGTCTGGTATGGGAGTGGGTTGTCTTGACAGTGTTTTTGTTGTGCAATGGTGCAGTGCGATATCGGGTTACACTACTCTCCTATCTAAAGCCTTGGTTTTAATTGACACAAATATAAATATTTGCAATAAATAAGTACAGTTCACAAAAATAAACACTGATTACTTTGTAAACTGCCGTATCGGTTTAAGTACAGTATGGCCGCAGGTTGTTTCGTTTTAACGAAATCCACACGCTTTTATAATATATAATTTTCACTTTTACAAAAAGAATAAATTAAAACATGTTTAGGGTATCTATAATTATGTCTCTTCATCACTCACTTTATAGTTTTAGTTTTCACCTCTACAACGACAACAAATTAAAACATTATTTTGGGTATCACTATATTATAGGCCTCACAAACGTTTATATTATTATTTAAATACTAATTATTGTACAATGTTCACTTCATGATAATCTATAAGAGCATACACTGTACCTTATAGGCCGCACCGAAGGTATTAGTAACTTGGCCACGGCTTTGGTCATTGGCTGAATAGCAACACTCGGTGACGAGCATGACTTAATTAAGACGCGGCCTAATCATGACGAGTTTAGAGTCGGTACGCGCATTCGATAATCTCGCGTTTGACGTAATGACTTTTCAACGCACCTGTTCAGAGGGGACCTGACTTATTTTGTTCATTTGCATAATATGGAAATTCAAGAAATATCTCAACTAATGACTTCGCTTCATTCGAGTTATTTTTGTAGGGAGTGTCTGTAAAGACTAGGCCACTGTGATGTATATAGCTGTATACTACTGCCAAAATGGAAACACCACAGTGATGAATCGGAAGCTAAAGTTAACATGCTAGAATACTCATCTTTCACATTCTTCACGGTGCGGCGAAGTGGTGCTGCTTTCTGCAAGATGTAAACTGAGAGAAAGATAACAGATCTTTTTATGAAGACGATCAGAGCATATCTGATAGAAACGTCGAGTTGAAACCAACAATTCTTTTCAGAACCACCCCAACTCATTAGAGATGGTCAGTGTTACCGCAAACCTTTCTATATCGTATTTCCACCATGCAAAGTTTCAAATCCTACCTAACAGATCCAGCCAGCATACGGTGGTCTATAGGACCCATGGTCATGGTTGATCACACTTGGTGATGCCTTCAAAGGAATAACTAACTGATTTAAATATCAAAAGAACTCATAGAGGGCCACATTCACAGTTGAGGTGAAGAATCTGATGTAATTCTGACTGCATTTTTCTCTAGCCTGTAAGTGAGCAATACCACCAACCGTCAGTTGGACTTAAAGTTTAAAGTACATTTTGCTCTATCTACAATTGCAAGCAGACAAAAATAGTATGGTTACCGCAATGAGCATCCACGCGTAAAACGTATTAAGATTCAAGGAACAAGACGGCTCATAGCGCAATATACATTTCTCAATAGACCTGCAGTTGGCCCAATTTCATAGAGCTGCTAAGCACAAAAAATTGCTTAGCATGAAGTTTCTTCCTTGATAAAAACAGGACTACCGACCCAATTTCCGTTTGTTAATCACGTGGAAATTTGGTTGGTAATCCTGTTTTTGTCAAGAAAGAAATGTTCATGCTAAGCAATTTTTGTGTGTGCTTAGCAGCTCTATGAAATTGGGCCCTTGCTGTACTGATGACGTCAATTTACAGCAGAATCGGGCAACCATTGCACAACTGTCGAAAAAGCATTACCCACAAACAACAACTAATGAGGTAAACAAGACGTCATCAGTACAGGGATATAATTAGATAGTTTTAAATTACATTTCCCAAATGATGGCTGGGTGACTCTACACTGATGTAATAAGTAATTACTAAGCTTATTAAATTTCGTGCAAGAAATATTCAAAGAAGCTGCGGAAAATAAAAATGTTATCACAACATCTGGCAAAAAGAAAAGAAAAAAAAGTCACACACAAATTACATGTAGACAGAAACACACAGAGACCGAAGACAAATCCATTTAAAGCTGGACATAAAATTATTTTGATAAAGCCCAAAATTGATCTGTTTTCCTCTAGGCTATACACTTTTCTTTTTGTTCACAAGTGTCCACCATTTTGTAGGTCTCGAATGTCACAACCTGATTTTATCTGGGTTGGCACAAGTTTGAACTTTTTGATAAATATTGCAACTTTTCTGTGAAACTTATGAATGACGTGTACATTTGGTTTTTGGTATATATGTATATAGGACATATGATTTTTTGTGACATGGGACATTTTTAACTGTTTACGTAAAGTAATGTATAGTTTTCGAGAAAGAAGTAATTTTCCACGAATTTGATTTCGAGACCTCAGAATTAGATTTGGAGGTCTCGAAATCGAGCATCTAACTTCGTGTGACAAGGGTGCTTTTACTTTCACTGTTATCTGGCAACTTCGACGACCAATTGAGTTCAAATGTTCACAGGTTTGTTATTTTATGCATTATGTTGAGATACACCAAGTGAGAAGACTGGTCTTTGACAATTACCAATAGTGTCCAGTGCCTTTAACAGATATATTGAAGTATCGTGTACTACGGGATACCAAACAAAGATGGCCGCTACTTGGCTCGGCATTTTAACACTGATTCAACAATTGTTTTCTTGCCGAGATTGCTTCTTCTTATTATTAACCATCTCCTAAATCGACATTCAAAGACTAGGCCTACCCTTTATTTAAAGGTGATAAGCGGTGCAATTATAATACTCAAGGCTGTGACATAAAAGGGTTGTATTATAAACAACATACACAACGGACAAAATCGTCACAATTATCTATAAACATCTGAATAAATATGGCAAGATTTCCACCAAAATATGAATACATCCTTAACAACATCTTGCTTAATATAATAATATTAATATAGGAGAATCTTTAAGACTGAAATCACATGAAACCTTAATTTAAAACTCGCAGAGTAAAATAAATGTATCAATATTGCACATCCAACGAACCTTTGGTATTATTATAAATACTGTTACATGAATGAAAGAGAAAATCAAGTCACCAACAATTTGTACTTCATTGATGAGTTAAAAACTTACCCAATTGCGAATTACAGTTCAATTAGGAACGCAGCCCCTTCCAACTCCCCGCCCAAGAATGCTGTCAATTCCCCGTTCACAAATTTCAAAATGTTACAAGCTTGAGGGCGCTATTTGTCTGGTATTATAAAGACCACCCATTTGTCTGCATTCCTTAACCAAATTCCACATTGTTTTATTTTATTCATAAGGCTTATGATATAATCATGGAATGCTTCTTTCAAATCTATTATTACAAATTCACATTTTTCGGTAAAATGTGACCTGTTGATTGCACCGTTTTGAATTTATATATTATTATTTAGTTTTCTCTCTCTCAAACAATTATTCACAAAGCACACTAACAATAGCCATTAACCACACCCAGTGTCACATGCAAATATGCTTAGAGCATTCAACATGTTATAAGAATGTCATCGACCCGATGAAGTCATAAATCTGATGACGTCGCCGTCACCCAAGCAAGGCCCCAGTTTCTTCTCTGGAAGGCTGAACATCGAAACGAATATATTTTGTTTGTCATGAAATATAAAATATGGGAAAACATTTTAGAAAGTTTAACTATATACCAATATAAGAACGTTGCTAATAGTGGTCATTGTGTTACTTTTCCTTCGATGTGAAAGCTGCAAATGACGCCACAACCTTGCTGTGGTAGAGATGTTGGTAGAAACGTCAAGCGTTTCTTCTGGGTGATATGAGCCGGCTATAAGTTTAATGTTTGCATCTGAAATATTAACAAAACAAAATTTCAAGTGTTGTATGTTGATATTAATTGAAACACACAATACATTATAAATCTTCCAGGATTTTTCGATGTGTTTTCGGCAGACAATATGTTTTCCATCAACAATAAAATACAGACTAAGATAGAATTTTGTAACGCAAAGAGAGATTTAAAGACACTGGCCACACATTTTGCAATCAGTACTTGGTGTTTCCTAACTCGCAACACATGCATTAAATTAGCAAATCTGTGAACATTTTGACTCAATTGGTCATCAAAGTTGTAAGAGAATAATGAAAGAAAACACACCCTTGTTGCACGAATCGTTGTGTGCTTTGAGATGCCTAAAAAAAGGTTCAGGACTGAAGTCTTTCATTAGATTCCGATACTTGAGTGAGAAATAACTTCTTTCTCAAAAAATACGTTACTTCGTAGAGGATGCCGTTTCTCAAAACTTTGTAAAACTATCAACAGCTCTCCGTTGCTGGTTACCAAGTAAGTTTTTATGCTAACAATTATTTTGAGTACGTATTAAGAATTCAATCCATGGCAGTGAAGACAAGTCCACTAAGCATTGAAATATTTATTCCCGAGCAATGCCCGACCTACCCAAGGTAATAAACTTATTATCTTCAAGTACGCGCTAATCCACCAATCAGATTGGCAGAATGGAGTGGTGATAAAAACCTACATTGCACGCCAAATATCACTACCATGCGTCTTGTGTGTTCTATGTCACGCGCCAAGTTTGATGAAGATAAATACGTTATCACACGCGCGCTCGTGGAAATACGGAAAATATAGCGCATCTGCCTCCCATATCCAACTCGGCCTTCGGCCTCGTTGGATATGGGACGCAGAAGCGCTATATTTTTCTAACCACAAGTAGTCTCCCGATTTCAGAAATCTACTCTGTGGCAGTATGGTAAACAGCAAGACAAAAAGTCTCAAGAACAAATCTACACAGTAAAGTATCTATACATGGTGTTACGGCAAACTGAATTTATATAGATGTCCACTTAATTTTCAAAAGCGTAGGGCCTACAACACCTTTAAAAACAAAAGAAACAAAATTGAAATCATGTAAAATAAAAACCTTTATTAAACCTCCACGAGGAACTCGAGCAAGCAGGGATCTCCGCATACAGACGGCGAGTCCGGAACGTGGATTCTGTTGTTTCTCGCCACCAGCCAGAAATATTTAGCTCGTTGTTTGCAGTCGGTGTCTTTCGATGGACACCGAGACAGAATTTCAGCTTTAAAGAGCTCGTCGCAGAGCTTTGCATCTACGTCGTAGTAACTTCCCTGTACAAAACAAACGTAAAACAAATGAAATATTAAGGCCATTCTTGGGCAGTGTTATTTATGTAAGCCATTTGCGAGTTAGATTTGAATGATGTCTAGTACAATGACTTTCTTAGTCACAATGTACCGCTTACATTTTAATTCCGTACACTATAGAGAAAGCTGCTTTGTCAAATGGGTAGGGCCAACATTTGTTTACCAACCTCCAGATGAGCAGCCCCTCGTGCCATTGTGCGATACACATCAATTCAGAATTGTGTATGGGTGTTCATTGTCTCTTATATATAGGCAAAAGTTTGCCCCTAATCATGGGACATAGTAAATGTCTCGATAGTCCAAGGAACTCAAATTTAAGTGGTAATGAGTGATCAAGCACGTCATTACTAGACAATATTCAAATCTAACACCGTCCGTAATCACCTTTTCCCTTACATTCATTTGACATGGAGCATCGAGTCAAGTATGCAACTTGCAAGTACGTTTGCCCTCTGTACATGACACATAGAGTGCACTGCAAGCAGAAAATCGGAAGTAAAGCTGTTTGATTGGTCCAAGGTGATGTTTGTCAGCTGCACATCACCCTGACTAAGAACCCTGACTAATCAAGGCCAAACATGGAACGCTTACCTTTATGCACGTGTATCCAATGAAATCATTTTATCCATTTGAAATACCTGGCTTTATCACTGCGAATAAAGGCAGGGGACCAGTCTAGGTTTACACTGGGTGCGTTCGATTAGCTTCCCTTGGTCTGCCCCGGTACTTTCGAATTGCTTTGAAGACATTCCAGGGGCTCACCCGGGTCAGCCCCAAGTGTCCTGCTTGTGGAATGGGTCACTTTGGGCTGGCCCTAGGTGCATGGCGTCACCACGAGAGGGTGTATGATCGTTCGATTAGCTCTTGTAAGGGGCTCACCGAATGATCACCGCGGGGTCGACCCAGTGAAGCTAATCGAACGCACCCACTGATGGCCTCGCAGTGAAGGGCTGTTTGGGTCTTGTGACGTTTCATGTAAGTCATTCTATATTGTGGCCTTTTTCGAATACACGGCTTCCATTATTAATACCCAGAGTGGGCCAGATTGGGCTTCGGCTTTTGGTTTGGCTTCAGGCTACGTTCTCTCTCTGAAGGTCTGAGCCCGTACGCAAAGCCGTGGTTTCGAAAAGATCCTATACGTTTGAATACAACTTACACATGTATAGCACAGTTGGTGGCGGTTACACGCCCCAGTAAATAGATCCTTATATCCGTCCGCCCCAAGATCGGCGTAGTTGTTAACTATGTTACAGTCGTCGATAAAGTATTGCAGGGATGGGCACTCTTCACCTTCATCTGCAAACAAGAACAGAAAAGAAAAATAGATTAACAAGAAAAACATTCAAATGTGTATGAGGGAAACTCTATAGACAAACCAATCAACCTTTGAAACAAAACGACTCGATCGGATGGTTTTGAACATTTAAGATCGTCGTCACTTACCGAAAAAAACCCAACAATAATTGTTGAGAATAAATAACTAAAAAAGAAGAAGTTGAAAACCTCTATGAACCACTGATGTGTAGTTTTTCCCCACATAACTCGGGAACGTACTGAGTATACAGTTCTAGAATACATCGGCGTAAAGGTAAAACAAAAATAAATACACTGATGTATGGTCCTCTTCGTGTAACACAAGTTCATGCAACCTTTTTAAAACAAGGTCGTTCCACACATCTCATCATTATGGAAGCCATGTTATAAAGTACACATGAAAACTCCGCAGAAAATATCGCCTGCCTATGGCCAGAGAGATGAGCGAGAGATGGAGACAGAGCCAATAATTGATGTAATAATCAGTACAGCAGTCCTCGAAGAACTCATCTGTTCATCCTTGATCATCTTTTCCCCATCAACCCCGTAAGGAGGACCACCTGCCGTCTCCTCATTATACTACTTTCAATCTTTCCAGACATTGCGAGAAGATGTCTCGCGTCTTTTTAAAGGCACGGGACACCTCTGTTAATAATGTCAACAATCAGTACTTACTCCGTGTATCCTTAAACTTATTGCATAAAATATAAAACCTGTGAACATTTGGGAATAATAAACGAAAAAATTCCCTTGTTGCACAGCTTGGTGTGCTTTCATAATGCATATTAATAAAATACTTAAGCTGAAGTCTTGTATACTTATTCGAATGATAAATTACCTCTGTCTCGAAAACAACATTACTTCATAGGGAGCCGTTTCTTACAATGTTGTAGACTATAAACAGCTCTCCATTGCTCGTTACCCAGGTAAGTTGTTTGCTTACAACTATTTTGATAAATTACCAATAATGTCAAGTGCCTTTAAACCTCGTACTTGCCTCGAACTCTCGGAAGGAGATACCATTAACGTGAGTCACGTGTGTGACTTCAGCATGATTTTGACTGCCGACGCTTTTAGTTTTGTCTGTTTTCACTAGTTTTGTTTACTAAATTTGTTATTGCGCCTCTTAAATTGTCAACAAAGTCACATCATCTCAGAAATATAATTTGCTCACCTAAATCAAACACTGAACCCTCTGACGTCTCATCCACACTCTCCTCCTCTTCGGCTACGCTAGTCTCCAAGCTCGTGCCGTCTAACTCTTCACCCTCGTAGTCTCCTGCTTCAGCTTCCTCCAACGAGTCACCGGTCTCTAACAACTCCTTCTCCTCATCCTCCAGCTCTAGCATGATGTCATCGGCGATGTTTTCGATGACCTTGTCGATCTCTTGATCCACTAATTCTAACAGGTCGTCGTACACTGTGGTCGAGATAAAGGGGGCAGAAAAGTGGCGGAAATAGGATTTAAATGTTTTGATAACTTGTGTGGATCAAGTTTCTAGCCACGGCATTTGAATCCCTACTTATCGTGAACGAATATGTATGTAATTCAATTTACCTATTTAAGTTTCAGCTTTGTAAGTCGTCAAGTGTTTGAGAAAAATACAGTACGTTTGGTAAAGAAACCGATTATTACAAAATTATATTAAGCAAGGCAGTAAAATTTGTATAAAATTCATAGAACTGCTTAGGCACGCAAATATGAATAAGGTTGACACCCAGAATACAATGTAACAGTTTGTCCTAAATCCTGCCAAATTTTGCTTAGCAGAACAGTTTTCAGCAACACGTTTGCTTCTTATCTCGTTGAAATTCTTACCATATAGGGCCAAGTTTGTAAACCTTTCCCAGTTGACAAACACAAAACAAACAAAATCAAATTCTGTAAACTATTCTATAAACAAACCAAACTTCTCCTTAGCAAACACACCTTCTTCTTCTTTCTCCCGAGCGTCATATTCAATTTCCTCATCAACCATTCCTGCATCCAGAATAGACTCCTCCTCCTCCTCCTCCTCCTCCTCCTCCAACTCCCCTGCATAACTAGGTGCGTAATCCTCTTCCTGGCCTACATCATCTTCAGTCAGTTTACCGATGATATCCTGCAGCAGTTGCTCCGCTAACAGTTTCTTCTCGTCATTATCCTCTGAGGAATGGAAAAGGGAGACAGAGAGAGATGGAGGGGGGGGGTATAAGAAGCAGGTTTTACTTCAAGAAAGTGACATGATGAAATACTCTGACCCATTTCCTTATACCTGTCACGGAGTTGCCGCTAATCGCCGCTAAGTAACGTTGTTGATGGACGATAGTTTATACCCCAAGCGGACATTAAAGGCACTTGACACAGTTAATAGTTACTCATAATAAGTGTTAGCCTAAACAAATTACTTGGTGACGAGCATTGAAAAGCTGTTGATGGTACAAAACATTGTGAGAAACGGCTCCCTTTGAAGTAGCGTAGTTTTTGAGAGAGAGTTAACTTCTCACCCAAATAATAAAATACATCAGCTGAAGCCTTTTATTATGCACCAGGAAGCACACAAAGTAATGCAACACGGGTGCTTTTCGTTCATGTTCTCTTGCTACTTCGATGACCCGATGAGCAATTTTTTTTTAATTATGTGTACGTTGGGATACATTCAGTGTGCATACTGGTCTTTTCGATTTTGTTAACAAACGTGTCTCGACTGTGCCTTTAATAATGGCATGTCGGTGTATTTAGCTATACACAGTGGCGTGTTTAAGTGCGGAGCAGAGCAAGAGACGTGCTCCCCGGGTGTGCACACATTTTTCCCGTGGGGGTTTCTGACTGAGACGGGGTTTCGCAAAATATCTAAAGCCGAGAAGTAATCTGACAACCACACGTACTAATCCTTATGTTTCAATCAAATGGGATAGAATAAGCTGCCGTAATAATGCATTTAACAAAACCCTTGGGGTAAATTGTTGTTTTCGGGGACTTGTGAAAACGGGATTCATTTAGAAAGACCTGGGGTGGATTTCACAAAGAGTTAGGACGAGTTACTAGTCCTAACTTAGGACTAGCTGTACGTTTTTGATATCTCTTAGGAATGGTCCTAAGTTAGGACCAGTCCTAACTCTTTGTGAAATCGACCCCTGGTTATGATATAAGGGAACTTTTTATGAAAGCTTATATTATGACATTGTCACAGCTAGCCGAAGAAGTTCGTCCATTATATTCTGCATGTGAGCGTTTTTTTTCCCGCTCTGCGCACTCAATGTACTGGCGCGCTATCCGGGAGCATTCTTACACAGCTTGCGAGGATACCACAAACACTCGGTAGAGCTCTCGATAGAACAACCCATGAAAGTCACCGGGCTTAAAGGCTGGCAGCAGCAACATCTTTAAAGAATGTGTCTTTCCAGCGATCGGGTCCAAGTTTATGATTCAGACATTTTACTAGGCGCAAGGCAACGGAGCTCCCCGAAAGGGATCCCAGCCAAACTACAACATTCAAAAGTGGTTTTCTGATTATGTTTGATTAGCAGAAAAAATATTAAAGACAAGTTCTGTGATAAGTTCTGTGACATTTTGTCCGCGAAGTACACACTTATTTCCAAAGATGCCAGGGTTTTGTTACGGTATCCTATTCTATGACGAGTTTATCGGTCATGATTGTACATACAATTTGGTTTGTGGGATTATCAATAATATTATATGTAGCATATGCGTTGCAGTATCCAGTCATCATTACTAGAAACAAGTGACTCAGTACAAACAAAGTATCAGCATTGACTCTAATTCCAAGAAACTTCAATAAACCACCCCCACACTTTATATGGCACTAAACTATACACGCTCATTGGTCCTTACAATTCACAACTCCATCCCCGCGCATGTCTCCCCCAGCTATTTTTTAAACCTCTTGCTCCACAGGCATTGCTTTTTATCCCCGCACGCCGGCTCTACAGTCTATAAATTGAAAAGACACGTCCCATACACATCCTTTCTCCATTGATCCTTGAGTGCTACACTATTTCTTTTGCAGGCAGATGAGAAAGAAAGAACACGCAGAATTGACAGAAATTTCTAGAAAGGACACCGAGCGCGCCGTATCTATTACAATGTCAGTGTTCAAACGGTGTTTACTTCTATTTTATACTGAAATGCAACACTAGGACCGCTTCCGTGTGTATTTGCTTAGCGTTGATTGTGCATATTTGTGCCGGCGCACGTTTGTCTCGTCTTGCCCCGAACATCCGGACATGCTAAAAGTACCCAAATGAAGATACAGTGGTTAAGGAAGTTCAAATTGTTGTTAACAGTAAAACATACAATGACGCTATAAAGCAAACTGATTTTGTACAACAATATACAAACTTAAATCATAGCTGATTTTGAGCAGGTGCAACCAGCAGCACCCGAAGCCCTATACAGATCGTCATCATTTACTTTATAAGTCCTACCTTCATATCCTTGCTCAGCGAGATCCAAGATCTCAGCAGCCTCCTCAAGTAGCTCTTCACCTTCCTCCTCCTCCTCCTCCTCCTCTTCGTCGAAGGACTCTCCCGTGTAATCTATGGAGATACCCTCGGAATAGTCCGCGTAGGCTGACTCCATTCCCTCGTCCACGTCCCTGGGGAAAGTGTCATCTTGCCCCATCACGTCATCGATGTCGCTAGGCTCTGCCGCTTCGTCGGGATAGAAGTACTCGAAAGGATCTTTAGAAAACATAGGAGTAGAATACGAGACTATTAGACCATTCTGTTAGATTATGATAAATAGTTAATTATTTGAAAATTCAAAGTATACAGCGCATTCAGAAGTTTAAATTGCGTCTAAATTTACATTGAATCAATTAAAAAATCAGTAGAAGTTGTCAATAACAAATTAAAAGAATACAAACCAATCAAGGAAAAAACTTTAAATGTATTGCAAACCTTGTGCTGTGCCTTTAAAACAAATTGAGGATGTTTTATTCCCTTTAAAGGCATTGGACATGTTTGGTAATTGTCAAAGAAACGTATTCTCATTTGGTGTACTCTTACTTTATGCATAACGACACAAACCTGGGATAAAAAAAATTGTGTACTTTGAGAAATTACTTCTTTATCAAAAACTAATTTACCTCAGAGGGAGCCAGTTCTCACAATGTTTTGTATTACCAATAGCTTTCCATTGCTCATAACCAAAGTAAGTTTTATGGTAACAATAGTTTTATGGTAACAATAACCGTATAGTAATTACCAAAACGCTCTTCGTTGCTTGTTACCAAGGAAATTGTTATGATTATTTTGAGCCATTACCAATAGTGTGCAGTGCCTTTCAACGATTTTTTTGTTATAACCCATCAACAAACGCGATACCTCAAGCCGTGTGTTTTTTAATCAGGTTAATGTATTCCCGCGTTTTCTTCCCCCGCGGGACGGCAGGCAAGTCTTGTTGAAGATGGGGGAAGGACGCATAGGGGTGAGGGGGGGGGGGGGGGGAGAAAGAACACACAAAATACTGATTGAGGCAAAACATCTGGCTGCGGCTGCCCCTAGATCACCATGTTATCATGCATTGAAGTGGGGGATGTCCTTAGCAACACAGTCAGAGTCGCATTTAACCAACTCAGACCCGGCCTTTAGACTGAAGTGCCTGTGGGGAACGCATGGTTATCATTATAACCAGTGTCTGATTGAGTGGATACGGCTGCCCCCAGATCACCATGTTAACATGCGCTGAATTGGAATCTGTCCTTAACAACACCCACAGCAACAGTCAAAGTCGCATTAAACTAACTCAGACCCGGCCTTTAGATTCAAGTGCCACTAGGGAACGCATAGGAACCATTTCAACCAGTGTCTGTTTAAGTGGCTACGGCTGCCACTGGATCACCATGTTAACATGCGTTTGACTTGATGTTGTCCTTAGCAACACCCACAGCCACAGTCACAGTCGTATTGACCTAACTCACACCTGACCTTTAGATTCCAGTGCAACTTGGAAACGCATGGGAATCATTTCAACCAGTGTCTGATTTAGCGGCTACGGCTGCCTCTACATCATCAGTGGAGGCTGTCCTTAGCAACATTCACAGCCACAGCCACATCCGCATTCAAGTGCAGCTGGGGAACGCATGGGATTCATTTCAACCCGTGTCTGATCATTTCGCGGCTATGGCTGCCTGTAGACCCAAATGTTACCATGCGTTGGTGTGGAGGCTGTCCTTGACAACAGCCACAGCAAAGCAACAGCCACAAACACAGCCAAAGCCGTATTATTCTAATTCAGACATGGCCTTTAGATTCAAGTGCCTCTGGGAACGCGCGGGAATCAATTGAACTGAATGTTTACCCCCGACGTGTACTGTCTAATAAGTTATCCTCACCCCATCCGTTCGCTTTGCTGAAAGGGTCGCCTGATTGATTCGCTATGACGTCACGAACATCCGAGTTGACGAAAACAAAGATGTGTGGAAAGATAACCCAGGTTCAAAATCAAGGTTTCAATTTCTCATTTCTTATTGATAAGTCCTTTTTCTCATCGAGGAAAATATTGTGTAGGATACTAGCTGTGTACGTCCGAATGAAACAGGGCCAAATTTCATGGAGCTGCTTAGGAAAAAAACATTGCTTAACAATTACCTGCTAAGCATAAATGTGTAGGATACTAGTTGTGTACATCCGAACGAAAGAGGGCCAAATTGTTTTACTTAACAATTATCTGCTAAGCAGAAATGATCATGATACAAATTTTAAATGGTTCATAAGACATGGTCGTTTGGCTGGTAACCTTATTCTGGTAAGCACTTGTTGCGCTTAGCTGCGTTTTTTTTTTTCACTGGGCCCTGGTTTTTACTGCCAATATAGCTCATACTTCTTAATGTCCCTACTTCCATGTTGATGTTTCTACTAGAATAAAATCCTTTCCCACATCCAACTAAAACTTAGAGCAACGTCACACGAGGCAATTTACCGACAACCAGTCTTTTTTAGGCGATCTCCGAGAAGAAAAAAACAAACACCCTCGATGTTCATCTATTTTTTGTGTGATATCAAAGTAAAGTGTTTAGACACCGTTTCGTTTTGATGTTCTACAAAGGTAGCCCTCTAGCAAAGCATGTAATTTATTTGTTATATATTTACTAATTAAATTCTTTGGACAACACAAATTGTCATCACATAAGATGTGTCCTACCGGACCTTGCTAAATTAAAAGAGTAAAAAATTTTACACACATAAATTTAAAACTGCAGTGAAAAGCAAAACAAAAAAAGGCGACTAAAATATGTACTAAAATTATATTATTATTATGCAACAACAGCTGGTTGTCTCCAAGTTGCCTCGTGTGAAAAGAAGGCCCTTTGATGTTGAACCTTACCTTCTTCATCTCTAAACTCCTTCTCCTCTTCCTCTTGTAGCAACCACTTCAGTTGATCCTCAGCATCTTTTTGTAGCTCCTCCTCAGCCCATATATCCTCCAGGATGTTATCCACGGCGATGTATTCCATCTCTTCTTCAACGACGTCCAAGATGTCTTCCTCTTCCTTCTCCAGGGCGTCTCTGAGCGCCTCATCCTCCTCGATCTCCTCCTCCTGCTCTGCGATCATAAGAAGCTCCTCGTAATCATAGTTATGCAGCATGTCTTCAAGACGCTCTTGCTCCTCTGTAAGCTTCTGCCCGGCGTACCTCTCGTCTTCCCCCATCCACGGGAAGTCGTCAATTTCATTGTCAACTTCTTCAACCGAAACCTTGTCCGGCTGTCTTAAATTGTCAGCGAAATCTAGAGCCGGGTATATCTCATTTGCATCAGGGTAGAGGATGTCAGTTTGGTCGTCATTATCCCCGTAAAAAGCACCGTCGTCGAGCTGTAATTCCCCGCCGTCATTCCAGTCGTTTTCTCTACCGCGTCCGTATTCCTCCAGGAAATCTAGCGCCTGAAGGAGCTCCTTCCTCCTGGGGAAGTCCTTACTAGTCTCTTCTCCGGACGTGATGGACGGGAACGAGACAATTCTCTGAGCTTCTGACGCTGATGGAATCGTGACGAGAACGAATAGAAAGGCTGGTATTGCGGCTAGAAGAAAGCGAGGTGCTGTCAATTCCATGATTGCAGAATTCTACAGGCGATCCCTGGCTTTATCCAATCTGGAAAAATTAAAAATAGCATCAAATTAAACTCAAGGACATAAGTCAACTGCAGCGATTCTCAAAAGAACGAGGCAGCGGCATTCTCACAATACCATAACCAAGCACGGTATGAGCATGTTTATTTGGTAAGAGTAATGACTTAGAATACAAGAGATCCGAACTCAGCGAAACTTGTATGTGACTGTAGTATTGAAGCAAAGGATTGTGGGATACAAAACTGGTGTATAGACGGCCAAAGGGGTAAAACTATGAAGAACAAAAAAGGCAAACAATCTCCTACGGGAAATCCCGTAGGTCGGCGTTTGTACACAGTTTTGTTTTTATTATCCATATGTTGAGATACAGCAAGTTAGAAGACTGGTCTATGACAATTGCCAATAGTGTCCAGTGTCTTTAAAATTTGGTCCTGCTGCTAAAACATTGTATCTAACAGATTTAGTTTTAAAGTTTGTATTGTCTAGTTCTTGGTCTTTTTGTTGTCCCTTTCGTTTGTCTCCTGTCTTAGGTTTTCTTGTTAATGTCCTTTAGGCTTTTTTGTTTGATTTTGTTGGAATTTTTTTCTCTGACGTGTTGTCTTTGTATGTTCTTTGTTGTGAACAGAAAACAAATCATTATTACTAATAAAAACATTGTTTCTTCGCTTTCAATCAAATTTGTAAGGGCACTCACTAATTAATAATTGCTTGATAAACACGGGATAAAACACAAAGAGGAAATTTCTGTTTTTATCTAATGGTTTGTTTGCCCCACTGAATTTTGAGTTGGTTGGTGAATGACACGCTTTGTGAAGTATCTGTGGGGAGTACGGCCAGTGGGTAGCAGAGCGTGACATCCTATCGTTCGGCATCACGCAACCAAGCGTGACGACTGTCAGTTATCCAGACATTTTGGAAGACAAACTAACGACGACGCTGGGGAAGAACACGCATGTGATGATTTAACGGCGCTGGACACTTTGGTAATAATTTCTAAGACCGCTATTCTTACTTGGTGTATCCTAACATATGCATAAAGTAACAAATCTGTGAAAACTTTGACTAAATTGGTCATTCAAGTTGGAAGAGAATATTGCAAGAAAAAACCCTTGTTGCACTAAATTCGTGTGCTTTCAGATGCCGGAAAAATGCTTGAGGCATGCATGAAGTATTTTATTATTAATTTGAGTGAGAAATTACGGTCCCCTTTCTCAAAAACTACGGTACTTCAGAGGGAGCCGTTACCCACAATGCTTTGTACTGTCAACAGCTCGTCATTGCTCGTTACTGAGTAAGTTTTTCTGCTCACAATTAATTTGAGTAATTACCAGTAGTGTCCAGTGCCCTTAAAACAAACGGTGCTTTCTTGCAGTTCGCAAACTGACTAAGAGACTGTCATCAGAAAGTTAAGTCAAGCTTTGATTATGTACTTTGACTAATTGCTTGCCATCTCATCCATTTACTTCACCTGAATCTGACCCGTACTGCTTTTTCTTTCCGAATTAGTCACACACTCATAGACGCGTGTATAAAGTTCGAAAGCTGTGGCGTCGGTACACAGACTATAAATGACTATAAGTACAGCTGTACATGTAATGACAAAACACACTGGGACATGATAAAATGGTCATTGCAAACTAGCGGTTGTGGATGCGGCTTTGGCTTAATCGCCATGTTGATATGGATTGAAGTAGTTGATGCCCATAGCAATCCCTTACGTAGCCACCAATTCGGATGCGGCAGACTTTAAGTTTAACCCCCCCAAAAAAAATAGTTTGTCATTTGTAATCTATACACAATCTATACACAATCTAAAAGGCGTTGTGACGTGCGGAAGTCTTCTCATATTATATTGAAATTTTCGATGATAACAAGTGATATATTATTTCATCATCAGTACTTCCAAGTGAATTGTTTCTGAAAATGCATTGATTATACTTTCCAACCCCCCCTGTACTTTTTCCGACGGCAGCTTTTATTGTCAATAATTGTCAGTCATTACCAAATTTGTACAGACCCTTATAGGTTGATTTGAATCATGAAAAGTAAGTTTGTAGCGTAGTATTAGGAGATAGACACATACTCCCTCTCCAAATTCCGCCCTAACCTAAATTTTCGATTTTCCACTTTATTAACATGGGTATAAGCTGGTGATATCCGTGGTCAATTTAACACTTTGTCGTACACAGCTTTCTTATTAATGCTCCTGTCCAAATCGCTGACCTACCTTACACAATAACTGATATCCGTTTGTCTGTCCCCTTTTAATTACAATCGGTGTTTTGTGCGCACATTGGTGCATTGTGAAAACAAGGTGTTTTTATTCATTAGACAAGCATCCCCGCTGCATTTTTTTCTGTAAAGGTTTTTAATATATTTAAAGGCACTGGACACGCTTGGTAATTGTGTCAAAGACCAGTGATATCACTGGGTGTATCCTAACATATTATGCATAGAATATTAACAAACATGTGAACATTTGAAGAATAATGAACGCAATAAAAACACATTGTTGCATTGTTTGTGTGCGTCGTGATGCATAATAAATGGCCTCAGCTGTCTTTCACTACAACAATAAATTACCCCTTTTTCAAAAACTACGTTATTTCAGAGGGATACGTTTATTAATGTTTTATAATATCAACAACTCTACATTGCTCGTTAACGAGTAAGTTATGACGCTAACTTTGTTGTGAGTTTTACCAATAATTAGTGTCCAGTGCATTTACGAACAACCTCGTTGAAGTTGCGACAAAGACAACCGAACAACGCTCGCCGACCCCGATCGACTCAACATAGACACGTTTCCTTCCCGCGAAAAACAAATATTTGTGGACTCTTATTTCGTTCCGAGAATTTTGTTCATTTACATAGTTGTTGTATACAGTGAGGAAGAGTTTGTAAAGGAAATTGTGGTGATTAATTTTGTCTTGGCGTGGTAGCTTTCCATTCAAATCATTAATCCTATTATATTTCAACCAAGTTTGTCACGTTCCCAATTTATATACATAATGAATATGAATGATTGCAAGTATTCACTCAAAGCACCATACTATTTATCTCCCATGTGTAAGGGAAGTTTTTCACCATGATCATTATACCATGTTAGTTATGTACAAATTATTGAATTATTTTATTTTCAATCTTGTCAGGCATTTCTCAAACGCAAGTATAATTGGCTAGGTTCTGAAAAAAGCACGCTGTATGTTAAAGGAACACGTTGCCTTGGATCGGTCGAGTTGGTCTTTGAAAAGCGTTCTGTAACCGTTTGTTATTAAATCGGTACGGTTAGAAAGATGTTGTAAAAGTAGAATACACAAATGATATTCATATGATCTACACAAATATGCCTCGAAATTGCGTGGTTTTCTTTTTAGCTCGTCGACTAACACGGTCGGCCATTTATGGGAGTCAAACATTTGACGTGTTAGTTCGCGACGTAAAATGAAAACCGTGCAATTTTTAATGATACTTGTGTGGATCATTATATTCTACTTTTAAAACATCTTTCTAACCATACACATTTCATAACAAACGGTTTCAAACGCTTTTCATAGACCAACTCGTCCGATCCAAGGCAACGTGTTCCTTTAACGTCACAGCCGTATAACCAATCAGATCACATCACACATGCTTTCAAAGCAGACGAACTTCGACAGTGTTTGACACACGGACACCGAATGGCTTATCAGCACATCAGTGTTTTAGTTAACAGTATCATCTTCCCCAGATCGCGTCGACCAGTAAAGTGAAATAATATTCATTATGCCATTCTGCTGATCTAGGGGACACCGTGCTATATTAATTAAGAATACCATTATTGGTCATTAATTGAATTATATTGGTCTCTATTAATGCTCCTCAAGCCTGCTTTGTTATAATTATATAGCAAGTACAAAGGCACTGAACACTATTGGTAATAACTAAAAGTAAGTGCTATTATTAAAAAAATATACTTGGTTTACGAGTACATGTAGAGCTTTTGATAGTATAAACATTGTGAGAAACGCCTCCCTCTGAAGTAATGCCATTTTTGTGAAAGGGGTAATTTTCTCATTAAAACTTTGTAAGACTCAGGGCCAAAGCTTTTTATTAGACATCTGAAAGCACACAAAATAACTGTGCGACACTGGCATTGTTATCTTTAATTATTGTCTTGCAACTTCGACGACCAATTGAGCCCAAATATTCATGTTTTTATTTTATTTTATGCACATAATATGTCGGGATACACCAAGTTGGAAAACTGCTTTTTAACATTTACAAGACGACGTATCCAGCGCCTTTAATGAGAGTGGGATAGAGTCCCAAATAAATCCACGAACTATGGTTAAAAGATTACAGTCTTGCTGCCATTTTCAACAATATTATCGTGTCTCCTGCTGCCTTGCAGCAAAAATGTTGTTTTTGTAGTTGTTAATATTCAATAACCAAAGTACCACATCAGTTAAAGAGTGATGGAATTTAGCTGGATGCATTATTAACTAAGCTCAGTCATAGTTTCCAAGCTTTAATAATTAATGTAAGGTCAACCGCCACGGCATAGTAAACATCTTGGGTCCTTTGCGGTGATCTTCAATAATAGCTCCATATTTCGTTGCCTGTCTCCATGGCTTGTTGATTTCGCTTGAATGGCCAATCTGTTTTTACCAACGTGTCATCTCGTCTCGACCAGCCGCAAAAAACTAAGGGGCGATAACTAAATATTTAGGTTTCCTTCATCCTTTCTTCCCAACTCGTCCGTTGATAGCTTTATAATAACACACTGGACCTACGGCGTTATGTCCCATCCGAAGGACGAAGCAACGGTTAAGTTGCGTAATAAGGACACAAGTGTTACGACCGGGACTCGAACACACACTCTGCTGATGAAAAA
Source organism: Asterias rubens (assembly GCF_902459465.1). Classification (NCBI taxonomy): domain Eukaryota; kingdom Metazoa; phylum Echinodermata; class Asteroidea; order Forcipulatida; family Asteriidae; genus Asterias; species Asterias rubens. The sequence goes on along the minus strand of NC_047074.1, from coordinate 11,591,026 downwards.
CTAGAGCTCGAGTTCGGTCCTCCTAAACAGATCGGGCCAGGCACTTCGTCTTGGGTTGATGGCGTTGGATGATTATCGTGTCTCGGGTTAAATGTTTGAGTCGCGGTCCCTGCGTGTGCAAGCCGATCGTACAGCTGAGTGGGTAAATCCCTCACCCAACACATCACAGCCGAGGATATGATAGTGATAATCATTTCACTGAAAGGGTATACCGACCATTTTTACCTTTAGCCTCTGTTTGTTAAACAGACCCAATTGTAATGGTGCTGTTTTTTGAATCATGATTTCTGCGCATATAACGGTTCACAGAATCAGGCACTTTTTATTACTTACGCGCCCCATTCCGCGATTAACAGCGCAATACAGCTTAGGCCTAGTGCATACAGGGTAGAGGCGATGCAGTTCAACAAGGGTAAATTTTGAGATATTGTTTTAGACACAGATTGTCGAGTTGGGTGTCTGCTTGTATAAAGCCACCATTGGCTTACCGTGAAATGAAGCATGGGCACGGCATACCCTTTGCAGAACACGGTAACTAAACCTCACGAACTCGGGCCCTAATCATTCCGAAAACCTATCCTGGCGCACGATTCTCTTTAATGATATTGATTACAAGCTATTGATTTTGCAGCATATACTAAAACAGCCCTGCAGTGTGACGACAAACAAGTGCATGAATAATTTTATTCTCCGGAGTATACTTCTTAAAGGCATTGACACTTTTGGTATATTTTTTATTACTCAACATATTTCTTTTGATGCATAAGACATACTTAACGAGCAACGAAGATCTGTTGATAGTTTAACACATTGTGAGAAACAACTCCCTCCCTAACTTCTCACTATAAGAAATTTGAATTGAATTAGATAAATCAGCTGAGGTCTCGAGTTCAAGGCATCTGAAAGCACACAACTTGTGTGATAAGGGTGTTTTTTTTCTTCCATTATTCTCTCCCAACTTCGACGACAAGTTGAGTCAAAATTGTCACAGGTCTGGTATTTTATGCATATGTTGAGCAAGTGAGAATGCTGGTCCTTGACAATTACCAAATGTGTCCAGTGTCTTTAACGGACTTCATGTCTGCTTGCACTAAAACGCCACGCCAAGTACCGCCCCACGAATCAGCAAATTAGTCATGCACCCATCGTACGTTTTTTCTTCTATTCCACGGTTCATGGCTTTATACCTTCCCATAATAAACTTGGGAGGGGATTTCCATGCCTCATTTACATTCAATTAGTCGAAATTGGATCCGTGAAATCCGGACCCGTTCTTCGATTTATGTCTGCGTATAAATGTCGTCGTGTTGGTAAGTCTTGGAGTAAAATGCATATCTAGCGTACATTGATATAATCAAGATACACATCCTCATGCACAGCAATAGCTAGCATGCGTCCCGTGGGCAATTTTGTTTTTCTGTACATCACCATTGTTGCCACGGTCGAAGTGTTTTTCAATGGGAAAATTTGTTTTTGTAAACCGACTCAAAACAGAGACAATTTTTGAGGACGGCAAAACAATTTTTTTGTACATCAAATATGCCACTGTCGTAGTGCTTTTTTTATTTTTATTTTTTTATTTATTTCTAAATTCATTCCAAAAGGGGGACTCCTTGAACTAAATAAGTCTTGAAAATTAATGTTTGGACACGGCAATTCTACACAGCAGACAAAGTTTGCGTTCCGTGGACCGCATAGGGGAGTATCCTAACGTATCTAAAAGAACCAGTCTATGATTTACATACTGTGCGTAAATCCTAGGCCAAATCCCCCTCTGGACAATCCAATTAGCTGCTATCGAAGGAGAATATGCAATTAGATCACGTCTTAGCCGCAAGAAGAATAACAATATTATATCTTTATTTCATTTATTATAATATGCTCTTGAATATCACTGAGGTGTTGTTTATCTATAAGCATTCAGCTAGAGGGGTACATAGGTATAAGGTAGTTTTTCTGCGGAGGAATAATGTAACATATAGTTTAACAAAAAAATATGTATTTGTAAAATGTCTTAAGAAACTGCAGTAAAGTAGTGAGAAGAGGAAACGTCACTTATGATGTGTTAAGTCATCATCAATCATTTTTTAAACAATACAACAGGCTGACTTCGAACTAGTTGTACACAATAGCTATATGGGTCCTCAAGGTCGCGAAATAATTGTATAACTGTTTGAGATTAACAATCTTTTTGAATTAATTACACATGACACTATTGGTATTTTGTCAAAGGTCAGTCTTCTCACTTGGTGTATCTCAACGAATGCATTACAACAAACATGTTAACATTTGAGCTCAATTGGGCGTCGAAGTTGCGAGATAATAATGAAAGAAAAAACATTCTTGTCACACGAAGTTGTGTGCTTTCAAATGCTTGATTTCGAGACCTCGAATTCTAAACTTGAGGTCTCGAAATCAAATTCGTGGAAAATTCCTTTTTTTTTCGAAAACTACTTTACTTCACAATGTTTTATACTCTCAACCTCTACCCACTACTCGTTTTATACCAAGATAGGTTTTGTGCTAATAAATATTTTGAGTAGTTACCAAAAGTGTCCACTGCCTATACAACTGGAACAGTGCACGTCTGCCAGTTTGCCGTTAACCGATAACGCACTCAGCGTCTCGTTGCGGACGCGAGAGAAGTCCCATGATGTTTTAATCAGCCATTCATTAGCACGTGCACAAAAAACAGTATTTTTGTGCACAGGACCTACATTCCTTGCATTATACATTATTTCAGACTGAGTTTCTGCTCAAGACATTCGATATATCAAGGAAGTTAACAAGGAAACATAGTCAAGAACTATCTTTGGGAGTTTCTTTAGGTACATCGACTTCAAACTGTAGACTGTGGCCGACATTTTGTTGTGTTACTTTTCGAGTAGCGATTTTGTGTGCTTTCATTAGGAATAAAAGACTTGTGGCTAGAAGTATTATTATTTTAGTGAGAAATTTCATCTTTTTCAAAATCTGTGCTACTTCAGAGGGAGCCGTTTCTCAAAATGTTTTATACTATCAACAGCTCTCCGATGCTCGTTATCAAGTCAGTATTTAAGTTAATAATCGTTTTGAGTTACCAAACCGTGTACCTTCCCCTCATCTACTCTGACAGACTGTTTGTCTTTTTATGTGTGCATTACTGTATATTATTGTTGTGTGAGACTTACCGAGTATTAATAATGCAATTGTGTTTTAATGCAATTGTGTTGTATTGTCGTAGATGTCATGATGTAATCCAGTCTTGTTTAGGTTGCAGAATGATTTTACCAATGTGTTGATGCTTTGATTTAACCCTATAAGGTACAAACAGTTTCAAATAACACCTTCGAGGCATGCATGTATGGAAAGTTATACATATGGAAACACACCTTCAACTAGCGTAATAAGCCCCCACTTATATGCCCCTATCTTCTTCCAAGTGTATGATAGCACTGGCAGAAGGCACTGATGGAATCCATGGACGATACAGTATGAATGTTTTTCGATGATACCAACACAACAATAACAGGCTACATCTTCTTAGCAGTGGTAACGCATACAAAGCCTACCAATGTTAATCTTAAGCCAAAATAAAAAAAAAAAAATAAAAAAATAAAAACTGTTAAAACTCTGTTTAGAGTTTAAACACAAGTGTACCTGTTTTTAAACATGTTTAATCATTTTGACACCTGCTCACTCGGCGTTTAGCATTCAAACAAACACTATAATCTAAACTAAGGTTATAAACATGTAAAAGAGGGTAAATGTGGGTAGGCCTACAATGTGAGAAAAATGTTGAAATTCTAAACATTATTTTTGAAGTGTAAGAAGAAACTAAAAACTACCTACTTTTTAATAAATACAAAATAACACTAAAATTATAATAACTTTTTCATCTGAAATGACAGATATTAATATCAGTCAAGATGCAACACGTAACCAAACCGATAGCCTCAACAAGGAATCCGCGAAACCCTCAAGTGTTTCTCGGTCATTAATCAAAGGAGATCGGGAACGGTCACGGGGGAGGGGCTTAAAAGCAATGGAGACTATTGGTAACTTTTTTATTTTTTATTTTTTATTTTATTTTATAAAACGGCCCCCTCTAAAAACGTAATTTGTGAGATAGCGGTAATTTCTCACTCAAAAATAAAACACTTCAGCTGAAACCTTTTATTATTCATCTGAAAGCAACCAAATTATGTTGAACAAGGATGTGTTTTCTTCCAATATTTTCCTGCATTTTCGATGATCACCAGTTGAGTCCAGATGTTCACAGATTTGTTATTTTATATAAATAATGGGATATCAAGTGAGAGTAGGCCTACTGGTCTGTGTCAATTACCAAATGTTTCCAGTGCCTTGTGGCAGGAGGGGGATAACAGGTCTGTCACGGCACAAATGAAGCAAGAATTATCCTGATTAAAAACTCACTCAAATCATCCTTCATCAACCCATCTCAAACCATAAACAACACTGCCGCACCATTTTCGTACAAAAATTACTCCGTCACTTACACTACTGTGGGCTGTGTTGAAAACACTTACAGGACGGCCCATTAGAATCCGCGGGCAAGAATCAACAAATTAAATGCCAAACAATTTGACTAGACGCTGACATGATTTTCTTCATTTAAATTGTCCCGTACAAGTTCATTCAACCTAGGACTGTCAGTCGAACTAAGAGAAAGTGGCACACTTTTGTCGGTGTTTTAGTTCAGTTCAGTTAAGTTCAGTTAACTTTTACTCAATCAGTTTGCAATTGCTCCGACAGTTATACATGTTAATACGGTAATTTAAATAACTGTAATGATTAGGTGGTTAACTTGAAGAAACAAATTCCAATGATTGGTATTGCTGTTGTAGTGTTGTTGTTTTGCTGTTATTGTGTTGTTGTCGTTGTTGATGTTGTTGGTGATGTTGTTGTTGTTGTTGTTGTTGTTGTTGTTGTTGTTGTTGTTGTTGTTGTTGTTGTTGTTGTTGTTGTTGTTGTTGTTGCTGTGATGTTGTCGTTGTTGATGTTGATGTTGTTGCTGTGGCTGTTGGTGTTGCTGCTGCTGTTGCTTTTGATGTTTTCTTTGGTTGTTCCTGTCCTCATAACATAATGATTAGGTTGTTGTTGCTGCTGCTGGTGTTTATGTTGTTGCATGAGTTGTCGTTTTCCTTGTCGTTGTTGTTGTTGTTGTTGGTGTTGTTTTTGTTTCTGTTGTTGTTTATGTTGTTGTTATTGGTGGTGGCGTTTTTTGTTTGCAGTTGTTGTTTTTTCTTGGTTGTTCATGTTCTTGTTTGTCCCCATAATACCTTATCTTATCCATTATTAAATTATATACTAATTGCAGTATGGAACATATCCTCGCAGTGATAATTGTTTTCCATGTGATATTCATTTCAGTGAAGCCAATGGGAGACTTTCTGGGACGATAGAGGGCAGCAGACTTACCGGGTAAATCCATTGTTCTCAGAATTATGCGCATGTTCAGAACTACGTAAACAATGGAAATTTACCCGGTATGTCTGCTGCCGCCTAGCGTTGGAAAGTCTCCTATTACTTGGCATTATGTTCCATACTTGTGCATCTGAACGGTCTAAACAGTTCATGATTAATTGGTTTTAATTTCCTCTCGAATCGTTCCAGCCATTGATACCTCTTAACTTATTCATCACATCGCACAGGGCAGGACTAAGCCCTGTGTGTTTGATTATGCTCGCCCTCGTGTCCTTAATACCACGATCACACAAAGTCCGACCCTCTTTCCTTTCTGTGTTTAAAGTGATTGCCATGGCGTTGTATGAGATCGCTTGTTACCATGGGGCGTTGCGCGCGCAGCCTCGGGACATGAATGTTAAAGGTAGACTGTCAATATTATTATGTATAAATAAAGTGATCACTGCTAAACTTCGGAGAATTTAGTCTGCGGAAAATGTGAATCATTTTATTCGATGAAAGTGACCTTAAACTGCAGTTTTCGCTGTTTCTGCATTTCTTGGAAGGACAATAAAGGTGAACAATTTTGTTCCAAAGATTATATTTTTAAATAGTACTCTTCTTCTTCTTCTCCTTGTAACATAGGCTACGTTTCTAATAATGTTTAGCCCACATTTATGAAACTCTTCATGTGTTTACTATTAAAGTTTAACAAACTTAAAGCAGATCATAGATGTTGATTCAAACAGCCTAATGTTTTGTTTCGTCTGGCGTACGAAGTAAAATACCATTCGCGAATCACAAGTTACAGTAGACTGTGTGTATACATACGGTTTGCGTAAGAATGACTCATGGGCAAACAAGTGGATGTAAAATACACTTAAACTTAAGAAACGTTCCCGCCATAACCAACCACTTTTAGCGTTTCCCGCCCAAACACACCGCAGCATGATCGTCTGCTTACTGTTCGTGCAATTTGTCACTGCTGCATGAATCTGTGTTTCAGCACCGTTGGTTTCACTGTTTTCATGCGCCACAGTTGATTGCATTTTTGCTTCTTCATGTAGTTGCAAAGTCAATACATTATTTATCCTAACATTAGGCCCATGTTCAACTTGTCAACATCAGAAATAATTTAGTGCTCTTTTTGACTCGACGTGCTTAAACAAGCGTAGATGGCAAGATTCGAGATGCAGCACGCGACTTGAATCGCTTATCAAAAACTACAACATAAATCACAAGCAAAACTTGAAATATAAGAATGAAAAAAAAGAGTTGCGTGGGCATAACATGAACGGTGGAAAAATCTGTCTGAATTAATGTACAATTGGGATGTGCACATTAACCTGGTTGCTATAATGTTGACAGCACTAGGCATTATAGTTCTTTGCGGACGCGAGAGTAACACTCACATTAATGTTAGGGCTTTTCCTAAATAGGACTGTACAGTTTTGTTCTCTAATTAAATTTGGAGTCTTTACCAAGAACTAAACGTGTGAAATTGCGGACGTTGAAGCACTCATTGAAATGAGTATCGTTACAGGTTGCTCTGCTGATGGGCAAAGTTAGCTACATAATGTCACAGGAAGTTTTTGCACCCGATGAAGGGGGAATGAGACCTTTTTGACGAGAGAAATTTGTTGTTGTTACGAGGCAAATGATCATGAAATCAACATCTCTCCCCATCCACAATGTTTAACCACTCTCTAAAATGTACCTTGGGGAAAGAAAGCATCGGCCAACACCTGTACAAATGCAGCTCGTGATTAGTAACGGTAAAACATTATCATGCCAACGACTGTTTCAACACATTATTAAAATGAAACTACATCATTAGCGTATATCGCGGCAGGGTCGTCGCACCTGCACCGGTATACCCCAAATGAAATGGCCGTAGAGAGACGCTCATTTCCTACTGCCATTCAGCCTCCGAATGGACTATCGAGCTGCAACAGTCTATAATGCCCACTGATGATGAAGCAGTCGTTTGGCTTGTCACAATGTGCTGATCAAAGAGTATAAACCACGGATTAAATAAAAGAAATTAACTGATGTTTTCGAAAGGAAGCAATGCGCCTCAGGGTTTTACCGTTTAGTTAAGTGGTTATAAGACGACCGTACAGGTGGTTGTCAGATAACGGCATAAGTAACGTAATGTGTCTTTATATTAAACCGCACATATATTTCCTATTAATTAATAATAGTGACCCTTCTCATTTAAAGGCAGTGGACACTATTGGTATTTACTCAAAATAATTATTAGCATAAAACCTTTCTTGGTGACGAGTAATGGGGAGAGGTTGGTGGGAAAGAAGTAATTTTCCACGATCTTGATTTCGAGACCTCAGATTTAGAACTTGAGGTCTCGAAATCAACCATCTAAACGCACACAACTTCAAGGGTGTTTTTTCTTTCATTATTATCTCGCAAGTTCGATGACCGATTGAGCTCAAATTTGTACAGGTTTGTTATTTTATGCATATGTTGAGATACAACAACTGTGAAGGCCAGTCTTTGACAATTACCAATAGTGTCCACTGTCTTTAACACGTTGATCTGTCACTCATTGACGCTCCAGGCTCTACAACATACAGTATTTTTATGCAAGGTGGGACTCACTACGTTTAAGTTTGAGACCTACTCATACTATAGTACTCATGATATGTAATGGTTTACAATGTGGCGCAACATGCAGCCACTCAAACCAGGAACACCGGTTCGAAACCATTCTCGTTTCGATATTAAAGTGCACTGGGTTCCTGTACGTGCGTTACTGCACAACACACGGGACCAACGGCCTTACGTCATATCCGAAGGACGCAGCATTCATGGTTAAGCGTTTTGCTTAAGGACACAAGTGCCACGACTGGGATTCGAACCCACACTCTGCTGATCGAAAACACCAGAGCTTAAGTCCTTTGGTTTTGACCGATAGGCTATATCCCAGCCACATTTTCAGGTATCGCCAGTAAAGTCGAGTGGTGCTAGGACAAAATATTGACTATATTCTTGATCCATTTTGATGATAACTTTAACATTGGAACCTCCAAAAGGCAAACCAAATAAATCTGAATAAGATGTTTGCTTTACCAGAATAAGCTTACCAGCTAAAACACCATTCTACCCATGTACAAAATGTTACTGGTATCCTACTTAGTTGTGCTTAGCAGATATGTTCTGCTTAATAAGCTGCTTTATGCAATTGAGCCCAGAGTGGTGAGTGACTGTATGCGCTGCAGCATCTCCCCAAACCGGCCTCCAACCCTAACAAAACATTTCACTGTCTAGTGTCCGTGTGCAACATCCAAACCAAATACATCTGAAGACGAGCCTGAGATAGAGCTACCTTGCCAACCCCCCCCCCCCACCCCCAATCCCCACGGTCGGTATACTACTATAGGTACACCCGAGCAGCAAAATCGAATCACCATGATCAATACCAATGTGCTACATCAAGCAAACCGATCGGTCCCCGGTATCTCTCGTAGACTTGACTCAAGTCCAAATTCCGTAAAGGTCCTTCAGTCCATTTTGCCTATAACGTCAGAAAACTGCACCAACCTGTGCCGCACCACTCTTGGGACTACAATTGCTACGTTTTGACAACGAGAACGGGACTTGAATCAAGTCTACTCTATACTCCAAAAAGAGCTAAAGCCAATAGGGGCCTGCAGGTGTTTTCTGGACCCCCTCAACGCTCTAGGGGTTCCGAGAATATGTAGCCGGAGCGATGATGGGGGTTGGTTAGGCTTGCACCTGTTGTTTGTGCTTGAGTTTTGCTCTGGCAAGCTGCGGAGGAGCGTAAAAGAGACATCTATATTAATCTCTCTATAGTTTTAGAATAATGGTGAGGCGTGACATAATAATTATTGGCATAAAACCTTACTTGGTAATGGTGAGAGGTTGATAGTATAAAACGGTGTGAGCTCCTTCTGAAGTGAGTTTTCGAGAACGATATATTTTTCCATTAGTTTGATTTCGAGACCCCATAATTATCTCGAAATCAAGCATCTGAAAGCACCTCTGTGTGACAAGGGTGTTTTTTCTTTCATTATTATCTCGCATCTTCGACGACCAATTGAGCTAAAATTTTCACTGGTTTGTTATTTTACGCATATGTTGGCATACACCAAGTGTTATGAGAATACCGGTCTTTGACAATTACCAGTATTGTGTTTCGTGTTTTGTATTTGTGGCACTCCATAATGCATGTACAGTTAGGAAGTTTCAGATAGTTTTGCAATTGATATGTAATTAAACGCAATTGCAAGTGAACTTAAATATTATGTCGATGACGTCCCGACTTGGGCAGCAATCCCTACATCGGCAATCAAACCTTAGGTTTTGTTTCCAGATTCCATGCAAGCAATGCTATGGTGAACAGTTACCACAAACGAGTTATAACAACTTCCCATCACATCTACGCCCAACTCAGAAAAAAACCTCTGAAACGGTGACTAGTAGTAGACCCGAACTCGATCTATGCGATCAATATTGATGGAGGTCATGTGCTGAAAATGCCTCTACCGGTTACCCTTTAGAGTCTACCAACCTTTAGACTGTATCTATAAGCTGTCTAAATTGCAATGTCATCCTGAATATAAAGGTAATTGACTTTGGAAGGGGAGATTTCGTGTCCATCTCCAGAGGGCCTGATGCCAGGTACCTTTACTCTTCCTACCCTTAGGACAACAGGTGGGTTGCAATGATGTAATGCCAGGCTAGTTTAAAGTAACGCTCACTTGTATAAGCTAGCAGCGTTGCCGTGGTAAACTTTCCCATACAGGTTGAATAAGGGTATCAATGTGTGGTGAAGAGGTTTTCAACTAATGGTTTAGACCCAACGAGGCCTGGTTCTTGATAATTTTACCGAGACGAAGACCAATTGAATTGAATTGAATTGAATTGAATTGAATTGAGTTGAATTGAATTGAATTATAAGCACAGGTGCAAGCTCGCGTGTCACGCCCATGTTTCATTACTTTTGACTGGTCATAAACCAAGGTTTATACACACCCACGTGACGCGCTCTCCACCAATAGGAATAGCGAAACTGTCTGAGGTATTTATGAATGCATGATATAATATAATAATAAAGTCAAGTTTATCAATGTCAGAAGAGTCAACGTTCATACACGACTTATATAGCACAATGACATTAGACATACTCCTCGAATATGATAATGAGGACAGGTAAAAGCTGATGATTTCTATGGCAGACTTTTGAGCATTATAGAGAAAAACTATGTTCCAACAAAGGCAGCCGTTTCTCTTAATGTTTTATATTACCAACAGTATATTATTACCAACAATGCCTACTTAATAATCAATTAGAGGATGAATGTAGACCTATTTACGTCATTCAAAATGATAACTTCCTTTAAACACAATCTCCGTCCTAGATCTCGCTATGGCGTCCGAGAATAAAGATTTATTAGAATTTCATTCATTACAAATTACACTCGGTGTAGTATCCCCCCCCCCCAAGACAGACGTTGGACAGCTTCAAGTTTGCCATCGGGTACGACAAATTAAAAAACCCTAGTCTTTAAATTTCAAATGACAATGGGGCCAGCTGTTCTGACTGCTGAGTTATTGAGCATGGCTCGAAACGGCACCGACAAAATAGCTTTGGCCAATAAAATACGCAGAGTGAAAGTGCGGAAAAAAGATATGTAGAAGATTGCTTTTGCCGCGCCTTTTGTTTAGTTGAAGGGGCTTGGAAAGTTAATGCTGCAAATAAAAGTTCTCGATTATGAGCTTCTACCAAAGTTGTACACAAAATACCGGGAGTATTGACCCCACCCACAAAATGGTGGACCGTGTTAGGTCACGAAGTAAAAAGAAAACTTCGAGAGATATTCCTGTGGAGTGGTCAGTGTTATACTGCTTTTAAAGGCAGTGGACACTATTGGTAATTACTCAAAACAATTATCATCATAAAACCTTTCTTGATTACAAGTAATGGGGAGAGGTTGATAGTATAAAACATTGTGAAAAACAGCTCTCTCTGAAGTGACGTAGTTTTCGATAAATCAGTAATTTTCCACGAATTTGATTTCGAGACCTCAAGGTTAGAACTTGAGGTCTCGAAATCAAGCATCTGAAAGCACACAAATTCGTGTGACGGAGGGTGTTTTTTCTTTCATTATTATCTCGCAACTTCGACGACCGATTATAAGCTCAAATTTTCACAGGTTTGTTATTTTATGCATATGTTGAGATACACCAACTGCGAAGGCTAGTCTTTGACAATTACCATTAGTGTCCACTGCCTTTAAGGCAACTTGTTCCTTCTACCAACGTACATTTGGGCCTTAACTAAATAACTATAGTCGTTCGTTTTTTTAAACGGCCGCCATGGCCACCAAAGACTATTAATTCAAGATGGCACTATACATGTACATGTATATCTAAAATTTCATAATTGCGTATAAAGTACATGCGTGTCAAGTTTCATGCTTTTACCACAAAGTGCACGATTTTGTTATATTATCAGCATTTTGTCCGCTGGACGTACTAGGTCCTTCCCATTTTACCGAAGAAAACATTTTGTTGTACTTATTAACGATAAAGAAAAGAGATTCAAAGACCGGGAAGACAGAAATGCCAGTGGCGTGTAGCATTAGGGAAACACTTTCCCCAATAGTGTTTATTTCCGTTCTACTGACTCGACTGGACTGGGGAAATCGTGACATTTTTGTTACGATCAAATTGTGGGAACATCATTCCCTTTCGCCTTACGGCCAAATCACAGTGTGCTGAACAACATGTTTAATGTCTATCCAAACTGGATGATATTCACCGTTAAAGGAACACGTTGCCTTGGATCGGACGAGTTGGTCAATAAAAAGTGTTTGAAACCGTTTGTTATGAAATGCATATGGTTAGAAAGATGTTTTAAGAGTAGAATATAATGATCCACACAAGTATCACTATAAATTGCACACTTTTTCCTTTTACTTCACGAACTAAAACGGTCGGCCATTGACTCCCATAAATGGCCGAGCGTGTTAGTCGACGAGGTAAAAGGAAAACCGTGCAATTTTGAGTGATACTTGTGTGGATCATTGTATTCTACTTTTAAAACGTCTTTCTAACCATATACATTTCATAACAAACGGTTTCAAACGCTTTTAAAAGACCAACTCGACCGATCCAAGGCAACGTGTTCCCTTAACGCCGCAGTATACTACAAGATGGTCCCCGTAAAGAATATGACATTTTTGCGGTGCTGTGGGGCAAGTCTTTGCTGACAAGCATCTATGTTTTTTTTAATGTTTTTTTTTTTATATATATAATATGCACATGAAAGTATTTACTTCATCCACAAAATATAAAGAGGGAAATGTGGTACGAAAACCTTCAACGTTTTTAATTTTAAAAGGGGCACGGGCGATATTTAAGTAATATGTAAAATGTTTTTTAACAACACCAGACAGATTTGGAAGCACAACGGACTTAAGCCTAAATACATCGAGAAATAACCACTAAAATGTTTAATTTACAAATCATCGGTATTAATTTTTTTGTGGTACAAAGAGTGTCAGTACTTGACGGTTACTGACGGCAGTGTCCTTAAAGCTAGCCATCCTTGGTAACTCGTGTCCTGCCATTCCAATAAACTATAACCAACTCTATAACTTATATAGGGTGTGTCACACTCTATGTTCAAAGACTAAAGTCTTCGAGAAAAACAACAAACAAGGTTGTTTAATGCATCATCGGTGATAAAAAAAAAGTAAAAAAAAAAAGCATACAGAGTGTCGGTACTTGACGGTAACTGACGGCACTGTCCTTGAAGCTAGCCACGGTATCTCCCCGTTGGTAACAAAAGAAATCCCTAACCGTCAGTTGACGAGACGCATTAGCGATCACATTATGTTTGATTCCAGCCACAATGCCAAAATGATTTGTAATTGCTCGACAACAACCACAAACATAAGTCAATTATTTGAAGGTATAATGATCGGAGGATGTGAGTTCCATTATATGGTGGATAATGAAAGTTTAAAGGTACTGTAAACCATGGTTAATAGCATTGTCAAAGACCGGTAGTCCCACTTGGTGTATCCCAACACATGCATAATAACAAATCCGTATAAATGTTGATTCTTGGTCATCCAAGTTGCAAGAGAATAATGAAAGGAAAAAACACCCTTGTTGCACAATTTTGTTCGCTTTCAGAAACATAAAAAAGGCCTGCCAGATTTATTTAGGAAAAAGAAAACAATACCGTCGTTACTTCACAGAGGGAGCCGTTGACCACAATGATTTATACCACCAACGGTTATCCATTGCTCGTTACCAAGTAATGCGTTATGCTTCCAATTATTTTGAGTAATTTCCAATAGTGTCCAGTGCCTTTAAACAGCACTTCATAATAGAACCGACTGTCTCTGTATAAAGGCTTTTGTAATGGTTGTGTTTTGCTTTTATCTAATACAACAATGGCCGAACAAGCAGACAGCACAAGCTGCTTGTATTATTAAACTCATCCTTAAGACCTTGATTCAGTGGAAGATGCAAAACCAACCAACCTTTTACATTTAAATTGAACTGGAATGAAGCTTTGCATACGTCAGAGAGAACGAGTTATAATCTTGTTATTCCAGTTCTAGTATGGTGGCCCTGATATTACATCGTAAAAGGTGCATTTTAAAGGAACACGATGCCTTGGATCGGTCGAGTTGGTCTTTGCGTTTGTTACCGTTTTTAATATGCATATGGCTAGAAAGATGTTGTAAAAACAATGATCCATACAAACACGCCTCAAAATTGCACGGTTTCCTTTTATCTCATCGACTAACACGGTCGGCCATTAAATTTTATAGGAGTCAAATTTTGGACTCCCAATAATGGCCGACCGTGTTAGTTCGCAAAGTAAAGGGGAAACCACGCAGTGTTGAGGCCAACTTGTGTGGATCATTGTATTCTAATTTTAAAACATCTTTCTAACCATATGCATTTTATAACAAACGGTTATAAACGCCTTTTTTATAGACCAACTCGTCCGATTCTAGGCAACGTATTCCTTTAAATTCGAGTGTATTTGTACAATGTGATGACGAGATTCTTCCTCAGCAATGTATGAATGGAAATACGTTTTGCGATTTGGGAGGTGGGGTGATGAGCTGGCATGACTGTTCCGTTCTGTGTGGAACGAGTTTGTGTCCTGTAGCCACTCCATCCAAATAAGTCAGCAATAGACATGAGAGAGATAAATAAATAACATATTTTGATGTTTGAACATGTTGTGAATGAAAAAGCCGTCGGGAGCTAAGGCAGCTCAGGGCTGTGTTCTGCACAGGGAGCTTAACAATATTTCAAAATGTTATTGGCCGAACGACCAGGGAACTTGTACTATAATGTATAGCGCATTGGTACCTTACTGTCACAATGCACCATTAGAACTAGATAATGTTGCAATTGTTATTACCCTGACCTGTGCAATTTGCTATCCAACTAAACAAAACACACCCATCGATTATCATCCCAACTGTGACGTCACATGTAACCCCCGGGAACGACTATCAACCTCGCTCTCATCCAATCAGTCGTTCCGTCCGGTCTTTGAGTCAATACTATAATGAACTATAGTATATTATACTATGGATGAACCCTCATCGGTCAGCTAAATGGCTGCGTCGTGATGGATCGAAGTTGATTTGACACTGACCTGCTTCTTGTTTTTCATTTTCACTTGAGGCGATATGGATGGAGCCGAGCCGTACCGTGGGCAGCATACGGCCACGTTCATTATCCATGTACCTTGGGGCAATTTCGTCGAGCTGCTCAGTCACAAATTGTGCCATGGAGGTTTGGCTATACTAACCTTATTTTTAGCAAGCACAATTTCGTTGTGCTTAGCTTCCCTTTGTACGGCCCAACAAGTAGCTCAGGGCACCACAACATGATGCTGACATCAACAAGGTTACCAGCCAAACTACCATGTCACACGTACAACTTGTGACTGGTATCCTGCTCTTTTCAGCAGAAAATGACCAAGCAATACTTTCCGGTTAAGCAACAATGTGTCTACAATGCTTACCATGGATTGTAGAAGAACCCTTGACTTGTACAAGTCCTCCGGGTGTGGGAATCTTCCCGTATACAAAGCCAATGCAGAAACATGGCGCATATACATTGTAAGATGAGTATGATCATAAACCGTGAATGCATAAATCTGCAGTTATTTGGTCCTTGAACAAGAAAGTAGGACAATTTTATTGACTATAAGCGCTGACCTACATGCACACTACGGCGTAGGCTTAATGTACCTTTTTAGGCTATGTAAGCACAAATTTCCTGATTTTTTTAAAGGTATTACAAAAAAACACAGAATGCAGATAAAAGTAGGACAAAAATAATGCCTGTTACAAGCAGAGCCATGGAAATTGTGCCAAGGTTGTTATATTGCAAAAGGAGTGCCCTAGTTTCTTCATCGAAGGTATTACATGAACTCCCATCGCTGCATGTATGCGTCTATCACTACAAACTGTACGCAACGTAATAGCATTATTTGTGCCCTTTTATATCCATGTTATGATAATGCTAAGTGGAGCACTCAATATTCGCCCTTATTCAAGCAAAACTTAATCCTCAGATAACTTTTTTCAAACTACTCATCCTTGAAGAATTTGTTAGTATTTTTAGATCAAGTTTTTGGCCATGACATTAATCCATAAATCTCACTTCAAATAAAGATGCATGTTATTCGTAAAAGTGAGACAAAATTGAAAATTACCGAGGAGAGTTTTCAGGAGAGTGGCGTAAATCCGTTGATGTACATGCTGAAACAATTTTCGTATCACTGACTGAGACGGAAAATATTTTCATGAAATTGTTCTACTAATTTCTCACTTTTTATATAAAAGTTGCAAATAAATTGCTTTGACATTCTATTATTTTAAGAACATTGTACCGTTTGTCAGTTGCGTATTGAAACGTTTGCCACTTAAGATGTGTCAAATAAACGCATCCCCCATGTCATATTTTTGACGGACGGAGTGTGACATCTCCGAGAGCTGACAACGGACTTATCTTTCGCCAAACGAATACTTAAAGGCCGATAAAATCTTATTTAAGTATAAACAATAAAGTATTCTGTGAAAATTTCATTTCAAAGGGGTTTTAAAGGAAGAGAACACTATTTGTTATTGCCAAAGACCAGTTGTCGCACCTGGTGTATCTCAACATGTGCATCAAATAGCAAACGTATGAAAATTTGAGCTCAATTGGTCGTCGAAGTTGCGAGATACGAATGAAAAAAAAAACACCCTTGTCACACGAAGTTGTGTGCCTTTAGACGTTTGAATTCGAGACCTCAAATTCTAAGTCTGAGGTCTCGAAATCAAATTCGTGGAAAGTTACTTCTTTCTCGAAAACTACGTCACTTCAGAAGGAGCCGTTTCTCACAATGTTTTGTACTATCAACCTCTCCCCATTACTGGTTACCAAGTGAGGTTTTGTGATAATAATTATTTTCAGTAATTACCAATAGTGTCCACTGCCTTTAAGATTTCGCCGAAAACCAGGAGCGATTTTTTTTCAACGCAGGAAGACGAGTCTCAATATTATAGTATTTGGCCTAAAACGTGACTGAGAGTTACGCTTCTCAGATCAACACTTTGGGGGGATTGTTTTTTGCCACATTACTTCGAGGTGAAATGTTTTTAAAATGCTATATTTCATCGAAAGCTTTTAACCAACTCTTTATTATTAGCTTTGATTGGAAGATTGCATACCAAAAAAGCAATACCAATTTCAAAACTTAACTCTGGTGTTTCTGATCAGCAGAGTGTGGGTTCGAATACCCAGCCGTGACACTGTGTCCTTGAGCAAGACACTTAACCATTGCTTCGTCCTTCGGATGGGACGTAAAGCCGTTGGTCCCATGTGTTGTGTAACGCATGTAAAAGAACCCAGTGCACTTATCGAAAAGAGAAGGGGTTCGCCCCGGTGTTCCTGGTTGTGGCTGCTTAATGTGCCGTAGCACCTTGTAAACCCTTATAAGGTGCTAAATAATTGGGTCTCAGAATTCATCACTGCAATAACCTATCTTTCTGAAAGTTTGTATATACTCAGCGCCTTGAGTACCTTGTTTGGTAGATACGTGCGCTGTATAAGACTTCAATATTATTATTATTATTATAACTTAACAAATGAAGCATGCACACATAAAAGTATCCATAATACAAGCAAACAAATCAGTGTCATGCCCAAACCACATAGACAAAAAATGTTTGTTTTTTAAGGTTTAAAAGTATAGGTTTCCCAGTCCAATTAAAAACAAAAACAAAAATAATAATAATTTAACAAGTTTTTCGTTTCAAAACGAGTAATCCTTCGCATCAGCAATCAACAGTCAGAGCAGTAGACCTACTAAAAATTCAATTTTAACAATTCAATTGAAGGAACATGTATTAATCGAGTTGCATACTTTTATGCCAGTGTAAAGCCTTATAACACTAAAACTAATTTAGCCTTCACTTGTCAAAGATAATTTTATTTCATTAGGTCGCAAATATCATTCAGTTTCATAAAAGCAAATCGCAAGAAGTCGGTCAACAATTCAATAGTAGTAGCAGTTGTACATTTGTATAGCATAACAAATTATTGATGGTGTAGTGCAAATGAAATAATATAATGACTATGAAATGAACCTGAATAAAAAATAACAAAATTATTGTGTCGACGTAGATAAACGCAATAGAACCAAACCGTTTTTTTTTTTTTTTTTTTGGGGGGGGGGTAGAATGTCAGGGTAAACATTGACATGGACAATCTATTCTGCTTTTTTTTTTTTTTTTTACAACGATTACCGTAAGTCCCATACCTAGGTCATTTCCAGGATGACAAGGTGCTACACTGGCCATATAAATTAGTATTGTAAACAAAGTCCAGATGTTCTAGATAGACGGTGCTTTGTACAGGTCCCAATAGGTTTCATACTAAACCAAAGCCCAAATAAATAAATCTAATAACAAATCTAATGAGTTTGCATCATAAGTACCAGGGTGCAAGTACGAAATAATATTCCTATTAGTAAGCATTAATATACATGTCATGCCCATAACCCATCAATCCAAAATATTCTTCTGACCATCTCTGCACACAGGAGATTTCCCCCACGGCTTACAAGTGAAGTCGCTAAGTACACCCATGTATTTGCTTTGCGACCTTACCCTTATCCGAACTTTTTTTTTTTTTAACAGTACATTTCCTCGAACAGAACACTCTACAGTGTCCTCACTTTCTTCTCGGGTCGGATGTAGGGATGTTTATTGTTCGAACAATACAAAAGAAGAAAAAAAGGGGGGGGGGGCCTCCCAGGCAATTAGACTCTTGTTCAGAATAAATAAAGACATGTTTAAAGACACTGGACACTATTGGTAATTGTCAAAGACCAGTCTTCTCACTCAGCTCAATCGGTCATCGAACTTTCGAGATAATAATGAAAGAAAAAAAACCTTATCACACGAAGTTGTGTGCGTTTAGATAGTTGATTTCGAGACCTCAAGTTCTAAACTAGTTCTAAACTTGAGGTCTCGAAATCAAATTCGTGGAAAATTACTTCTCTTTCGAAAACTATGGCACTTCAGAGGGAGCCATTTCTCACGATGTTTTATACTATCAACCTCTCCCCATTACTGGTCACCAAGAAAGGTTTTATGCTAAATGAGTGATTACCAATAGTGTCCACTGCCTTTAAACATGTTAATCATAATTTGCATTATCCACGGCACTAAACGTAAAGCTCCTAAAGGAATTGAACAGTCGTAACAAACAATTCATTTCGAATTCAAAAGTTCAGTTGAAGACATTGGACACTATTGGATTGTCAAAGACCAGTCTTCCCACTTGGTGTATCTCCACATTAGGCTTATGCACAGGAAACATGTGAGGTAATAATTTGTTTTAGAAAGAGGTCTTATCACAAAAATAATAAAAGACTTCAAGCCCAAAGCCTTTTTATAAAGGGATCCGAAGGCACACAAAAAGGGCAATAAAGGGTTTGTTTTCTTTCATCATTCTCGTGCAACTTCAATGACCATTTTATTATTAGTTCAAAACTTTCACAAGTTTGCTATTTTATTGATCATATTTGGATATACCACGTGAGAATACTGGTCTTTCAGTATTACCAAACGTGCCCACACATTGCCTTTAAATCTTCGACTGACGCTGTATTTTGAAGGACGAGCTCTTAACTGGTTCTTCCCCTAGAGAAATTCCTTTGAAATTTATGGATTACTGTAAGAGGTTTTCCACCAAAAGACTTGATTATTTCTGAAATGCCGGTTTGGAAATCAGAAATGCAATCACTACGGTTGAGGAAAAACCCATAGGGAGCATGGTGAAATATTTGTTTTTATAGAATGTGAATTTCAGGGCAAACCGCTTTTACTGGATGAGTTTTCTTCGATATTAAAACAAGATCGGGCAGGAAGAATGGCTGTATTGGTAATATTGACATACTGAATTGGTAATATTGATATACTAGGTTATATAGATATACTAGACAATATTTCTAATCGAATTCACTCTGTTGTTATATTCAGGGCTACGGGTTTGCAGTGGTCTGGATTTGCTTTAATATAACAAAGTCACCGCTCTAGAATTGCAAATGTCGTGGGTTCGAATCCCACCCGAGTAAAATGCATGTTCTAAACTTGAGGTCTCGAAATCAAATTCGTGGAAAACTACTTCTTTCTCCAAATGTATGTCACTTCAGAGGGAGCCGTTTCTCACAGTGTTTTGTACTGTCAACCTCTCCCCATTACTCATTACCAGGTAAGGTTTTATGCCAATGATTATTTTGAGTAATTACCAATAGTGTCCACTGCCTTTAAGCAAAACAACATTGAATTTGATAGCTAGATATTTGCATCGGGGATACAGAATCTTATTTTATTTCTTTTAAGGAAATTGTTCAACATATTAATATATTATTCAGAAAATTTACATTCAGAATGAATTTTCTGCTTAGCGGAAATAAGCTGGATACCAGTTACAAATTGTACATGTGACATAGCGGTTCGGTTGGTAACCCTATTATGGTAAGCACAGTTTTGTTGTGCTTATATAGATACTTGTTGAGCTCAGGCAGCTCAATGAAATTGGAGTATAGATTGATTCAATGAATAATCTTGGCTGGATTGGACAAGACGTAGTCTTCCTTCAGGGGTCTGTTACGAATGTAAGTCTGTATTGCAGAGTGCAATTAACTTCAGGGTTGACAATTATTTTAACTTAAAAGTTGCCTTTGATGTGCGGCTCGAGCGCAGTCTATAATAACCATCCAATACATATGTCCCTGCCAGCAGTACCGTCGACAAAGAAAGAAAAGGGGGTGGGGGTGGAAATGGCTGCCCGATTTCCCCTGGGTTTGTCAAGATAGATGCACTGTCACTGGATGGGCAAACTACAAGTACGGGAAGATACGATGAACAATGGACTTTGAGTCTGGGTATAGACTTTTGTATTGTAACGTCACAGCCCGAGTTTTTGTCAACCGAGAGTTTGCAAAGCTATGGAAAGCCATGAAGAGAAAATCAAAAAAAGAAAGACATAGTTCACAGAAATGTAAAAAAAAAAAAAAAAAAGATTGGAGTACAAAAATTTGATTTCCATTTGCACTTGCGGTCTCTTCATTACACAGCTCGACCGCCTGTTGATTTATGCTACAGCATCCAATTAACCATTGTCATTTTTGTCTCCGTCCCAACGCTGTATATTTTCTATTGAACTATTTTACTAAGAAATGATTGGTGTCCTTGTGAACAATCTCGAGTGAGATTATTCTAATTTCGGTCTAGAGTTAATTTATCGATGTTGCTATATGTTTGACCCAATCTATGGTACATCATATTCGAGATAGTAAACCTTTATAAAATCATGATATACAATTAAAGGCATGACTGGACGCTTTTGGTGATATTTTCATAAACCTGCAGTATCACATTTCCTCCATGAACCTAGCATGCATAAAATAACAAACATGTGAACAAGTAACGCAGTTTTAACGCATACTATACGAAGTACCCATAAGCCAGTTGAGTTATAAAACTATAGCCTATGTGTAAAATTGCTTTTGAATCACGCTGAGTACTACGCAAAATCTTTTTTTTTAGTGAGTCATTTGACGTAAATGTTGAATGATGGCCCTATAGACCTGTATCATGGTGCAGCCATCTTGATTTTTCTCTCATTAAAATCAATGTTATAAAACTAAAGAAAAAGTCTGGTTCCTTTTTTTTTGTTTACAATGAGTACTATTAGTGCTATTGGAAACAAGGTACATGACCAAGATGGTGGCAGCATGATATTGGTATATCTTCCTCGTGACTTATTCTGACCGTGCGCAAAATGTAACGCTTGCATCACCGAAGGCTCACCAATCACCTAGTACTACTTAAATTACATTTGTTTAACTTCCACTCTTTTTATATAAATGATGCTGCGTGTCATCGACATTTAAGGAGATTTAAAGAGTGGGATGGCGCGGCTAACGAAATGGGTCACCATGGTTAGCTCTGCATCATCTCATTTGTATGCGTTGTATGTTTAAGACTACAGCACTCATCACCGGTTACATTATAATGGCATCAACGCCAGAATCTCTCTCAACCTCCTTCTCGTCCCCGTAATCACATCGCATATAAAGGCACTGGACACCTTGGGTAATTGTCAAAGACCAGTATTGGCACTTAGTGCATCCCGACATGTGCATAACACAGGAAATCTGTGAACATTTGGACTCAGTTGGTCGTCGAAGCTGCAAGAGAATAATGAAGAAATAAAATAACCCTTGTTGCTTTAAGTTCTGTGCTATTAGAAGCATTATAATGAAAGGCTTCGGCAGAATTACTTTTGTTATTTCGGTGAGAAATTACCTCTCTCTTAAAAACTACGTTACTTCAGAGGGAGCTGTTTCTTAAAATGTTTTATAATAATACAAACAACTCTCCATTAGTGCTCGTTACCAAGTTATCTTTTGCTAGTAATAATTTTGAGTATAGTTGTCAGTAGTGTACAGTGCCTTTAAGCCCACAGATGAATCTGTCCTGAACATAAGGCATGATGGCTGCCGCGACTTCAAGACGGAAATCAAATATTTATCCCCAAATTACAGGCGTGCCGCTCCGCTCGCTGGGTCTATTAGCAACGGCGGTGAGATAAAACTGCTCTGCAAATAGTTTCTGCAATTTGCATTTACATCTGGCGCATAACAAATCACGGTAAAGTTATTGTGAGTGTTTAACTTGGTTATTATTCATGGGCTTAAATCTGTCAGGGAAGGCGAGTCAGGGAGTATTCATACAATAACATTCATTTCAATGCTTCGTACAATACAATAATGCACATTTTATGTCGAAAATTACAAAAGCAATATAGGATATGATCATAGAGCTATATATATTGACTAGAGCGCTAACACCCCGTTATACACGCACTAAAGTTTTGAAGCCATGTGGGCGCATCCATGTTTATGTACAAACCAATACAAAAGCTTGAAATTGTGTACGGCAATTGTACGGCTATTTGCATGATCGTGCGTCTGTTCTTTTTTATGTGCCATCGAAGCAAAAAATGCAGTAAATGTGAACGCACAATCTGCTGATCAGCGCACAAACTGCGAGCGTCATGTGCGTCATGATTAAAAGGCGCGTTTACTTTTTTTAGTACGGCAATCAAGTCGAAGTTACGGTTTTCATAGCGCGGACGTACGTGAGTGGACAGCTGCGTACGTATACGCACACGCCGAATGTAAAATAATCGCGGCAATGTGTGTTCTCTTAAAATTCCGAATTCACGCAACACACCAAACATGTCTGCGCCCAGGGTGGCTTCAAAACGCAGAGCAAGTTAGCGCTTTAGTCAATATATATAGCTCTATGGATATGATATATTAAACGTTCACGCAGGTTCGATATGCAGCAACATTAAGGTTTAAGGTCGAGAGGCTTTCGTTCCCTAACCTATGGACAGACACAAATTTGGTATAGTACAACCAATGTACGGTAACATGGACGTAGGATGAAGGAGACATTATCGGAAACAAGGCCACAAACTTATACGATAGGCCAAAAACTACCCTCCAAAACTATAGATAAACTTCCTCAGCATACAGTGCAAAATGCAAAGTATTTAAAAACTACACGAAAATTACACGGCTTTTTATAGAAAAGGGACACTTATTCATTGGTTCTTTATCTTTATGCCCAAATGTCATCCAAAATACATACAGTTGAGGGTAGACACACAATTATAATGTTCTCACACTCCGCTTTCTTCTGTTTTATAGCAGGGTGCACGCTGTAAACGCACTTACGGGTCCCCGGTGGTAATATGAGTGTGTCTTAATTCTATACGCAGAGCGGGGATGGTGGTGTGATGTGATATGAATAAAATTACTTCTTTCCGGAACATCAGCCTTTGAATACTGAATAACTACTCCTTTAATGTTGGAGGATAGTTTGCAATTGGAATAGTAAGAAAACATTTTTGGCATGGAAATACTTTGAGAAAATACTTCGCATGCAAAACATTTGTTGATTCATTTCGTCACTTGTAGCCCAGGGTGTGTCCATATTGGTCTGGGTTCTAGCTCACACTGGTGTTTCACCACTACTTTCACGTACAGGGACCCGACTTCTTTTGTTCGCCTCTGAGCCTTAGTTTGACAAGCATAAAAACCAACGAGCAAGAACGCAACACTAAATAATAGCAACATTAAATATTAGCAGAATTGTTTGGCTAGTCAATTTATAAGCCACTGTACAAAGGAATTATTGACTGTCTCAAGGGCTTCCGCTTCTAGTATAACGACATCATCATAAATAAAATAAAATCATAAAACTTAAAACAGCCAGTGCGTGATGTACAGATAGCCCCAGAGTGAATTTATAATTTACTCTCAGCAATTACCTCGACCTCGCTGCGAAGCCAGTACGGCCATTAACATTGCAAACTCGAATTTTAATTGCTCCGGTGATCGTGAACTGAGTGGAGTTTTGTTGTACATCAATGCTACACTGCCAACCCCCCCCCCCCAAAAAAAAAAAAAAAAAAAAAAAAAAATTAAACAAAATCTCAATACAGGCAACAAAGAAGCCTCTTCGTTTTATAGGTACTTAAATGTTGCCTAGCAATAGAAAATGTAACACAAGCTATGTGTTTCATTATTTCAAGGTGTATTCGACCATGTGCTGCTGATGAAGTGCACTTCGATCGTAGCTATTATATTGCTTAGGTGTTTTTTCCCCCTCGTCTACTTAAAATCTTGGTATCTACGAAACCGAAGGGTAATTGTCACACAAAATTGTCACGGTGTTATGACAGAGGCCCGATGACACGTCAGATACAAATTAGGGGAGAGGTAGTGTATTGTTCGAATGATAAAACTTGAAATATAGAATTTCCTAAATATAAGATGTTATTATTAAGAATGTGAAGATGGACTTGTTCTTTAGAGGTATATTATGCATCGAATTAATAAACTTAAAAAAAAAAATATATATACATATATACTACAGACTGTTTACGTTACTCCAAGTCCAAAATTGACTGTTAATTGTAGACATGTTTTGTGATGAATTGTATAGGTGGTCATTTTATAGTTTGAGATCAACGTGGTGCCGTCAATGGGCAATAAACGCACATATAATAAAATGGTAAACATACACCACTGACTGTTGCAGACGTAAGCTTAGTTAAACAATCTTGGCAAAGAGTTGAGAAAGTAGAAGTCTTCATATTTAGTCTTTGAAATATGTACAGAGACCAGGTTGAAAACAGTGTTTACAACGACACATTTTTTTAATTATGTTTTTATCGTCATGTTATTCGGTCCGATTGAAGTCAAAATTGGGATTAGTATTCCAGTTAGACAAACAAGCTATTTTTACACTGACTATTATTACGATAAGCTTTCGGATTAAAATCAACCCTTATACCAATAAATTCCCAAAACAGTGTCATTGTTCTCTTCACGTTTGGTGATAATATAAAATAAAATATTAAAAAACATTTTCATACCGGCATACTTATAAGTTTTGTTTTCCTCGCCGTGTCCAATGGGAGACTTTTGGGACACTTGGTGGCAGCAGACTTACCAGGTAAAATCTATTGTTCTCGGTCATGTGCGCACGCTCAGAACTACGTAAACAATGGACATTTACATGGTAATTCTGCTGTCACCTAGCGTCACAAAGTCTCCCATGTTTTTGCTCACCGTTTTAAAAGATCATAAAGCTCAATTTAAAAATCCCAGGGGATAGCAAAGCCAGAAGTTTGGATCATGTAAACACATTCAAAGCACATGCCAACCATTGCAATACCTCCTGTGAACGAAACAATTTCAGTATTTTTTTTTGTAATCCCACCATTGCTGCATATAGATAATTTGAAACAAAATCAGTTGCTTCCATTTCCTTATTATATTAAGGCGGTCCTTTAAAATTGCTTTTCATGTGCATGAGCGACGCAAAGTAGCATGAAAACAATATGTTTCTGCCGGGCATACTTATAGGTTTTGTTACTGTTTCTCATGTCCAATTGTTCACGTCAGTTTCAAAAGGTTCTTAAAGCTCAATTTAAATGTCTTTAAGAGGTAGCATACAAAGCACGGGCCAACAATTTCAATTACCTTCTCTGCACGAAACCCACAAAAGCCTCCTTGCCATATTCTTCAGTCTCCTTTATCATCTCTCTTCATGAATTCGTGCTCTTGACTTGTAAACACTGTTTAATACATACTGCCTTCAGCAGATGTATAAGATGTCAATTTTTTTACAGCCTGGTTTCGGTTAACAGCCTTGCAGTAAAGGCTGCGTAGGCGCGGTGTTAACCAGACTGAAAGTACTCACGCAGACATATCATTAAGCATTTAGACATAGACACCAAGGGTTAAAGACATGCTATTCTTCTCGTTTACCAAATTCTTGAATGGAGAGAGGACCTTGTTTTGTTTTTCTTTATGTCTTTCAATAAATCCATTTACCGATAAAATCTTCTGCTCAAATAGGTTCTCTCTGCACATGCTATAAACATATTGGCACACGTTCAATTCAAATCTAGCATTTGTTGTTCTTGAGGGCAGTTGAGAGGGGCACTGCAGTGGGGTACGTGCCCAAAGCTCCCCTTCCGACCCCCATGGATACACCGCTGCCTTGAACGTAAATTTAATATCTACGGATGATACGTGCAAAAATACGGCATGTCAGTTTCTTAACGATCCGCTTCTAGATCTCAGAGACAAACGCTTATACAAGCCATTCCTTTGATAATCTTTTTAAACAGCAACAGCAATATTATCCCAACCCTGAGGCAAGGTTAGTGTCCAAGTTGAATTTCAAAGCCCAAAAGAAAACTTACAAAGGTCTGCAAAGTGAGGTTTTCAGAAGACAGGAAAACAGCAAAGATATGAAATCAAAAGTTCAAATATCATGTTGCAGGAAGCTAAACGCACTCAGAAGAGTGAACACAAAAACATCGGCAATCAAAGATTATATCTTGTGCTATTGCAGATTGCCTTATACTACGCCACACACGCACAATAAACTGCCTCTCAGAGGCAGTTCGATTTTTCATTTTCTCATCGCAGGGGCTAAAAGAGTGTTGAATTTCATGCGTTTTTCCTTTAGCTAAAAGATGTTACCACGGCAACATGGCTCCACGGGCGCGCCACTTAATCACGGCGGGAGATGGGCTATCCATTCGACGTGTAATTAGTCGCACTGCTGAAGAGGGTTTACGGGATGCATTGTGTAATGACTGACAAGTAATTTAAAAATGTATTTCACGGTGGGCTGGGCATATAAATGAAAATAAGCATGGTACTGTTTTGTGTGTGTTTGCTTTGTGAAAAGATTGCGGTCATGAGATCAAACCGAGCAGGGAGAATGTTAAACAGGTAACGTCCGCCATCTTGGTGACCTTTGACCTGTATTTAGGCTGCTAGGTTGTTTTACGGTGGGCTGGCAGGGCATGCCAATGAAATAAGCGCATGGTACTGTTTTGTGTATTTGCTTTGTGAAGATTTTGCGGCCATGAGATCAAACTGAGCAGGGAGAGTTTTAACAACAGGTAACGCCCGACATCTTGCGATTGGTGACCTTTGACCTGTATAGGCTGCTTGGTTCTTGTAGGGTGGGCCGGGCAAGTAAATGAAATAAGCAGATAGAGGTTGTCATGTTTGTTTTGGAAAATATTGCTGATACGAATTCTTACCATTAAGCAGCGCTATGAAATTGAGCCATGAAATTGAGCCCTGTTTAAGCGTACCAAACCCAGTTCTCCTCAAATATGGGCAACTATAGCACAACGCACGTTCTGAACACCATTTTCAGGTCGCTATAAGTGGTGCAGTGTGAGCAACCAACTTCAAATTGTATTTGCAGAATATTTAATGGTGTTATCACTAACGCGTATACGGCCCGAGCCAAATGATGTTAGGCAAATGTTAGCAGACACTCCCAGGACCTTATTCAAATTGAATTGAGTTGTCATCCTGCTGTAATGGCAGGGAGACACCACTGCCAATGGTGAAAGAAGATACCGCCCACCATGTTTGACCCAAAGTGGCGTGTGAGGGAAAGGCACTGGACACGTTTGGTGACTGTCAACGACCAGTATCTCACTTGGTGTATCTCAACATATATGCAGCAGGTTACAAACCAGTGAAATTTTTTACTCAATTGGGCATCGAAGTTGTAAGAGAGCAATGGACGAGAAAACACCCTTATTGCACAATTTAATGTGTGCGCTTTCAGCAGATGCATAAAAATGCTTCAGCTGAAGTCTTTTGTTTCTAATTGAGCGAGAAATTACCTCTTTCTTGAAAACTATGTTACTTCAGAGGGAGCAGTTTCTTATAATGTTTTATACTATAAACAGCTCGCCATTGCTCGTTACAAAGTAATTTTTTATGCTAACAATTATTTCGAGTAATATATAGTGCCCAGTGCCTTTAACCATGAAATACTACCTAATGAAAAAAAAAAAAAAAAAAAGATTTCAATGAACGCACCGGGATTGAAACACATTCACCGTGCAGCAAATTATGTCTCCACCCTTCATTTTCTATACCTCAATGCTTCAACCGAGTTGTGTGTAAATGAAAAAAATATACAATTATTGCAAACGTAGTCAGTGCCTTAATAGCCCAATTTATTATCTCATTGCCAGTAGACTCCCGCAGTGCCTTTATGCAGTATGATTGTTTGAGATATTGAAGCTCCCAATCTGAGCGAGGGGTCATGTTGGTCAAAAAAAAAAGTGAAGGTAAATATATCGGTTTAAGGTCAAAAGAAGGTCCTGAAGGTCAAAAGTGACATTCTCAGTTCCCTAGATAATAACAAAGCTGTCGCCATGGTCCTGCTTGACATGTCGGCTGCCTTCGACACAGTCGAACATGACATTCTCTTGGATAGACTGGAGACTAACTTTGATATAGGTGGTACTGTTAAATCCTGGTTTAGCACATATCTCAAGAGCCGCACCACCAGAGTCTCTATTAAGGGTACTCAATCCAATGAACATGTTTTCACTTACTCTTTGCCTCAGGGTTCGGTTGTGGGCCCACAATGTTTCAATGTACACCAACCCCATTGGTACTATTATCCGTAACTATGATATATCTTGCCATGCTTATGCTGACGATATACAGCTTTATGCAGTATTTGACCCTACTACGCCGGGTGACTTTCAGCGTATCCTTGAAAGATTATCATCTTGCGTCTACTCTATCAATAACTGGATGGCTCAAAATATGCTTCAACTGAATACTGACAAGATCTCCAGTTAGCCAACAAGATTGGCTGTGTGGTTTTGGAAACATCAGAACCTAGCAAAGGTTTTACCGGCATGAAATCTGGAAACCTGCTACAAAATAAAAACAATAAAATAAGAATAAAACAGATCCATGTTATCAGACGAAGACATTTAGGACTGTATGTATGTATACATTTTTTTTTTGCAAGATGTATATGCTTGAACATTATTTGTTAGCCTCCCTTGCTTTTGTGATCGTCAGGCGACTGATACCTGGTTCACAAAAATATTCTCTGAGAAACAAGATGGCTGCTTGTGAATAGAATGCGTCATACTGTTCCTCCTTTGAAAATGACAGCCCTATAACTCGCCTAAAGACTAACAATGGTTTGATAGCCTGACAAGACTCCACACTCACAATTTTATAAAAATGAATACTGATTGATGTAAATGGTTTATTAAGCCAGACTCCACACAAGCTAATACAGAAAGTCATTAAAGGCAAGGGAAACAATTAGTAATTGTCAAAAACTAGCTTTCACAGTTGGTGTATCTCAACATATGCATAAAATAACAAACCTGTGAAGATTTGAGCTCAATCGGTCATCGAAGTTGCAAGATAATAATAAAAGAAAAATAACCCTTGCCACACGAAGTTGTATGCGTTTAGATGGTTGATTTCGAAAGCAAAAGTTCTAAATCTGATGTCTCGAAATCAAATTCGTGGAAAATTACTTCTTTCTTGAAAACTATGGCACTTCAGAGGGTGCCGTTTCTCACAATGGTTTCTACCATCAACCTCTCCCCATCACTCGTCACCAAGAAAGGGTTTATGCAAATAATTATTTTGAGTAATTACCAATAGTGTCCACTGCCTTTAACAAAAACTAGAAAATGAGACACATAAACTATGCCATCATCAAATCCATCCAATCCAATGACAAACTTGACTAATTATTATCCACACTCTCGGCCAATTTCGTGTGGAACCATTAATAAACCCCCAAGGACGCACTGGGAAATCAATTGAAAAATCCCCAACTACAGAAGAAAAGTCTAGAAATTATGCTTGCAGTATTTTCAGTTCTGAAGTCATGAGAGCCAGGGACCATCTTGTTTGCTCCTTCACGACGCCTGAGATGAATTGAGAAGAGGCTACAGGCGACGTTTACAAAACCCTCAGTTTCCTCCACGAAACAACCCTTCATCTGCCATACCAAAATACACTACGCTGGAGATATATAACGCCAGAGCAAAAAAATGAATAAATAAATGATAACAAGGCGTTTCATCAGATGCATGTTTAAAGGCATGGGACACTATTGGTAATTAATAAAAAATAAATGTTAGCATTTAAACTGACTTGATATAACGAGCAATGGAGAGGTGTTGATAGTATAAAACATTCTTGGGGATGGCTCCCTCTGAAGAAACGTAGTATTTGAGAAAGAGGTATTTCTCACTCAATTATTCAAAGTCTTAATGCCTTTTATTATGCATCTGAAAGCACACAAATGTGTGCAACAATGTATTTGTTTTCCATTATTCTCTTGCAGCTTCAATGACCAATTTAGGCAAAATTCTCATAGATTTGTTATTTATGCATATTTTGGGATACACCAAGTGACCATAAATATAAATTATCAATGACAAACTTATATAGCGTCCAACCGTGAAACATGCTCCTGTGCGCTCAGAGAAAATACAGTTAAAGTGCAATATTTCATATGCAGTACATGCAGACTAACAAAGCAAAAAGTAAAAAACAGTCTTTGAATACTGGTCGTTGACAATTATTACCAAAGGTGTCTAGTGCCCATAAACAATCCAAATCAAACCCAGACTATACAGGGCAGCGTGGAACATAAGAAGGGTGAGTCAGATGTTATCATCGAGGGAGACAATGCTGTCTGAGCTTGGTCACATCTCTATTCGTCATGACGAACAAATCCACTACGCACCAAACAACAACCTTCTTGTAAAACTGCTCCAACGAAGATGCTTTACAAACCAGTTACAAACACTGAGATATATTCCCAAATGACACAAAGTTAACAATGTCGCTGCTTCTAGTATGAATCAATCTCCATTCTGTATCTATTATGTCTGGGTTTGGGTATTGATATCCCGTGTTTCCCCATACATTGTTACAGACAGTATAGATACACAGCGAATGAAAGCTACGCCATATTGGAAATTGTGGTTGTCTTATAGCTTAAAGACACTGGACACCTTTGGTAATTGTCAAAGATACTATCAAAAGCTCTCCATTGATCAACGTTTTTATGCTAATACAATACTGTTACAATTATTTTGAGTGATTACCGATAGTGTCCAGTGTTTTTAAGGCTTAAAGCCATTATACACTTTCGGCACAGCAAATAACTTACATGGTTTACAGAAGGTAATGGTGAAAGACTTCTCTCGAAATATTATTCCATGAAATGCTTTACTTTTCGAGAAAACATTAAAACAATTATAAATTCTCGTTGTCGAGAATTACAGATTTATTTTAAACACATGTCATGACACGGCGAAACGTGCGGAAACAAGGGTGGGTTTTCCCGTTATTTTCTCCCGACTCCGATGACCGATTAAGCCTAAATCTTCACAGGTTAGTTATTTTATCTAGATAAGTTGTGATACACGAAGTGTGGGCCTTTGGACAATACTGTTTACCGAAAGTGTCCAATGGCTTTAAGACGTTAGCCTTGTATTCACAAACAAACATTGCTAATTAACACGTATAATAGGCCCCTACATATAATTACATGTTCAGCCTATGGCCAGGTGATTTGATGATGTTAGAAGCCTGCTATTTTATCATAGGGTAAAATGGAGTTTGTGTTTGCACGAACACAACCATTAAACGGATCCGGTTTGTGGCGTCAAGCTCTCGTTGTTTTACTATTGCATTCTCCAAGGAACTCCCTTGTGAAAGGTAAGGTACACGTGTGGTAATTACTCAAAACAAATATTAACTTAAAAACTGACTTGGTAACGAGCATTGTAGAGCTGTTGATAGTATAAAACACTGTGTGAAACCACTCCCTCTGAAGTAACATAGTTTTTGAGAAATAGGTAATTTTTCACTAAAATAATAAAAGACTTCTATAGCTAGAAGTCTTTTATTCATATCTGAAAGCACACAAAGTCGTCCAACAAGGGTGTTTTTTCTTTCATCATTTTCACGCAGTTTCGATGACCGATTGAGCCCAAATTTTTACAGGCTTATGCTTATGCATATGATGGGATACACTAAGTGAGAACACTGGTCTTTGACAGTTACCAAACGTGAACAGGGCCTTTAAGTAAACCTTGTTCTATGGTTAATAAAAACAAAGAATCCCCCCTGTAGTTAGTCCATCTTTCCATTGTGTAAAATACCCCACAAGGGCACTCCCGTAAGCTCATACATCTAGAATGACTGTTAAAATATACAACATGTTTACAAAACATATCCTTTCACGTACATCACGCTAAAAGAAAACCGCCCAACTTGATGTCACAGATGCCTTAATTAAACAATCCACACTTATTCATGAGAAAATAGCGAGACGCCCACACAAGACAACTGAGTGGGATGAAAATATACAAGTTCTAATAAATCTGTATGAGAAAACTAAAATCGACTTTTAATTTAAATTCTAATTTAGTATCTTCCTTTTAAAGGGTAGGAGAATATTGACTTCTTCAAATGTGGACCACGTTCCATTTTAGACACTCAACTTCAATCACTTCTGACTTTTGCTCATGATTTGATTGTCCTTTCCCCTGATTCGTTTCATCGAATAATAAGACCCAGAATTTTAACCTTTTTGTACCGCGCAACACATTCTGTTTCAAACTCGTGTGAACTCCTTTTATGTGTGATTTCTATATCAAGAACGGTGCAACCTGAGAAAGTATAAAAAGGACCGATCATATATTAATTGATATCGATGTAGGTTTCTCAGTATCGAAACACACATCATGAGAATGAAGTTACCAATAAGTGAAGAAGTGTCCGAATTAGCGGCTACAGCTGCGGCTACGGCTAGATGTCCATGTCATCATGCGTTGGAGTATAGGGCGTCCTTAGCAACACTCTTAGCAACAGCCGTAGCCGTATCTGTAGACGCCATTTCGGATACGGCCTTAAAAGGGATACTATAACTATAGAGAAATTACCACATGCTCTATACATAATACAAAACACGGCCTGAGTGCTGCTTTTTATGGCTGTGTGGCTTACAGGCCTAGTTACCACCGCAGCTGGCTTGAAATCGTGTTAATTGACCCATTTTTCCGCTCAGATAAATGCCATTTGAAAGGGATGGTAAGCGTCGGTAAGTAACCTGGATTCCACATCTGCTCCTATTCTTTTTATCTGTGTTCACAGGAGCACTGTCTACTCGAGCCGCTCTTCAGTCTTGAAGGAGATACTTTGATCTCTTTGTTTCAGACTACATTAAAGGCACTGGGCACCTTTTGGTAATTGTCAAAGACAGGTGTTCTCATTTGGTGTATCTCAACATATGCAGAAAAATACAGGAAAAAAACGAGACAAATATCAGTGAAAATTTGGGCCGAATTGATCACCGAAGTTGCAAGGGAATAATAGGGAAAACACTCTTTTCCCCCACAAATTTGTGTGCTTAAAAATGAAGTATTTTATTATGTGAGAAATTACTTCATTCTAAAAAACTTCAGAGGGAGCTGTTCCTCACAATGTTTTGTACTATCAACAGCTCTACATTGCTTGTTACCAAGAAAGTTGTTATGCAAACATTTTATTTTGAGCAATTACCGTTGGTTTCCAGTGCCTTGAAACTCATTTATACACATTAATATCAATCTCGGATACCCAGCACAGATGTGACTAAATCGATACATCTTGTTAATGCCCACTATCTTACGATCTACTACCGCTCTCTTGTATTATCTTGAGTTATAAATGGGATGGCAAAGTGGTTCTTGGAAATTGTGCCCGTCTTTCAACGGCGCACAGACGTCTAGATGACCCCTAAATTTAGCTCTAGCCTTAACTAGCTTCTACATTAAAAACTGTATAACTTGTGCATCTGTAGCCAGAGATGTACAGAGTTGGGTTGTTTGTCGCAGACCTATTATTTACCTGTTCATGTTTGTTGTGTTGTCATTTAGCCTGCGAGAAAGACTCTGCTAGGGTCGAAACGTCAGGCCATTAACTATTTTGTGCACCTATTAATAATGTAACATTTATTACATGGCGCTCTACAAAGAACACTTCGCCTCACAATCAACTACAGAATCAAACAAAATGAAACGAAGAAAATACATCCAGAACAAACACATCACAGGCAAGAAAACAGATGAGTTTTGAGTTGGCGCTTAAACGTCCCTACAGGCACACGGCAGTTTGTTCCACAATTTAGTTGCAACAACAAAGACATGGATGTGTCCCTAGCCTTCCTTTTGGAGCGCGGTACAATCAACCGAGTGACATCAGAAGAGGAGCGAAGCCCCCTGCGACCTCTAGGCCTGCATGAGCGCTAAAGGGACGCTGAGAGAGTGTCATAAAATGTGACTTTATATCTTATGTATAACGTAGGCCTGACGTTACACTTTTTAGAGGTTTGTGGATTTTACGCCAGAGATTCGCCTCGAGCCTAGGTCAATCCCCGTCCATATTAACCTTTCACATACATCCATTTCACAATAGAAATACGCAGTCAAATCCTACGTACATGAACGCACACTAAGTGCAGCTGCCAAACTTCCTTCAGCACAGACCAATCAAAATACAGATATTTATAGCAAAGGTTACGTCACTGCACGTTTATCCAATGTAATCATCGTATCCAATGGAATGACTGGTTCCGTAAACCAGTACCTATCTTTATCCTTTGGGGATAAAGTCAGGGGACCAGTCTACTTGGGACCAAGAATCAGAGACTCTTTCCGAAACCACGGCTTCGGATTCGGCTTCAGGCTCCGTTCTCTCGTATGCTGGAGCCTTGGGCACGCGCAATATTGTCGAAACAACCACGGGGCCAATTCCAAGCTAGCATGGGCCAAATCAGGAGCCGAAGCTTCTCATCGATCTAAACGAGACGTTGGACTCGGGTTTAGATCATTCCTATAGGCCGTATCCGAAATGGCGTCTACAGCTACGGCTACGGCTGTTGCTAAGTCTGTTGCTAAGGACGTCCTTTACTTCACCTCATGATGACGTTGAGATCCTAGCCGTAGCCGCAACTGTAGCCGTTAATTCAGACACGGCCTCAATCAGGAAGGTCAAGGACTGGTGTCTTTTACGTCAGTTGCTGGTCTCTGATTTCCCCTGTCACGTTAGTCACCCACACACCTAACAGAAACTTTATATTTTCTAATCTTAAACTGAATGCCTCACAGTAAACGCTAATTGGGGTTTTAATATGAGAAAACTATCAGGTTGCATCATATAAGATAGTTAGAAATACCATGTTGGAGATACCATATCTTGACACGTGGGTGGAAGTTTGGTATCGCCAAGTTCGACTCAGCAGTAATGATGCACCCAGCTGCCATACACGCGTTAGTTTTGGTTTCAGCATAACCATATTATTTTAATATCTACAAAAAGTGTCGTTTTTTTTATTTGAACAAACTTGAGCGAGGTGTTACAAAAGCCAAACAGTCGAAGTGCACGGTTAAAATAGCAATATACAGTACTAGATATACATAGTTATAACTATTAGGGCCTACTTAGAAGACGGTCACAGCACACTGACCACAACGTCGAGCAGTACAAACCGGCTCTTCTCAGAGCCACCACTTCTCACAAAAGAGATTAAGAAAACTATATCAGTTTTCATCATAGTAACAGAGTTAGAGATTCCACATCGATACGTGGGTGGACATTTGGTATCGACAACCTCAACTCAGAAGTAACGAGGCACCTGCTACAAACGCGTAAGGGCACTGGACACATTTGGTAATTATCAAAGACCAGTCTTCTCACTTGATGTATCCCAATGCATGCAATAACAAACCTGTTAAAATTTTGGCTCAATTCGAAATTGCATGAGAGTAATGCCAGAAAAAAAAACACCCTTGTTGCATTACCTTTTGTGCCATATTGAAGACAATAGTTCATAAAACAGTGGTTTTTTGTTTCAGACCACACGACGACCGTTCAAGTAAAACTATGCATAATGTATGCCCCATCTGAACTAAAGAGACATAAAGCTCCCCCAAAACAACCCTTTTATGTATATTTATTATAATTTATTTTCTTAACACAGCGAACTTATTACGCATGGTATAATGATACTGCTTTTAGGACGGTGCTTATATCAACTGTGGGCCTATGATTGTTACTTGTAATTTTGGAATATTGAAGTCTGCAAAATGTGTACGAGTATCGCCGATCCCATTTGAAGTGCTTTGAACCACCGGCGGGTACCACCCAATCATGAATAATCCCATGTAATTCATGCGACGCCGCTCCTCATTACCAGCGGGATTTGGTTACCATGACGACCGGGTGGTCCAGACAATGTTGACCAAATTGTGCACTGCTGCTAACAAAATCTGCATAGAATTAAGGTGTTCCTGCCAGTTGCATCAAGCCTTGTTAAAAGGAAAGTACACGTTTGGTAATTACTCAAAACAAATATTAACTTATAAACTGACTTGGTAACGAGCATTGGAGAGCTGTTGATAGTATAAAACATTGTGGGAACC
The DNA here is from genome assembly GCF_902459465.1 of Asterias rubens. NCBI lineage: Eukaryota > Metazoa > Echinodermata > Asteroidea > Forcipulatida > Asteriidae > Asterias > Asterias rubens. The sequence goes on along the minus strand of NC_047074.1, from coordinate 11,554,153 downwards.
GACTTCCTTTGAAGTAGATAGTTTTTAAGAGAGAGGTAATTTCTCACGAAAATATTAAACAACTTCTAGCTAGAAGTCTTTTACTCCTATCTGAAAGCACACAAATTCGTCCAACAAGGGTGTTTTTTCTTTTATCACTTTTTTCGCAACTTCGATGACCAATTGAGCCACACATTTTACAAGCTTGTTGATTTATGCTTTGATGGGACACACCTCGTGAGAACACTGGTCTTTGACAATAACTAAACGTGTACAGTGCCTCAGAATGGTTTGTAAGGACAAAACAAAAATAACTATCAAAGACCATGCAAAGACTGAGAAAATATACACTTTTATGTGTAAAGCACACTGTCTCATTATTGTCTTAACGTGTTCAGAGAAATCTCTTGACAAGCCATGGTTCAGACAAGTAGGATTTGAAAGTTTGCATGGTGGAAATGCGATATTGAAACGTTTGCGGTAACACCTTGTAATTACACGAACGATATACACAAGAACTACCGCATAAAATATACCTCAATAAACTAAGGCCCTTACATGATAGAAACCTTTTCTTAGATAATGATCTGATGTAATGACGTCATTATCTTGTTGTTGTTAAGTTAGACGCTAATGAGAAGTACGTCAGTGTGTGGGTAGAGATCATATTAAAGGCAGTATTATTATTACCAGTATTATCACGTGATGTATCCCAACATATGCATAAAAGACCAAAACCTGTGAAATTTGTATTTCAATTTATTGATCATCGAATTTTCAAGAGAATAAAGAAATCTACCCTTGTTTACTTTATGTGCTTTCAGATGCTTAGCACACGGCTTCAGCTGAAGTATTTTAATATTTGAGTGTTCTACATTGCCCCTTTCTCAAAAACTACGTTACTTCATATTGAGGGAGCCGGTTATTACAATCGTATTAATACTATAACAGCTCTCCGTTGCTCGTTACCAACTCACATGTTCTGCTAAAAAAATAAATAAATAAATAGTGTCCGGTGCCTTTAAGTAAGATATTAAGGAGAAGTACGTAACTGTGTGGGTAGTACAGGTATAAAATCGATTTGTGTACTGTCAGGGCAATAACATTGGAAGACTTTTAAACCCCAAAATTGATGAGTTGCTGTTGTTGTTTTTTTCCCAATGGAAAAATGATTTATTTGCACTTTGTTTTTACTTTATACGTAGGAGCAACTTTCTGCTCTCCCCACACGACAGTATTTTGCTACCAACTATTTGAGAGACTGATAAAATCACCAGTTTTCTCATTAATTTGTTGCAGAATTAGACACATGTATCCAAACAAACAGCAATGAGCTTGTCAAAATACACTTTATCTTCAAACTTATAATACAATAACAAAAACGTTTGCTTAGTCGTCGCTGTGTTTTTCCCAGTCTAAGGTTTCGTCTTCTCTCTTCTTTTCTTCTCTTTTATTTTCTCATGTTTCCTTTTGCTTCTTGCAACCATAGACATGTATCTGGATGAAGATTTGTTAGTATACTGCCACGATACTGATGAAAGACTGCCCTGGGGCAAACTCTTCACCAATCTCGCCAATCTAGGTCAGAATGGATTCGCTGATTGTTGTCGCCGCATCAAAACGAGAAAAAAAACGTTGAGAAGATGGTGTTGTGTTAACGAGAAGGACAAAGTCCGCTTAATGTTACAAATCATCTACGTCATTAAATGAAGGTGTAGTCCTACGGTTGGTAATCACTCTTAAAATGAATGGAAAAAAAAAAAAAAAAAAAGTTAGAAAACTACAGCAGCTTTCGAAAATTAAAGCATTTTTTTGTTTACTTGTTTTACATTTCACTTCGAAGTAGCTACAATGCTGCATGCAGGGTTAAAATGAGCGAGTCTTCTATACAATCAGCCATCACGTAGTGCGACTTGACCTGGCAATGCTGATGCCATGTATTTGCCTTATATTGACTCATCTTACATGACGTCATGACACGGTTCGTCTCGTTTGCGTCATGTTGGGAGTGTCAGTTCCCTGCGACGGTGGTCAGTGTCAGGCCACGGCGACGCGTGTGCAAAATGTAAAGACGCACATACCACAAATTGCAGACCATGTAGATGAAATAAAATGAAAGCCACACAATATTCGATGCATGATTTGTGTGGATAATTGTATTCAACTATTTTTTTTAAAAATACTTTTAAGGTCCAAATCGCCCACATCCAAAGCAACGTGTATTTTCCAGCACAATTAACAATTTTGCTAAGTGCAGACAAATTTGCTCCCCTATAAACCTCACCAGCAAAACTACTGTGGTGTTGTACCGTTTGCTGGTATCTTTATAAATTTATATCCTGCTTATTATGCTTAGCACTTTGCACAACTCCATTACAATAGGAGCTATACTCTTTGCCTCCCAAAATGGCAGACATAGGCAGACCATAGCCGGGTTTGGCCCCAAGTGCATCGGGTCACAGGTCAAAATGTTGGTTTTTGTACGACCACATCTGTAAAGCATCACGACAAAAACCACCTGAGCCATCAGTGCCCGGGGCGCATTAGAACAATTATTCATTAATGAAAGGGTATGATTATTCTTAGTTACAGAACGCTAACCAGCGGGAACTTATGAGCTGGATACAGATCTATGCGTTCATCCCCTTGGGATGTGAGATTTGTTCTAAAGATAGGTATCGATCAAGACTTGTCTTAATGACAATTGACGGTGCTTGAGGAAAACATAAGAAATTAAATGGGTTCTGATTGGAAATTGTTATAGGCCCACAACTATTATGCAGTGGTGATGTATCTGATATTTACGACTTGATAATACGACTTGATGGTCTAGCATAGAATACTTACTATATATCGAGGGACTTATAAAATATATTCATGAAATAATTGATATCATTGTTACTAGCTCATGTTTTTAATATATTATTTGACATGTTATTTGCATTAAGACCTGATAGTACCTAGATCGAAAACTATATCAAGGAGTATTAATTCTTTTTTTACCCACTGTATACCCTTCGATGTATGGGTAAAAACCAAAATTATATAAGTTATCACACAAGCGCGAGTGGAATACGGACAAATATAGCGCTTCTGCGTCCCATATCCAACGAGGCCGAAGGCCGAGTTGGATATGGGACGCAGACGCGCTATATTTTCCGTATTTCCACGAGCGCGCGTGTGATAACGTATTTATCTTCAAGCAAACTTGGCGCGTGACATAGGACACACAAGACGCATGGTAGTGATATTAGCCGTGCAATAAAAAATATAGGTTTTTATCACCACTCCATTCTGCGAATCTGATAGGAGGATTAGCGCGTACTTAAAGATAAATATTATTTATCCCCGATGCAAAATTAACATCTATTACATATCAAGGAACCTATTCTATTATAACTGATAGCTTTGACAATAGTTCATGTTTTCAAAATGTTGATGAACATATTATTGTATCAGCTTTTAGGCTGAAAAATACAAGTATAGATCACTATTCATAGGAACCTTTAGTATATTATATTCGTACTATAATTATTTGTATTCTTGTTATAGCTTATTAAAAAAAACAATTATGTCATTTGATATACTCCTATTAAGACTTGATAACTAGTTAACATAATATTTAGCTCATGTTTTCCTACTGTTCTTGTTTAGCCTTCGAGCTATGTACTCTGCAAGGTCGAAACGTCTAGCTATTGACTAATTTCGGCAAATTTTATTGAACACAGTATTATTTCTATTAGTACTCCATAATAATCGAATACAACATCAAGGAACCTTTAAATATTGCATATCTTCTTACTACAATTGATTTCCTCTGGGCATTCGGATAACTCATGCTTTTTGGATTGAAGCGCATTTATACTTAATATGCAATTGCAAGTGTACTTTTTACCATGCATTATAAATGCAATGTGTTTTAGACTAATATCCATATAGGTTTGAAGATGCTCTTAGCAGATTATGCAAAAAGAGTTTAAGATCTTGCCTTATTTATTTATTTATTTATTTATTTATTTATTTATTTATTTATTTATTAATTGTATGGTTTATTCATTTGAATCGTAAAACATCCAAAATGACTGACACTCATTCCAATTTACGTAGTTTGTATTTAAAAAAGATGTTGCAGCTCCACACTGAATTGTAAACCATGTACAGGCTTGCGTGTATTGATGAACCAAAGATTTATGATATAACATAATGCATTCAAAATCAAACATGATGCATTTGGTGTTACTACTTAAATATGCATTCAAACGTCTCGCATTTAAACAAGGGTTGTAGTTTATCCACAATCAAACATAGCCAGTCGCCTTGTGCATAGGGGTGCAGCTTTTTGCACCCGGGTATAATGAAAAAATGGCTGTCAAAAGATAAGAGAGTGTTATATACAACGGGTAGGAATTCAGCGGGGTTATTGAAAAGGAGCTCATAGCTTACCCTCGACGTTATAGAGTGGCGATCACTAAAGTATGAAGGCGAGCGTCGATGTATCACTACAGCAAGTACACCCTTCTTCCGTCCACTGACCAGAACAATATCATTCCCGTGGTTGGCCAAGCAGAGCAAAGCACACACACTGACTGTGTCTTATCGTGTGTGGCGTTGATGGAGAAGGTTTCGGGGGGCCAGCCTGCAATGTGCGAGCCGTATACTCACCCACACACAACACTGCGGAGCCAGCTACTTAGTGAATGAGAGACTGGTACCTAGCTGCCTCCCAGCCTTATATGCCCGGCCTCTGTCGATCACTAGGGATGAGGAGTGTAGGATGGAGGCAGGGCCGTGTGCATCGATTATAAGACGAATACAATCATACGGTGGCCATGAACGACCACTGTAGTGGATTCTTATGCGCGCGTACCCGCCATTCAGTGACGCTCAATGCGTTTTCACATTATCAATAATAATAATGAACCATTTTTGTAGAGCGCATTATTATCACAATCACAGAGAAGTCTCTATTATGCGCTTTGAGATGAAAAAAAAGAGAAGTAAAAGTTAATAGAGATGTGAAGTAAATACAAAAGGAAAATTAAGTTGATACAGAAAGAAGTACTGAAGGCTATTGCAAAGATAAATGTGTCAATATCAGTATTTTCTTGTAAGGATGTGGGACTAAGTTTGAATTATGAGGATTACTTCTTTAACATGACACCATGTTATTGTGTACATGGTGATGTGGCGCAATATGCTGACAATCAAACCATGAACACCTCATCATGTAAAGGCATCGACACCTCTGGTCTTTGTCAAAGACTGGCAGTCTTCTCACATAGTGTATCTTAACATTTTGCATATAATAACAAACTTGTGAACATTTGGGTTAAATTGGTTAATGAAGTTGCGAGAAAAAATAAATAAATAAATAAACTATGTGTACAAATTATTTGTGTGCTTTTATTTTTGGAAAATCTAAACAAAGTTTCTATGCTAATATTTATTTTGAGTAGTAATTACCAAGAGGTGTCCCCCAGTGCTCAAGACAATGTAAAATACAATACATTCGCTTGATTCTTAAACAAAATCTCAGTTGCCAATTATTATGGCCATTTGGATAGATTAAAAAATATGTATAAGCAAATAAATTTGTAAATATATTTTGTCTAGTTTTTGTAAATGTAAAATCTTTTTACTCAGACTGTTTGTATTTTGTTTAAAGTAATGTGTTTTTTTTTTTACCAAAGGACCATAGTGTTTAACAGCTCTTGTGCTGTTTGTATGCTGTAAAAGGATTTTTAAATAACTAAATAAATAAATAAATAAATAAATAAATTCACCGTGCCGACTTCATCATAATTACGTATAATTACCATTTCCTTTACGCACACATCAATTCATGTGTTACTTTTCATTAATCAGAACGCAATTAATGCGGTGTATCACCATGGGGACCGCACTTCAATGACGATATTGTTTATGACACCGGTCTACAAACTAATGACAACGCTTTCTAATGGGTGGTACAGTTTGGGGTTATAATTGCTCAATTTACATTTTGTTTTAAGCGAGGGGAGTGGAGTGGAGTTAGCGTCTGAATATTGTGATTTCCTAAGAGACGAATGTATCGTATTAAACAGCAGCATTGCCTCGTAAATATTTTTAATAGAAAGGAACGTTTTAAGACTAGCCTAATTGTTCTTTAAATTCTTGAAATTTTTAATCTTACACAGTTAGTTCTACATTTTCATAACCTGCTGTAAATTGTCATGATTTAGTACAAACATATTATAATAGATGCTAAAAATTGCAAATGGGGCATTCCCCCCCCCCCCCCCATAATAACCGATGTGTGTTTAACACTGTATACAAAGTACTTACACAAGTCATGAAAGCAAAATCAAAGGCATATTACTCGGGTGGAATTGGAACCCACCACTTTTGTAATTCTAGAGCAGCGTCATTGAATAAGGTCGCTGGTTTGAATCCCACCCGAGTACTATGCATGTGAGTTAGTCACAGACCTTGGGAAAGTACTGGGTACACTCTCTTAAACCAAGAGTTGAATCCAACACCTGCATGAGTTCGGTGAGTGACTACACTTTGGAAATGTTGAATCCAGCAATTTAAATGTTAAATCCAGCATTTTAAAGTATTCGGTCAACAGTTTAAGTGCCATGTAAACGTCTAAAAAGCTGATCCAACCATTCAAAAGATTTTTTTTGAAAAGTGTTGAATTAACACTTAAAGTGTTGATCGAATTAACCCTTTTTGCGTTGGATCAATAATTTAAAATGCTAGATTTAACAAACACAACGTTGGATCCAATTCTATCAAAATGTAGTCACTCATTCACAGAACTCATGCAAGTGTTGGATTCAAATCTTTAGTTTTGAGAGTGAATAGATAGTGCTAACATACATCGATATAAGGGTGAAAACTTCGGGGAAAAAACATAATTGACCAAAAGTAGTCGACTACAACAATTCAAAAACTACCATCCAAAAATGTGTTTTCTTTTGTTAAAGATCGCAGTATGAAGTGAGATTATAGAAGCGCAAACAAGAAAACATCTCCAAAAACTTATGAAAGACGTAATGTCTATCATGATTCTATACCTTTAGAAAACCACAAATAATTATACAAATTTCGTGCCACCCTGTTGATAACAGCTCCTCTATTCACAGAATGATGTAACAAATTACGTCATCAAAATGACCTCTTCAATTAATAGCATCGGCTTTAATGTTGTGTTTATATTGTGAATAAGCAGCATGAACGGTTATCATAATCATCACATAACTTATGACGTAGTGCCTTTTGCTGTGGATGTTTTAATGTGTCAATTTGTCTGCAAGGCTTGCATAATTAACGCTGTGCGTACCAATGAGGGATTTTAAAATTACGTCTTCAAACATCGCATCGGCTTTAGTGTAATGCTTTCATCGTGAACAAGCAGCATTCATGTTAGATTATAGTCATCCCATGACTTATGACGTAGTGCCCTCTGGTGTGAATGTGTGTCGTATCGATTCGTCTGCAAGGCTTGCATAATTTAAGCTGTGAATAAATTTGCATACTAATTAGGGATTTGCTTGTGCATTGGCTTGCATTGAAGATATGAGGCATGGTGCTGACTCAATGTACACAATAATGCGCATCGATTATTGAAGTGCTGGCTTACTCCATTTTAATATTACACACAAAGGCTGTCAGTTTCTCATCACATTTGATATTTCATGTTAATTTTTCTTAAAGGCAGTGGACACTATTGGTAATTACTCAAAATAATTATCAGCATGAAACCTCACTTGGTAACGAGTAATGGGGAGGGGTTTATAGTATAAAACGGTGTGAGAAACGGCTCCCTCTGAAGTAATGTAGTTTTCGAGAAAGAAGTAATTTTCCACGAATTTGATTTCGAGACCTCAAGTTTAGAAATTGAGGTCTCGAAATCAAGCATCTGAAAGCACACAACTTCGTGTGACAAGGGTGTTTTTTCCTTTCATTAATACCTCGCAACTCCGACGAGTAATCGAGCTCAAATTTTCACAGGTTTGTTATTTTATGCATATGTTGAGATACACCAAGTGGGAAGACTGGTCTTTGACAATTACCAAAGGTGTCCAGCGTCTTTAAATTGAGGCTAATAGTAGCTTTTAATATTGCATTTGGTGCTCGATATTTATGGAATCATGTATTCCTTCCCTATAGTCCTACTGAGACTTCATTGTGTTCTGGAAATCTTAGAAAATATTTGGAGGATTGTAGGGGGTATTTTGTACGACAGGAAAAGAGTGCGTCAAAGTAGTAGGCAAACCATTTGGAGGACACACTTTAATCGGCATGGAATATAATGAAATATGGCAATACCTTTTGTGTGAAAATGGCACCACCCCTTGTGTATTTGTTGTGTTTTGCGAACCTCTGGAGCTCGTTAAATTTGACTTGTTTTTTTCTTTTTATGGGGGGTGCTTCTGTACAAGGGGAAGTTGCGTTAGAGTGTACATATATATTCTTTTATGTTATTATTTATTTTGACTGTTATTTTTTTTTTTTTGCCCTTATCATGGTAATCACCTGATGTTACAACCCATGCGGGCAGAGTCTTTCTCAAAGGCACAAGAGAAATACTCTCATAAGATCGAAACGTCATCACCAGGACCTTTACAAAAAGTTGCTTTAAAGGCAGTGGACACTATTGGAAAATACTCAAAATAATTATTAGCATAAAACCTTACTTGGTAACGAGTAATGGAGAGCTGTTAAAAGTAAAAAAAGACATTGTGAGAAACGGCTACCTCTGAAGTGACGTAGTTTTCGAGAAAGAAGTAATTTTCCACAAATTTGATTTCGAGACCTCATTTAGAATTTGAGGTCTCGAAATCAAGCATCTGAAAGCACACGACCTTGTGCAACAAGGATGTCTTTTTTTTATAACTATATCTGGCAACTTTGAAGAGTGATTGAGCTCAAATTTTCACAGGTTTGTTATTTTATGCATATGTTGAGATCCACCAAGTGAGAAGACTGGTCTTTGACAATTACCAATAGTGTCCATGTCTTTAAAGCCTTTATACACTTTCGGTAAACAGTATTGTCCAAGTCCCACACTTCGTGTATATCACAACTTATATAACAAAAAATAACAAACCTGTGTAAATTTAGGCTCAATCGGTCATCGGAGTAGGGAGAAAATAACGGGAAAACCCACTCTTGTTTCCGCGCGTTTCGCCGTGTCACGACATGTGTTTGAAATAAACCCGTAATTCTCGCTATCGAGAATTGATATTGTTTTAATGTTTTCTCAAAAAGAAAAGCATTTCATGGAACAATACTTCAAGAGAAGTCTTTCACCATTACCTACTGTAAACCCTGTAAATTATTTGTAAATCTGTGAGTTTTTTTGTTTCCGTACCGAAAGTGTAAAATGGCTTTAAACCAAAGGAAGTGATGAAATCAAGGCACAAGCACACTCAAGCAGATCACTCCATTTTCTAGTTTGTGTATCTGCAAAGCGTGACCTTGTGAGGCCATTCACGTAGCGGAAAACATAATCAGGTTTTGATTAGTGCCCAGTGTTAGAAAGCACACATTCAGAAGGAAAAAAAAAAAAATACAGCATGCACAAGCTGAAACAAAAATGGAGAATGGCATTATTGTTTCAGAAGCAGTGTAAATTGCAGTAGGCCTATAAAATGCATCACAAATCCAATCTGCGAGAAAATGCCAAATCATGGCCAAACTTTTAGACTCAAATGAAAACAACAAACAAGAAAAGGCTGCCACCAAGCGTTCACAAAAGGTCTCATCAGTGACATTTCCGGAGAAGACGATTAGTTACCGACTGGTTAATAAAAAAAAAAAAAAAAAAAAAAAAAAATGTTTTCTGATTTCCGCGCTCCAGTTTCCCAAACTCCGTAACACAAAAACTCTCCACCATATCGGGAATGCAATCGTAACGGCTTGACATCATTGCCATACCAATGTGTAAAACACTGTGTAGTTTAATTTCTATGCTCACCCTGTACTCAATCTAAGCCCAACACTTCGTGGCGTACGTGTGGGGGGGGGGGGATATCAACTCGCAATCACACATTCCAAGATGTTTTCACTTCTCGAATTACGCTGTAACAACGAAGCGCAACAATGGGAGACTTTCTGGGACGATAGAGGGCAGCAGACTTACCGGGTAAATCCATTGTTCTCAGAATTATGCGCATGTTCAGAACTACGTAAACAATGGAAATTTACCCGGTATGTCTGCTGCCGCCTAGCGTTGGAAAGTCTCCTATTAAAAACAACCGAGACCGTCACACGAAATGTACAATAAGAGACTCTGCTACGGAGACCCAAGGAAAAAAAAAATATATATATATATCTCCACATTGAAGTTCTTAAAGGCAGTGGACACTATTGGTAATTGTCGAAGACTAGTCTTCACAGTTGGTGTATCTCAACATATGCATATAATAACAAACCTGTGAAAATTTTACCTCAATCGGTCGTCGAAGTTGTGAGATAATAATGCAAGAAAAATAACCCTTGTCACACGAAGTTGTGTGCGTTTAGATGGTTGATTTCGAGACCTCAAGTTCTAAATCTGAGGTCTCGAAATCAAATTCGTGGAAAATTACTTCTTTCTCGAAGTCTATGGCACTTCAGAGGGAGCCGTTTCTCAAAATGTTTTATATCATCAACCTCTCCCCATTACTCGTCGCCAAGAAAGGTTTTATGCCAATAATTATTTTGAGTAATAACCAATAGTGTCCACTGCCTTTAATGGCTTATTTAGGTGCTCCACAAGGAAATTCGTGTTTAAAAGCTATTGGAAACAGTGAAGTGCATGGACAAAGGAAAGAACAATAAATTTCCCACAAGGACAAACTGTCAGGATTGATGCGTTCAAATACCGTGTGTAAATTGGAAAATCATAATCTTGAACTGGCAGCTAATTTCTTATTCATATCTAAGTACAAACAATAATTTAACTGACTAGCTAACTTTCATTCACAATTCCAATTAAACACTGGCTTCCCATGGTGTGAAATAACATTACAAATGAATGCACAACCTAATAAATATATTCTTATATCTAAATTTCGGGAGGCGATGGCCGTCAACAGCATTAATGTAACAACTCGACAATGGCATGCCGGATATGTAGGTCTACACTATCGACCCAACCCACGCTTTCTTGGTAACTGTAAAAGGACCCGGCCAACCCATGTCACTTGAACCGAGTGAAGCAAAAACAACAGTGTAGTGACATAAACTATTACCATTAAAGACACTACACTTGGGATCTCCAACAATAGCAACCTGATATCCCCCTTTCCAAGAAGTAATTAACAAATTACATTTCCGATGGGAGGGGACTAGTCACAGTTCGTTGCGTCACAGGGAAAGTACATGTTGTCGTTTAGGGGGTTGATTCATCTACTGAATAAGTCATCCATTAAAAAAAGACGTAGTATAAAAGGGCCACCAAGTTCCAGGCAATCTCCAAGAAGAGCATCCAATATTACACATTTTTTTTTACGAAACTTGCGCATAATAATAAATGTATAAATTGTTATATAAAGTGGAAAAGAATTATTTAAAGGGTTCTTTAAAAACCAAAACAACGGAAATTGTAGCGCGCGACTCGCGGTAAACTTGTGCCTAATTTTTGTGCACAAAGACACGAGAAAATCGTTTTCCTTTTCACTTTTTATGGAAATTTAATGTCTTCCTCGACAATCTATGCCATTTTTCTGACATGGCTGCATGATATGACGATTTACTACATTCTGTATTTTTTTTTTAATTAAGCACAGAGGAAAATACTGAAATTCTGACAAAATCTCATTTTTTTCCCCCTAATTCACCTAAGACAAGCACCGTTTTCAACGTGATTCGGTTTTTATTTAATTGCAAATTTTGTAGTCAGTGCTCTACATTAGTATATCATGATGTCCTGTTAAGGAAAATGTGATAGTCGTTGAGGAAAACATTTATTTTCCATTAAGGGTGAAAAGAAACAAGATTTCCTCATGTTTCTGTGCACAAAACTAGGCACATGTTACCTCAGCAATGGCCGCGGTGCTCAACACTTGCGCGCCCGGTGCGCGCCTGAATTGGTGTATATCTCTCATAGATATAGAATTAAAATAACTAGATCGGCCGCGCGTACATACGCGCCATTGCCTGTGTAGAAACAGTTTTTGTTCGCCATGGACGCGGTTGAAATGTCACGTTCGAAAGGCGACGCGCGAAAATTAACACGGGAGATAGGCATTTGACGCGCTAAATGTCACGTGCTGACGGCAAAAAGTCACGTGCTGACGGCAACGCACAGAAAATGTACACGGGAGATAGGCAATGGCGGCCCCCATGCCAGAACCCGCGTATGTATGCGCGGCCGATCTAGTTATTCTAGTCTATATCTATAATATCTCTATGGTATATTCTATGCTTGTGGCGCGTATGTACGCGCGGCCGATCTCCAATTTTCGACGCGAATTGCGTTCTTCACGTTTGTTCCAACCAAACGAAAACAAAAAATAATGTGTTTTATCATTCGATCAAACATGAATGGTATACCATTACACTTCCCGTAAAGTTCACTCATGATCTTATCATCTTTCGCTTGCCTTTGGACTTATAAAGTTGTCCGAGAACTAGCTTGCTCAACCCCAGAAGCAGATCCCTCCAGAACTAACGTTGACGACCCTACTATGTCAAATGCATTGATACAGTTCTTCCTTCGTCGGCGGCACAAATTGACCAGCACATGGGAGGAAAACGCACCGTCTATCGGTGCCCAGTCGCGGGGAGAAGTGGTACGGGTTGATAATGATGAGTTGAAGGGTGCAGCTAGTACACAAAACGGTCGAACTGAGGGAATGAACAGTACTGGTTTAGCGCCCTCTGCTTTTAATCAACTGTCGGAAGAGATCGAGAAGCAACGGCAGTTACTTCAGCGGGAGTTTGACTTGCAAAGGTACCCCTTTTTTGACCACTGGGTTTCAAGTAGAAGATGAGTTCACAGAAACAAAAATTCATTTAGTTTAACCCCAAAGTACAGGCATGTGTAGGTACTCCCCTAAAATGATTTGTATATAAAGTGAGCGGTGAGATATAAGAGTAAGATTAAGAACGCACACACTCAGTTTTTTACAGTTTTATATTTGACAGTTTGTACAGTTTATTTGACAGTTTGCATAGTTGTTATAGACACTGCCGTCGGCACCCTTCTGAACAGTCTTCCAGTCCGTCTCTGCTGTTGTCCGCAACACTAGGAAGGGATTCAGTTGTTTATGCCGTGTGCATGAATACCCTTTTCTTTCATAAATCAGTATCTCCTTGATACCACATCTTGGTGTTCTGTTTGTCAGGCAACTCTGAATTGCAGTGCCAACAGTATCTGAGTTCTTTTTAAGAGACTTAAATCTTTTTATAAGTATCATTCTGTTCATTGACGTCGTTAAGTCTGTTGGAGATTGTTCACACTTGCTCTATTTAAAAAAATAAAAAAATAAATTCAAACGAACCCATTATGCCACGCCCCCTTCTCACATGGTCAAACTTATTTGGTGCCCAGGATGCACCGGGAGTTGATTCACCTCGAGATCGAGAAACTGCAGATTGCGCGGGAGAATCAATTGATGAACAGACAGTTTATGGCCGTACTTAACGAGAGGCGGGAACTAGACAAAGAGAGAAAAGAGATGATTGCTGATGCGGTTGAAGTCTGGAAGACGCTCTCAGGTGAGCATTTTAACCGAGTCCCATTACACTACGCCTCTCATATAATTTTATGAATGAGGTACGTCACAATGCTAACCCAGAACGAGGCCATGGACAAGAAGATGGTTTGCAATCGGCCATGTGCATAATTGGTTCATTACTGAGTTTGATTCACCCTCTCTCCAGCTCATAATATTATTTTTCCTAAGCGACTCTGACCCAACCGATTCCGCTTTCCATACACTTCTCTAGACTTCTGCTGATATAAACTCTAAAACGGCCGAGAGTAAACGCCATTTTGTTTATGTCGCCCTCTGCGGAATATGGTGCGGGACCATTTGAAATAAATACTGCCCTCTGTAGCCCACATCAGAGAGTTCGTTTTAACGTAACTTTCTCAATAAAAAATAAGAGAGCAAAAAGAAACTGTGTCTATCACGCTCGTTATACGGATGCAAGACACCGTATCTTCAAGATACTTCACAAGGTACAACACGAACATCTGAAAGACTCCGGACTTATTCCATTCGGATACAAAATGTCTTTCACCATATAATTGACCATCAAGTGTTCATAAAATAATGATAGGTAAATAAATAACAATACCACTCATTTGCATATTCTTTTCTCCATGTGTAGGAGACAAGAATAAATTCAGCGGTAAAAAGGTTCATAACTTGAGCGAGGCGGTCTCGAAGGCACTCTGCAAGTCGGCTTCAAACACCCTCATCAACGAGGAAGAGCCACGCCTACTCAAACGACTGCGCGGGTGCAAGACCGAGGACGAAGTGCGCACCCTCCAGGCCGATCTCAAGAAGAAACAAGAAGTTCTGTTTCAGCTGCTCTTAAAATCGGAGACCATGATTGCCACGGGACAGTACTGTAGCGACATCAACGACGAGAGTGGAATAACTGACGGGAAAACCCCTGTCGCAAGGAGGAGGGCCCACCCGCCAAAAATTGCCGTTAAGAGACTGCGGCCGAGAGTCTCTCCGGAGAGTCATCGGCCGATTGACCCACCGCCGCAGCCGCCCAATCAGCAACCGGTAAATACCCCACAGCCAATGAGCGCCTTCAATGTGGTCACAATATCAACCAATGAGATTCAGCCTGCTGCTGAGCCGGAGCCTCAGGTTGATGATGACGATCGTCCGCGATCGCGGAATGTTCTGACGTGGAATCTGGACGTGAGAGGGTTGCGTGAAACTGCAATATGACTATGATCGAGGGAATTACAAAAGTACATAATTGTTGTATCGTAAACACTTGATCGTAACCAAAAAACAGTTAATCCACTACTTTTTTGTTCATCTTGGTCGTTTGTTGCTCTCAAAGCTCCATTGTTTTTTGGTTTTTTTTTTCCCTTTTTACCTGTAACTGATAAGAATGTATTATGCTGAACAGTTACCTATGAACCATTGAATCACCAAAATACAATTATTTTTATGCAATAGTGTAATCAACTATAACACAAAACCACCACAGCTCTATGATGAAAATGTTAAGTTATGTACACTGGGTTGAAGCAGATAATACTGGTAACTTTCCGCTGCTTCCGTAGGTTTGTGCATGCATACACTTCAAAATGTGAGTTTTCAGGGCAAGTCTACTGCCATTATTGCTCAAACATAATTTGCGCACAGGGTTTCGCGTTACCTCCTTTTTTCAAACTTTTACCAAACACATATATTTTTAAAAGGACGACATGTAAAAATAATGTGCATTTAATAAAAAAAAATTGATATATTTTGTTTGGCTCCAACACCTGATTTCTCGTTTACCCCTGATATTGTGAGACTTTTGTAAATACATGGCGTAATTATGCGGCACTTCTTAAAAAGAGAAGAAAACAAAACAAAGACTTTACGGAAGCACGACTCACGCTTAGTCTAAAATGTTTTGAAGTGAGCAAAGAGTGTTGCTACAAGTTTTAACATAAATATACTTCATTTCGACATTTACCTATTTTTACACCCCTTTCACCTAATTTAACACAACTAGCACCAGTGTTCAACAGGATGGATAGGAAAAGGGAAGAAATGATAAGTTTTAGCTGTGGGAGGAGGAGGGATTCGAACCGGTGTCCACATAATTGAAAGGAAGGGAAAGAAATCACCGAGCCACCCTGCTCCCCCCGCATTCGGAATTACACCCTTGTAAGAAAAGAGAGTGCAGAATGCCACAGTGCAGAGTAACAGGCATGTGTGTGCGCTTCGTTTTTGAAAGGGCAAGGACACCAATACATTTTGTTTGTTTTGTATAACGGCACCCTGTAAGGAAATTGTAAATTTCTACTGCAAGCATTTCAAGGGCACCGAGGGGGCATGGAGGCAATCGCCTCCTCCGTTGCTTCCGCGAAGTATCAAGCCTTGAGTCATGACATTTGGCGTTGATATAGGCTACGGGTCGTTGGCCAGTGCGTCCCCCGTCGTTTGTCACATTTCCCGCGTCTAGGGCCTTGGGTGATTACTAGTTTTAGTGGGCAATCAAAAGCCACGTTTTAATAACCATGCAAATGAATGACATCATTTTACACCTACGCGCTGGACACGTTTGGTAAAAGACAAGAGTATTCTCTTGTTGTGTATCCCAACTTGCATAAAATTAAAAAAAACTGTGAAAATTTGAGCTCAATTGGTTATCGAATTTGCAAAAGGCTTCTTTTATTATTGTTGTGTGAGAAATTACCCTTTTCTCAAAAACGATGTTATTCAGAGTGAGCCGTTTCGTGCAAAAATTGTTATCTTATCAACAGCTCTCCATTGCTTGTTACCAAGTAAGTTTTTATGCTAAAAATTATTTTTAGTAATTACCAATAGCGTACAGTGCATTTAATTACCAACAATGTAAATGAATGATATCGTATGACACACAGCCACTACGGATATCAAATCTAACGGAACAACGCGGTGCGGAAAAAATCAATTGAAATCAACCAGTCTCTAAAGGCAATAAAATGACGGTGTGCTTTTTCGCCACTAAGTTTCCTGCGCACTTTCAGTTTTAATTACACATCCTATTAATAACCGGCTGTTATTTATCACAAGTCAGGAATGAGATCACATCAAGAGTTTTTTTTTGCTATAATTAGTTTCGATAGAGATTATTTATAGCATAGCAACCAAGACTTTGAAAAGGGTGAAGGACGATACTCTAAAAAGGCATTGATTAGACTGGTACATTACATTTTTGTATTGTGTTTATAGGTAGGTTTAGCAGCACGTTATACACGGGCGAATACGTGAACATGAACGTAAGAAAATGTGAAGTTACAATTTGTTACGTTAGGGACGATGCGCGCAGACGTGATACGTGAGCATGAAATAAGCCCCAAGTGGTGACGCCATGCCAAACAATACAACTTTTGTATGTTCACGTTCACGTGTTTGCTCGCGTAATATGCAGCTACACCTCCCTAATGTGTGAAAAGCGTGTTTGTAAATTTGTTGTATAATTATAAGCTCCCCTAATGCAGATTTGTAAAAATGTTAATTTCTTTTTATTTAGGAGCTAGGGTAACAAAAACGACCCTTTTCAGTTCTTTTATCACAAGCACGTCATGACTTGTCACAAGCCCATAACATTACAAAACATAATGCATAAAATGTAAAATGCATAATATACATAGATGCTTAACTGTATATGATTTTAAATCAAGAAGTAATTTCGCTCTTTTTGAGAGAGTTTGCAAAGGCCTTGATCATTCCCATTCATTTTTGATTAAGGAGACTGTCGTTAAAATTAACCGCACAAATTTAACATCACAGTGACTACAACTGCTGACCAGTTTTAATTTGTTTCAAGCAGTGCATCATTTCGCTACCACAAGCTGTCACATACCTGGTACCCCACCTCCGGTGCCAGCGGTTGTCGTGATTATGATAAGAGTTTCATGACCAATGTGAGGCACGGTGCCCGTCTAGTGATGTAATTGTCCGTGACACCACGTTACGGCACAATTTAGGAAACAGTTCCACCGATGTCAATGTAATAAGTGTGTACGCCTCAGACGGTTTTTTAAAACTGTGATACCTATTTTGATCAGAGTCACATCCCTGTCAGCTTACAGTTTACAAGACTCATCTGTAAACGAATAAGTAACTGACAATCTTAACTCGCACATTATAGTAACGTTTGCGGTGACACCAAGTAAAATAATCTCTCAATGAGTTCGGGTGGTTCTGAAAAGAACCGTTGGTTTCAAATCATGATTATGCTTTAATTATCGAAAGCACTCTTAACTTGATGGCAGTTGCGGAACAAGGTGATTGCAATTTACTGATGGAAACTGGGTGATATGTATGTCAACACGTAGACAACATGTGGTGTTATGAAGGTAAGTGACTATGACATGCAACCATGGCCCAATTTCATAAAGCTACTTGAGTAGAAAATAATGCGAACAAAATATAACCAGCTAAGCGAAAATGTACAGCAAATGACAACCACACAATTAATGGCACAGGGACTATTATTTTTTTTTTCTTGAGAAAAATTTGTAATTATTTTTATAATTTCGACCAAAATAAGTTTGATCAGAAAAATAACTAAAATGAGCTACGAATGAAAACCACATTTTCTGGTTGATTAGATTAAAGGCAGAACATTATTTTATGTAGTATTCGGAATCGTTCGATTGTTGTTTAATCCTATATGAATGTAAACACGCCCGGCTCCTATTTATGTAGTATATCATAACCTAAGAAATATTCATTTCATAAGAAAGTATTTTTTTAAATGTTGCGAAAAATCTGGAGCGGTTTCGTTTAGTGCAGGAAATACTTTGCATGGATGGCAGTTAATACACAATCTGAGAAACGTATCCGACAGCAACGTTCCTCGAATTCATAATATTTTGGGTTACAAACAAATGATATCTTTTTCCAACACCTTCTTCAAAGTGAAACGAACAGGGCCCAATTTCACAAAGCCTGTAAGCACAAGAGTTTGCTAAGCATGAAATGTCTTCCTTGATAAAAACAAGTATACCGACCAAGTTTTAGTGTGTTGCATATTGCTTGTTACTGGCATTCAGTTGTTGTTTGCTTATCCTGAAAATCACGTGGAAGTTTGTTTGGAAATCCTGTAAGGAATATATTTCATGCTAAGCAAATTTTTGTGGTTACAGGCTTTATGAAATTGGGCCCAGGTTCACAAATAACTACAGTTTTAAATTGTTCACCTTTTGTCGGTAATATCGCAAGTTTTCTTGAAGATGCTTTCAAAATGTTAAAATTATGCTGTTTGCTCTCCCCCCAAAAAAAAAATATTTTGGGGGAGAACAAAGTGTTAGGTGCACAAACTTAGCCAAATAGAGGAGGGATAGATTTATTGATAATTTGCTGCTGAAAACCAACCGAAAGGGAGGAAGAGATAGATTGTGTTATCACTTGACAATCAAACACGACAAAATTAGCGACATAATGGAACAAACAAGTGGAATTTATCAATTTTTAAAATGTTAGCAGTAAAAAAGTAGATTGATTTTAACATACAACATGTTTTTCACGGTTTGGAGGAGAAATGGTAAAATTTTAAAGTGGAACATTAATTTTAAATTGACGAACATCGTGTTAAAACAAAAATGCGTTAATATCATCGACACAGCTTTTATTGAAATGAAGTTTTCATTAATTTAAAAAGTGAATTACGAACTTCCTTCCCTTTGAAACACAATGGCGCAGGTCACTTCCATAATACCAAGCGTGCGAAGGCAGAACAATGAAAAAAGAAACAAAACACATCCTTTTTGTGAAAAGAAAGTCAAAACCTTTGGTATTATTCCACTAACGACAAACCATCCACACAAGCTGTATAATTTTTTTATTATTTATTGTTATTATTATTATTATTTTTTGTCAAACGCTGGTTTTACCATTTTATCATTCTCTTCTACTGTTCATTTTCTTCACATCATTTCTTTAGTAATTTACTTTTTGTTTGGAGAAAGTCTTGTGGGAATTTTTATTATTTCCCCCGATAGTACTATAAAATATATAGTAAAATATAAAAAAAATCACCTCCATTGGAACTCCTGCATAATAGCAAAATCTACAGTGCTCGTTATTTTACCACAATTAATTTGTCTGACCTCGAGCATAATGTTACCGTAGCACGAAGTGTACGTATTGAAACCTAATGAACTAAATAGAGAAGGAAAAAAAAAACTTCGATCGAACAGTCGCCATTGATAACCACAGGAGTCGCCTGCGATATTTATTGCAAAAGAAAATCATTAGAACTCACCTACCGTTAATTACAACTACATTGTGACCGAGTGGTGGGGTCCATGGTCGTTCTTTATCTATCAGAAGAGGCAGCCAGTAGTTTGAAGTCTGTCTGTTCATGTGCATGGTAGAAATAATTGTCATTAAAGGTACTGGCCACTATTGGGTAATTACTAACTTAATACTTAGCATAAAAACTTACTTGATGATGAGCAATTGAGAACTATTGATTATTATAATGAAACAGTGTGAGAAACGGCATAATCTGAAGTTACAAGGTGTTAGCGAAACAATTAATTTCTCACTAAAGATTATTAAGATGTTGTTGTTTTTTTTTTTTCGAGGTCTCATCTTTGATTGTTCTCTCGCAACTTCGACGACCAATTGAACTCAAGTTTCAACACCCCTGTCGCACAAGTTGTGTGATTTCATCAGTTGTGTATTTCAATTGTGTATTTTCAGTTGTGTATTTCCAGTAGCTTATTTTGTGCTTTATAAAAAATAAATTGAATTGAATTGAAATTGAATTCGAGACCTCAGCTGAGGTCTCGAATTCAAGTCAAATATTTTAATGAGACATTACCCCCTCTTTCTCAAAAACTGCGTTACTTCACAGGGAGCCGTTTCCCACAATGTTTTATACTATCAACAGCTCTCCATTGCTCGTTACCAAGTAAGTTTCTATGCTAACAATTATTTTGATTATTACCAAGAGTGTCCTGTGTATTTAACGAGCCGGCGCTTTACCGACCGATAGCTATAAAAGAGAATAGTTTTGTATGTATTCAAACGAGCCTAAGTAGTTTTTAATGTATGTAATTTGATACCAATGGAAGGCATATTTCTGTATTTTTGTATGATGCGCACAAATAAAATATTTGTCTTTACTTTGCATGTATGGCTTACAATTGACATGGAATGGTCTATAATTTAAATGTAGCCCATTGATAAAACGTTTCCCAAAATTAAGTTTTCTTTATGTCTATATTTTCCAACATGTTTGTTGTACATCTACTTTTAAAAACTTTGATTGGTTTTAGGTTTGAACGTGTTGTGCTTGTTTGATTGATTACCGGCACCAAACAAAACCCAAAATGGCGGGTGGCAAGGCGAATCACGTCATCCGCATCCTATCCTCCAAGGAACGAAGCCTCTTCAATGCAATCAACAGCGAGGACATTCAGGGCGCTAAGCAGCTCGTGGACGGCGAGGGAGTCGACGTCAACGTCCAGGACGTGTTCAAACGGACGCCGCTCATGCGTGCCTGCATCGTCGGTGGTTACGACGAGCGAACGGCGTTGGTTAAGATACTCCTCAGGAGAGGTGCCGACGTCAACCTGACGGACAACCGCGGCCGGACGGCGTTGATGATCTTATGCAAGGAAGGCCCGTTGACTATACCGGTCATGAAGATGATCTTGGACTCCCGCGACGTCGACCCGAACGTCAAGGACGACAGCGGCGACACGGCGCTGATGCACGCCGTGCAGGGCGACAACGCCGACGCCGTGGGGACGCTCCTCACGTGGAAGTTCAACGACAACGTGCGGATCGACGTCGCCAAGAGAAACGTCGACAACGATAACCCGCTACTCCTCGCCGCCAAACAACAGAACGCCGAGATTTGTGAACTGCTTGTGAAGAAAGGCCACGCGGATCACACTAATATTCCGTTGTTTTTAAGAAAGTACCTCCCCCGTGAATGCCGCGAGATGCCGACCACGAAAGAAAAACATGACCGGTTTGAGGAGTATCGACAAAACGCGCAAGGCATACCTACTTCTCCTTATGGCCAAGACAGATCAGAACCAAATACTCAACAGGAGAAACATGAACCCGAAAACGAAGAAACCAAATCGCTGAAAATCTCCAGTGAACCACACAATGATACCAAAGATCATGTAGCAGACTCTCTTCGGTCAAAACAACGATGGAAGACGGCAGGGAATACCGTCGTCGCTGTCAACGCTTTCGAGGAAGCGTTAAAGAGAGCCGCACTGCTACGTGCAGCACAAAAAGCCAAAACCGTAAAGTCTGGACAACCTATTGAGCCCGCAGTGAAACCAAAATCGCCAAAACCCCCGACTCCCAAGCCACCAACACCGAAACCACAGACACCCAAACCTGCAACCCCTAAACCCCCAACCCCTAAACCTCCAACGCCAAAACCGCCCACCCCAAAACCGGAAACACCCAAACCGCCAACTCCCAAGCCAGAAAGCCCGCCAAAACCTCAAACGCCGCCACCCTCAAAGACCAATCGATCAGACCAGGCCGATCAAGACCTAGAAGCCAAACTTCCCCCTAAGAATTCCAACTGGGCGGTGATCCCCCGGACCGGGCTAGCTCAGCTTCAGACCCCACCCCCAGCCCGCCGCAACCAGTCCAAGAGGAACAGGGGAGACCTCCAGAAGTACAAGACCAAATCTGGCCGGACTATATTCCCCAACGCACCCCATGATAAGAACTATGACCAGATCAACGCGATACGGGATGGTGGGGTTGAACCTAAGGGTAGAGGTAGCAAAGGCCCCTCCCTGCCGGCGATCACCGAAGCCGCGGTTCGAAAACGCAAGACCATTTCAACTACTTAGATTGGACTGGCCCTTTTGAGATAATGGTGGACACTATGAACGTGCACTGTTTGGTTTGATTGTTATACAGTCAAAATAGTTTACCTAAACCTGATAATAAGTGTTAAAGTATTGTGTACACCAAATTATTTTAAAACGGCTTATTTGACTCTTGATGAAACTAAAAGCGAGTTCAGTTGGATAGACTTTGTTTTTAGTTTATATATATACTAATCAATATTTTGTTTGATAAAACACTGGTTGCAACAAAGTAAGCTTTATGGAATTCGGCTCTCTGGTGCTTAGCAACTTGTTATGATTACAGGCTCTATGAAATTGGGAACCATAAACGGGGACCAGTGTTTTAAATGTGAATTGGCCAAGGAAGTTTATAAACTATCAAAAGCGAGTCATGGATGACGAAAAAGGCAGAAACCAAGTTCCAGATTTTAAAAGGAGCAATTGAAATGATGATAATTTCAAACGTTTTGTAAACTGGAGTTATAGATTTCAGTCCAATTTTGATAACGGAAAGCACCAGAGAATAAAAATTCAAAAATCAAATGAATAAAAAACAAAGTAAACATTGTAAATATTGTTATAGCGTATATTCATGCAGACAGTTTATTGCAAAAAGTTAAAGTAAAAGCCGAATTTGTTAACTAAATTTAGCCGAATAAACGCTTACTCCATGCATAAAAAGCTGTAAGTTTACTAAAATCAAAATAATTTTGTATCGGTAGGCTTTCTTCAAGTGACCGAATCGTCAGTTTTGACGTCACTACAAGCAGGCTATTTTACGGTAAATCTCAAACAAGTGTTGACTTGTGCGTGTATGCGTATGCCATCGGAATTGCATGAACACATGCCTGGGGTTACACACGACCATGTGAGGCAATGGCCTTCGTTGCCCCTGGTCTTGGCCTTATGTGCCCTTTCAAAAGTTTCCCATGAGAAAATGATTATGATTTTCCCAATACAGGTGCCCATTGCAAAATCAAAATGGCCTTGCCCTTTTCGAGATGAAATTCCAGGGCTGTAACAGTCAAACACTATGGTTAACGCCAACTAGTAATTTCGAGATTTAACGATTCCCAGTTACTGCATCCTTTATCTTTTTATGGTGGCTAGGCAGTTATTAATGGTTGGTGCATAACAATAAATGTTGCTGACTCTGTTAAGAAACGAAGAGGAGGCAATTAAGTCTGGAGGCGAAATGCATGTCCGCCTTCTCTACCTAATTAAAGGGACAATACGTCTGATGGAATAGTTTCTGCATTCAACAAACATTAAAGACAAAGCTCTCTTTAGGCATCTGAATACAAATTTGTGCAACAATGGTTGGGATACACCAAGTGAGAATACTGGTCTTTGATAATGATGCCAAACCTTTCAATGTGTCGCACAGACGCCAACTTACGGGGTAGCGAGTCGATCTACCCCACTCACATAGCACTCTTCAGTAAAATAACAACCAAAACAAAACTAGCACTAGTAGCCTCATAAATCGGATCCTTAACTATGTACAAGTTGTTGACTTAAGAACAAAAGAAGTCCGCACTATGACGGGACTTGAAACACTAAGAAGGCCAAAATCAAGCTATATCGATCCATCTTTGCGCATAACCTTTTGCGCAACATTTGTTTCAACCTTTTGGGTAGACTTTTTACTTTTTTTCGTGGGGGGGGGGGTCGTCCACCTCCCTCCCTCTGCTTACGGGCCTGCTAAGAGAATTTGTCAAAGCTGATTTGTTAAATTTATTTTGTAGTGAGACGTTCACCTCATTTTATGATGTTTTTCCTCTTAATTCAAGGTACATTTACAACAATATTGACACTACATCGAGCTCTGTCGACAGACAGGTAATTTGTATATCAATAAGTAGTTCTCTTCTTGTTTAAAACAAATAAACAAACAACAAAAAAGGGTCTACACGATCGATCAAGTCAAAGCAACGCCGGTTTTGCATCCGCATTTTATTGACATCCGTATATAACTCTGAAAGCAAAAGGGCAATTACGCCGTAACAACTGTTCTCGGCAATGATGTAATCAACCAACTCGTGGTTGCCTTGGCAACAGCGTCCATACTCCAAGTCGTAGGGAAATTAAGAAACAAAAACCCTTACCCGAAAAGATAATTGCGGTCGATACAACACACAGAGTCGTTTTCTTTTCTCTTTCCCCTGTTGTCTCAAGAACCAACAACTGATGTTTGGTTAAAAACGCTTGCGCAGGAAATTACTCCGTTTAAAGAAACATTTATTACATGATAATTGGTAAGGAAAAAAATCGTCTAAGATCACAGATTTACATAAAACTTACACGGCCTATAGTAGAAAACATCCCTCGAAATATGTCTTTATGAAATTAACATTTGATGAGAAATAAAATAAAACTAATTTCGCGTTTGGAATGCATCGCTCAGTGAGCGTTTTATTCATTTTTTTATTAATCATGCAAAACAAAAATGCGTAATCGGGTTTTCACTAAGTTCTCGTGACCCAGATGGCCGATCGATCTCAAACTTCTACAGGTTTGTCAGTTTATGTATATGGTGGATTACATAAATTGCTTAGACTGCCAACAGCTATTTTGTGAGCAGAAATGTTCCTTTAGCATCGTGGACGATCGCTTGCAGAGCCTTAAGGCCGTTGCCAGGGAAACCAAACACGCTGGCTAGGCAAGATTTCTGATTTAATTATGTGGAACAATGCATCGTTTGGTTAAGTGAACGATTATTTTGTTTAGTCAAATAAAGCGAGTGTCGTGATTTTGTTTATGGATCATAAAACACACCTTGGAGCTGAACAGGACAAAAAAATGTTGACAGAGCCCTAGCCAATAATCTCGGTATTAAAAATGTAAAGGACATTTTGTAAAAGGATTTTGAATGTTTAACTAAAATAAATCCTCTTATTTTCAATAATATTATTTGTGGAAAAAAAAATGTCATCACAGTTCAGTCTTCACGTTAAGGGAAAACAACTTAATGGGGGGAAACAAATGTTTTGTCTCAAACAGCACTACTACCATCTCCAAACCATCACCGATCCCTACAAAGTTTCAAGTATCTGTTGTAGGCACTCAAACAATTCAATAATTTCGTCGAACAATTTAAAACAAAAAAATCTTCCTCTCAAACTAAAAAACACACGTAACTTTCAGCATGTCATGGACAATGCAGTTAGCGAAATGTAGTATGCGAAATTTTTTGAACATAGCTGATGAATATGCGATAATGTCGAGATCCCAACAACTCTTCATTTTTAATTAACTACCTATAGGCGCCTTGTCAAAACCTCCAGGCCGTTCCATTCCGCGTGCATTCTGCGGGAGTCCGCGGATTTTTGTAACAAAAGAACCTCTGGATCCTCAAATGAAAGCTTATAGTTGTCTCGTATCTATTTTTTCGGGTGATATCGGTCAAAGATTTGACCTAGCATCCTAAAATAGACAAATGGGGGTGTAAGATTGAATGAATTTTATCTTATAAAGGGCCATTGATTTTTATTCTCGAGTCGATAGTCAACAGTAATGTGAACTGACATCTTATTACAAATGTACCACAGTGTGACAATCAATGCTGTAGCCTTTGAACTTCATTGAATAGTTTGCTCATAACACAACGAAGTGCTAACTGCGCGGCCAGTTGGTGGGGGCTGGCAGAGCTCCCGCCCCCACGAGCCTTGCTCCTCCGTACGCCTCCACAAAGCTACGCATCTGTGATTAATGCGGTGCGTCGCAGCAGAGCATTCCAGGCAACTGGCTGAGATTTCAGGGTGTGGGTTCGAATCCCCCTCATGATACCCCGAGTGTCCTTGAGCAAGACATTTTAACTAACACTTGCCAGACCTGTATGCTTCGCTTCTGAAAGGGCAAGGGCACCAAGGCATTTTCTCCTTGGTAGTAAAGGGCACCCTATGGGGAAATTGTAAATATCTACCGGGCATGTGTGAAGGGCACCAAGCGATGACCCAGGGGCATGGAGGCAAGTATCGGGCCTGAATTGTTTCTCACCAGCTGAGATTAAATGGGTCCCTGTGAGGCTGGAGGTAGTCTTGGTTCCAAGACCATTGGTGTTGCGTGGTCACACACAACCAACGTTGAAACAGAGCACCCGCTAGCGTTCGTTCATTACAAGATGTACATTTTTTGCCGTGCATAATCGGAACGTTGGTTGTGTGTGACCTCGCAACACCAATGGTCTTGGAACCAAGACTAGGCTGGAGGTTGTTGATGTGAACTACGAGCAACTCTTGCCTCCATTTGGCTGCCCATGCTGCTTTAGTTGAGATGTTTTCAAGAATACTTAGGGTCTGGTGAACAGGGCCCAATTTCAATGAGCTGCTTAACAATGCTCTTCTAAGTAGAAATAGGCAGGATACCAGTCACAAATTGCGCATGTGACATGGTAGTTTGGTTGGTAACATTTTTCTGCGGCAAAATATTGTGGTTCTTAATTACTTTTTGTGCATGATGAGCCCAATATTCCAAAGAACTGTAAGCACAAAAACTCACTAAACATATTTCTTAGCAGAATCTGGTTGCCGGCCTCAACTACATTGAGTTTGCATTGCTTTGGCTGGTGCCACACTCAAATTTTGCTTAGCAAAACAAGTTGTCAAGCAGTATTTTCTGCTAACAGCTTTATAGAATTGGGCACAGTGTGTCAAATAATGCAAGGCGCTTGGAACACCTACGTACGCCGTCTGGAAAAGCATTTAGCACATTCACATTATTATTATCAGAAGCATATTTTCACTTTTAATATGGTTTCTTCCATAAGAACATTTCATTCTTTATGTAAAAAAATATAAAAAAAATTATAACACACTCAAGAATTTCAATTTGTTGCATATTATAGTCAGAGCGTTTAATGACACTGGACACTGTTGGTAATTACAAAAGACCAGTCTTCTCACTTGGTGTCTCTCAACAAATGCATAAAATAACAAACCTGTGAAAATTTGAGCTCACTTGGTCGTCAAAGTTGCGAGAAAATAATGAAAGAAAAAAACACCCTTGTCACATGAAAATGTGTGCTTTCAGATGCTTGATTTTGAGTCTTCAAAATCTAATTCTGAGGTCTCAAAATTAAAGTTGTGGTAAATTACATCTTTCTAAAAAAATATGTTAATTCAAAGGGAACCGTTTCTCACAATGTTTTATACTATCAACAGCTCCCCATTACTCGTTGCAAAGTAAGGTTTATGCTAATAATTATAGTGAGTAATTACCAACAGTGTCCACTGCCTTTAAAAAGAGGTTTACACACACACACATGTATGACATATGACCTGGAATTTGTCACCTTAGGAATTTTTTGTGTAGTCATGGCAACCATTTGCTCTTGTCAGAATTCATTCAACCAAACCAGGGTTCAATTTCACAAAGATTGATTTGTGATATCATCTTTACTGCTAAGTAAAGTGTGATAATGTCACAATACAAATCACTATGGTGATATTGATAACTCATCTCCAGCAGCAAAAATAATATGCAGTTAGATATCCCTTGCATATCCCTCCAGCATTTCCAATGTATGGGCATAGGGAACCAGACCAAAGATGGCCAAAGTCATGTCCATGGCAGCTTTATATTTAAGGCACTTTTGATTCTGTAACATTAATATTATCATGTTTAAAACAAAGTTATTTACAAAATGTATACATCAGAGTAAGCTCCGATAAGAGAAAGAATATGCCATGAATACGGTCATAGAAAATGTTCAGTTTCAGATTTGGGAAGAAAACCCCAAATGGGGTTAAAACGCACAACTTGGGCCCAATTCCATACAGCCTGTCAGCATAAAAACTTGTTAAGCACAAAAAGTATTGCTTAACAGAAACAGATTACCAGGCAAAATTACATTAAGCTTACCATTGTTGTGACTGGTGTCCCAGTAAGTTTTTGCTTAGCAAATAAATGTGTTAAGCAGTATTTTTTGCTTAAAGAGCTTTATGAATTTGGATTAAGGGACTGAAAACCCAAATCCACCTTTTCATAAACCCTGGAATTATGAATTCCATAGAGCCATTGTTGAGAACAGTATCCTCAGTGCTAGAGAAGTAGATCCATTTTTTGTGAATTATTTTATTTGGAGAAAAATACAAAACTTTCCTTTCTATAAGCATATTTTAAAAAGTCAAATAACAGTCTTATCCCTATTTATGGAATCCAAATTTGGACACATGGGAATCCACCAACACTTTAAAGTAAGGTTGGCGGTAATTCCATGTATTATGATAATCTGTTATTGAGTTGAGGTGGTTCAGAAAAGAACTATACATGTAGGTTACAACTCGCTGTTTCGATCAGTATGCTCTGATCGCCTTCTGGAGAAAAATGGACTCAAGTTGAAACATACGGTTATTTTCAGAACCACCCCAACTCAATTTATAGAGATTATCTTGATGAAACGTGATGAAACAAGGGTGGGTTTTCCCGTTATTTTTCTCCCGACTCCAATGACCGATTGAGCCTAAATTTTCACAGGTTTGTTGTTTTATATAGAAGTTGTGATACACGAAGTGTGGGCCTTGGACAATACTGTTTACCAAAAGTGTCCAATGGCTTTAAATGGTGTTACCGCAAACCTTACTTTATCATATTTGCAAAGTTTCAAATCCTACTAACCTACACTTCGTGTAATGGTAGACTTGGATCTTCATCTTTGAAATACCCTGGTTATGTTTTTTTTTTCACTTGTTCTGCTCCTTTTTCAAAATTGATTTCTTTGGTTTACTGAAGAAGCTCGCTAAGCTTTTCATTCCAGTCTTGTCTACTTTACTAAGGGCTTTCTGAGCTGCTGTCATCTTGGTGGGCTGAACAAAATAAAAGAAAATGGGACAACAAAATAATAAATATATAGAAAACAATAACAGGATAAAAAAATTGAGAAAAACACTTGGAATTTAGAGTTTGTGAAACTATAACCCAAAAGTGTTTTGTTGTTGTGAATAGCAGATAAATGTTGAAAGATAAATCAAATAAATTATATAAACATGAAGATACATATTGAAAGCTTAGTAAAATAAATATATATAAATTCTGCTTCAAGATAAATAGTTGACTCCAACTCTGGGTTTGGTACACAATTTAAAACACTGCAAGTAGTCTTGGTTTACCGTGGTTCAGTGGTTAGACTGCAGGACTTGCAATTACAACCTTGTGGGTTCGAATCCCCCAAGGCAACCACTGATTTCACAATGACTAGAATAAGCATTGTTTCATGATTCAACAATCCAGCCATCACATGCATACACATGCCAATTGCCAATACACCTGGCAGCACACTTCCATGCGCGTAGTAAATGCTTAATTCCAGCCTTAAATACTCTCCGGAAGTACCCTTGACCTTGCCAATAGAGGGAGTCAAATCGCTTTTACTCACAACCTGCTATCATAATTAAAAATCGAACCGAAGTAGATATCACCCTTTGTAGTCAGCATTGATCTATATCGACTTAAACAATGAAAGCAGGTCTTGGATCCAAGAATAACTTGCAAAGTGCACACTGCTCAAAAACTGATGACAGAGCCCACGCCGGAGCCCAGCCCTTATACTTTAATACTGTAACGAAAGGGGATTGCCTCCATGCCCCCTGGTCATTGCCTTGGTGCCCTTGAAATGCTCTTCAGTACACATTTACAATTTCAACATAGAGTGCCCTTTACCAATGAGAAAATGCCTTGGTGCCCCTTTCAAAACACGAAGCATACAGGGGGCTGGAACCCCAAGCCACGATTTTAAAAAGCAGGCCTGGAATTTCATCTTTCAAAGGGCAAGGCCATTTTCATTTTGCAAAGGGCACTACTTCCATTGGCAAATCTTAAAGTCTATGGGAAACTTTTGAAGGGGCATTGGAAAATATTGCTTAAAAATTGCATGCTTAGCAAAAATGAGCAGAATACCAGTCACAAGTTGTACATGTGACATAGTATTTTGGCTGAAAACCTTATTCTGGTAAGCATAATTTTGTTATGCTTAGCTACTTTTTGTCCTTAAGCAGCTCTATGAAATTTTGGCCCAGGGGCCGATTTCACAAAGATATAAGATTGGTTGTAACTGCAAATCAATCGTAGTTGCTTCGTAAAGCGTGATGTCACAATACAAATCACTATGGTGAAACTGAAAAAATTTGTCTTGCGATGAATTTTATTGCTTTGTGAAATCGGCCCCGGGTCTGAAAAGGCTATTTTTCTGTCTTCAACAATCTCCTTATATTACTCACCTTTTGTTTCTCTACAGTTGAGTTACCGTTAAAAGACTTGCTATAGTCTTCCTCAGGCTCACGACTGGTTGCCAACTTTGCTTTCTGAAATTGATGAAATAATTTATTGCCCCTGTCACTTTCTGCTTAAATCATTATCAAGACAACCTTAATATTCGATTGTTGTGAAGTTTGTATGTGGGTATCTTTGTTCAGTTATTTATTTAATTACACTTCACACTGGCAAAACCTTGTTACAGGAATTCAAAGATACAATCCTAAAAATAGAACTAAAACTGAGAAAATAAAAATAAATACAAAACAGTGGCAAGGAGGAACAGGTGACCAACACCTCTACAAGGCCAGCCTTCCACAAAAATTGTCAACAAATACCCCGACCTTCAGAGCGGGGTAAAAAAGAACGCATTCGTTCAGGCTAAAAAGACAATCACATTCGGCAACAGCAGGTGCAGTTCTCTAAAGTTTGCCTGTAACAGTTCGAACTTTATTGGAAGTTTAAAAGATATCTACCTTGGAAGGAGGTTCTGATGGCTCAGCTAATTCCACAACTTTCTTATCAGCAACTTCTTTTATTCTGTATTAACAAGAAATAAAAAATGATTTCAATGGTGTGAAATGTTATGGAACCAATAACCTCAGGAGTTATAGATTTCAAAGAGCTTTTGGAAACAGTATCGCAGCAATAGACCGATCCATTAGGCTCCGCCCATGACGCATGTGTGAGCAAGAACATGTGAGCCTCTCCCATGCCTTTCTGCACAACTCTGCCGCGTGCGCCAAGCATACGCTTACGCATGTCGGACCTTATTTGTGTTGTCATTGGTCAATACGCAATGGGGTGGAGCTTAATGGATCGGTCTATAGAGAGATAAAAAGAACGTATTTTTTAATTGTTTATATCTGAAAAAAATAGGAGCTATTGTTCACTTGGAGCAGAAATACAAAAAGTGGTAACAAGGATAAAAAGGCACCCCAGAATAAAGAGACCGCCAATGAGGGGGTTGGATAGCTCTGTTGCTTGAGTGCCCGTATGTTAATCTGGAGGTCGTTGGTTCAAGTCCTGCAGAAGTCAAGTTTCTTTGTTCAAGTTTCTTTTTTCAAACCCAAAATGTTTAAAATCAATCCAGGCTTTAAGGTCCGGTCCCACTGCAGCGATAACGAGAACGATAACGATAACGACGCCAAGAGAACGCATTCTATTGGTTGAATGAGCGTGTGCGTGTTCTGCGTGGAGCAATTCAACCAATAGAATGCGTTCTCTTTGCGTCGTGATCGTTATCGTTTTCGTTATCGCTGCAGTGTGACTCGGCCTTTACTAATAGAGAGACCGCCAACTAACAAGGGGCTGGATAGCTCAGTTGGTTGAGTGCTGGTACGTTCATCCGGAGGTGGTTGGTTCAAGTCCCACTCCAGTCAATTTAGTCTTTGTTCAAACCCAAAATGTTTAAAATCTATCCAGGCAGTTTCATTCATCAAGGGTATCAAGTTTAAACTTGTCATACCTGACTACAACAAATATTTGACTTTTCACGACTTACCCTAAATGACTGAAAAGCCTCTTGCTCAAGTCGGCTGACAGATAATCGGAAATCATTCCTGTGGCGTATCTCAAATATTCCTCTGTTTGGAAATCAATAAAACCATTGTGAAAAGTCTGATCTTCTTGACATGGAAAAGTAAAGAAAACATTAATTGCAAAATGTCAAACTATTCTTAAAAGATATTCAAAACCTGATTAACAACTAGAGATAAATTCAATATAAAATGCTACATTTTGTTGTCCTTAAAAAGTGATGAAAACATTAAGACAACAATATGATTCATAAATAACAACAACAAATCTAAAAAAAGAAACACAGTATTTAAGAGATTTTTACAATCAATAAACAAGGCAAATTTTCCTGTCCTCAATTAGCCTGGAAGAAATAAAATGCAACACATTGAGCAATTGATAAAACAAAAGGGGGGGAGAGAAAGAGTTTTTAATAGACATGTTGAATTATACAAATTTACTCACAAGATGCCGATCAAATTTGGTGGACAGAGGCAGGAAGAAATGAATTAACACTATGATCAATTGAATAGATAAACACAATTGTAATACTGTACATAAATAAACATCAAATAAAGATGTTGGCATTATACAAAAGTAAAAGTTTCAGATGAATGCAGTTCCGAAAAAATTAAAAACACTTTTGCTAACTGGTAACAAAAGGACTATCAAGAAATAAAATGAGTAATTACAAGAAAAAAAAATACACATGGGCAATCAGCATTATACGTACACATGTAAATATCAACAAGCAATGAGTATATTGGGGTGGGAGTGTTGGGGATGGAGGTGGGGGAGAAAGTACAACAAATATTCAAGAATCATGAAACTGCTGAATAAGACCAGAGAAAATAATACAAGAGCAAGAGGTGTCAAGGGGCTGTGCCCAATCACCTAATAAGGGAAATAGCATAGTACATAATATTTTGTATGTAAATCATGTCATTTCATGCAGCTTACAACGTTTATCAACCTGTGATACAAGAAAACAGGCACATTTCGAAACTTGTTCAGATGTCATTTTACAAAGCCTGAGATCCAAATAGGTTGAAGATAAGAAAAGACCGAACCTTTTGTGGCATTATTTCCCTTGCTACTCCTGACGTACGTTGCAGAGTGTGAACCCGTCGTCACATGGATGTCTTTCTCTTCCAGTTTTCCTACTAATCTTTCCACTTTGGTTCTAAGCCAGTCTAACGTCATCTCTTGATTGTACTTGTACGCCTGTAAATCAGAAGAACCTGTGTGTTTAAAAACAGAAAAATGAAAATAGATTCAGACACAGATTGCTTGCTGTACCTTCATGTAGTGTAATCACTTTAAGTTGCGTCTGCCACTTTAAGACTTGCGCACACACTGTTCAGTTGTTGTAACTTGACACAAGTGTTCAGTTGTGAGTCAGTGAGTTAGTTCCAGATTAGAGCAATGAAGTTTGACAATAAATGTTAGAAACGTACTTCAATACATGCTTCAAGTTCAAGCCCAGTTCATACTTCCGATGCGAATACGAAGCGAATGTTGACGTCACAATTTCGCAACAAATATTTCGCATCAGTTGACTTACATGTATGCTGAACTCTCTTGCATCAAAAACGTCAAATTCACAGAAGTTTTGCTTTGAGTACTATATGAACGGGGCTGAAGTAATTTAGGGATAGAACATTATAACACTTTAAAAACAAAATTTGAGATCGCCTAACATCACACGACCGAACGGCCACTTTAAGTTGAGGGCTACACTTAACTGACTAGGGCCGCCGACCCAAATCAACAGTCACCAGGGCACATTGCCACCTACTCCTGGGGCCGAAATAGCATTACCTCTTCACAGTCCATAAGGATGGAGGCAAGGCTATCATACAGTATGAGTTTGGCTGGTAGAGCAGAATGCACTACCGTCCCAACCTGCACTGCCTCAAGAAACATTGGAGAACTGCTAATTTGATGGATATATGAGACTCAACCGTTTTTTTTTGTTCTCGCCAGGTGCTAGTTTCAAGCTGTCAATGTCTAAAGATGACTTGACAAAAAGAAATAAAAAACACAAAAAGAAAACTAACCTTTGACATTTGCTATATAATGCATCTGAGACACTCCCGAGCATTTGTGTAACCTGTGGCATTGTGGGTAATCTACATCGTCCAGGATCTGGTCGAGAGTGATGAACATGCCGCTCTGTCGTAAACAAATCATATGAAGTAATGAGTTCTCCTTTGAAAGCAAAACTTTTTACTTGCACTACCAATACGTGAAAACAGCTTTTGAATGTCACATCCAAAGAACAAAGTAGTTATGATAAAGTATCTTGCTCAAAAACATACTGTGTTACGACTGGGACTAGAACCCACAACCTGCTGATTAGACACACCAGCGCTTGAGTCCAGTGTTTCCAGCACTCAGCCACGACACCCCAGAGAGTTTTCAAGCTACACATATAAATGCTCTTACTGGGAAAAGGAATTACTTTCGGTGTGTTCAAATTGTCTTTATACTCACACTCTCTGCTTTGATGAGGTACGGTAAAATAAGGACGAGTGGATCTATGGCTGTAGCCATTATCATTGCCCCATCTGAAAACAATCAACCAATCAATGAATTGATCAATAAAAGAATGAATGTATGTATGTATGAATAAATCATTCAATCAATCAATCCATCAATCAACCAATCAATCAATCAAGCAACTATTCAATCAAGCAAATAATCAAGCAAGATGTTAACTGGTTTTTGACAGAAATATTGTTAAGATGAAGTAAGTCAATGAGTCACTCGCAGGCCTGATACAATTTCCTCATAGGGTGCCCATTACAAAAGCAGACAATGCATTGGTGCCCTTGCCCTTACCCTTGCCCTTTCAAAAATTAAGCATACAGGCATGCACTCGAACTGTGACCCTACCTGGCGATACCTGTGTAGAAAAGATGATGAAGAAATTATGTGCTATAGATGTGGGAGGAAAATCCCATAAAGGAAAAGTCAAAACAATCAGGGCCCAATTTCATCTAGCTGCTTAGCACAACAAATTGCTTAGCATGAAATTTCTTCCTCGATAAAAACAGGATTACCAACCAAATTTCCATTTGTTGCATATTGGTTGCTACAGGTATTTAGCTGTTGTTTGCTTATCCTGAAAATCACATGGAAATTTGGTTGGTAGTCCTGTTTTTATCAAGGCAAACAATTTTATGCTAAGCAAATTGTTGTGCTTAGCAGCTCTATGAAATTGGGCCCTGGTAGGAAATAAGAACCAAATCAATGCAAGACACATCAAGGAAAAGAGCCAGGATTACAAAAGGCAGGAGTAAAACACTGAGAAAACTGAATTTCCCAATGTACTTACAATATGTTTACATTTCAAACAGTAGCTCTTGAACAGTTTTCAAATAGTTCTGGATCTTGTGGTACAATTTAAGGTAAAGAAAATACACCATAATACAGTAAAAGGAAACTTGTAGAACAACAAAAACTTGTATCTTCTAGTTACCTTCTTGGACGGTTTCGTTGATAATCCAAGATCTATACTTTTCTTTGAATGATGTGAGCTCGTGAACTGTGGCACCATCGCTGCTGAACATAAACATGGCTGCTTTTTCTTGAGCAAGAAAAGAAAACATTCATATATATACAAAGTTATAAACAAAACATGAGGGGAGCTGATCGAGTTAAGTTAAATCAAAGATTTGAGAAAGAAAAATAACAAATTTACTAGAGCGGAACTAGAACCAATGACCTTCGATTTATAATGGTTTGACTTGAAAAAAAAGCTGGCAACTACTCAAAAAAATTATTAGCATAAAATCTTACTTGGTAATGCATTACGGAGAGCTGTTGGAAGTAAAACACATTGTAACGGCTACCTCTGAAGTAACGTAGTTTGCGAGAGAGAATTTAATTTTCCAGGGTGTTTTATCTTTCTTTATTATCTAGCAACTTTGACAACCAATTGGGCTCAAATTTTAACAGGTTTGTTATTTTATATGTTGAGATACACCAAGTGAGAAGACTGGTCTTTGACAATCCAGCACTAAATTGCAGGGGCTTTAACAACTGACCTATCTAGCCATATGTTGGCGGTATCTCTATTTTGTCAAAAGTATCTTTGCTCGGTGCCAGTCAAAAATTGTACAAGCTGTAATAGCCGCCTAGTTTACAAAAAAACTAGGAAGTGGCAGGTCAAGGGATCACCTTAAAGGGGGATGAGACTTTTTCATTTCAAATAAATAAAAGATAAAGCAGACTCAAAGTCGACAAACTAAAAAATCTCAAGCAAATTGGTTTATAAATATAAAACACTTTATATTTAAAGTCATTAGCTTGAGATTTTGAAACTTAATAAAACTCTTGAACAAACAAAAGAGCAGTTAGAGGATTTGTTGGCACCAACCAATGACAACAAAATATGCACTTTTGTCGTTCAGTAAAAAAACAGAACATACGACAGATATTACATGTACCTGTTTTAGGATGTTTCAACTTTACAAATGCTATGTCTTGTTCATCATTACTCCTTTTGACCACACCGTCTGCAGAAAAACAAAACAAGTGGCGTTTGTCAATAACCACATCAATGGAGTACATGTACATCGCAGCAATTGTAAACTTGAATCTGTACAAACATGACACAAATTAGATGAGGTAGTCGTAGGCTTGCTGGTGGATTCCAAAATAAGAGTTATAGCCAAAATATAGTACAGTAGACCCGTTATCAACTTATTTTCCCCCTTTTTATGATTGTTTTAATTATAAAAATACAAATTTTTGGAAACAACTTTCCGTATTCTAGCTGCCACCACTTTTTCTTTTTTATTTTCACAGAAAGGAATAGATATAATTAAGTTTCATAAAGAATGATAGTTGCGATAACGTAACCCTCCTCCCGACGGCCGCAAACCTCCTCCCGACGGCCGGTCGTCGCGAGGAGGGTTACGTTAACGCAACTAAAACTTAAAGAATAAGGGGTGGCAGGATAGGGAAACTTTTCCCAACCAAATAAAAACAAATTTTACACACTTTTTAATTCTCCAAAATAAAATCCAATCCAGCAAAAGTATATATCACTCATGTCCTAATTAATTAAATAAAAGACTTAAGTAAAGTAAACAATGCACAGAATATTGACAATGACCATGATGACTGACACCGACAGTCAGTCCTGCCCCCACCCAACAACACCCCATGGTTTTTCATTCTTTTTTATTACCGTGTCACTTTCATGGTTACACACCTATATTCCGACACCCCTATGTTCCGACACCCCTACATGTATGTTCCGACAACTCAGCCTATATTCCGACATCCCTATATTCCGACACCCCTATATTCCGACACCCCTATATTCCGACACCCCTATGTTCCGACAACTGAACCTATATTCCGACACCCCTATGTTCCGACACCACTATATTCTGACACCCCTATGTTCCGACACCCTTATGTTCCGACAAGTTATATTCGCACATTATTACTCTGTTGACCAATAACAAAAACACCAGTTGTATTACATGTTTCCCGGCGTATTTCGGCCGGTAATAAGTTTGAACATTCATAAGTTGAATTTTTTTTAAAGTGATTGAATCAAATAAAGATAATTGAATCACAAATGAATTTGGTGCTTTTGTTTCATATAAATTATACTCGCACCGTTTTTCTTGAAAAATTGCTAACACAAAATGTTGGTGCAGGTTGTCGGAACATAGGGGTGTCGGAACATAGGGGTGTTTTGGTTGTCGGAATAAATGGGTGTCGGAACATAGGGGTGTCGGAATATAGGGGTGTCGGAACATAGTAGGGGTGTCGGATTATAGGTCGAGTTGTCGGAACATAGGGGTGTCGGAACATAGGGGTGTCGGAACATAGGGGTGTCGGAACATAGGGATGTCGGAATATAGAGCAGTCACCACTTTCATTTTCAAAACTACACTTGTTCCCGGTCAATTTATTACATGTATCTGATCATGGACGAAGAAATAGAATACACTATGTACTCTCAAGCGCATCCATAAATAAAAACAAACTGACCTGGTGCAATAATCACCCACTGGTTTTGATCCGGTTTTGTCGTCTTCATTGACTTCTGACTGCTCTCTTCTTTTCTAGACATGATTGCACTTCTATCTCTCAATTTCATGCCAAGTTATAGACAAATCAATACAGTGCAACTTTAACTCTGAGAACAGAAATGACATTCTCATTTTGTGTACCATGTGTTTAACTTGTTGTTATGACCTTTGACACGAAGCGCGGGAAATTTTCCAAATTCTTAACATGTTACGATTTTAGGGAAGTAAGGCTTTGTCAAAAATATACAAATAGTGCCTTAAAATCTGTATATATTATTATTATAAAACATACACATTTTTTTTTATTTATTAATGAACTTAAATTATGATTTGAGCTTTCTTTTTAAAATAACTATTTTTAATTTTTTGAAAGAGGATAAACTTAGACAACATGGCGGCGCCCATGGTCACATCACTTGCTGGTACGATACGCGCCAAAAAGGGGCATAAAAAGCAGTTTCCAGTCAAAAATACAATAACGTCACCATTTCTAACTGAGTGGTAAGTATCTATGCTCATTTAAGTCGTATTTTAAGATAGATAAACGTGTACCTAAGAAGTATAATGATAGTTTTTAAATCAGTTTCGTTGGGTTTAATTTTCCCATTACACCGGACCGGTAACCACTGGTCATCTCGCCCCCTCAAAGTCGCCCCCATAAAGTCGCCCCTGGAAAAAGGTATTGTTAGGGGGCGAGTTTGTACATGGAGAGGGCGAGCTTGCTGGGGGCGGCTTTGCAGGGGGGGGGGTTGTAGTTTCGCCCACCTTTGTTAATAATTGTAGTTGCGATGACGTAACCCTCCTCTCTCCGGCATATTGTGGCCGTCGGGAGGAGGGTTACGTAATCACAACTACCAACTTTGTTGAGTTGAGCTGTTGTTTAAATGGCACATCAGTCTCATCACAGTTGCAATGGCGACTGTGAGTGTGATGAGATAGCTGCGATTACGTAACCCTCCTCCCGACGGCGGGAGGAGAGTTGGAAAAGTTTCCGTATGGCGCCACCACTTTTTCATCCGATATGAATTAGTATAGTATCTAATTTACCAGATTGATTTATCCCTTTTTGTAAAAATGAGTGAAAAAGTGGTGGCGCCATACGGAAAGTTATCCGGAGAGTTACATTATCGCAACTATTGATGAGACTGATGTTATTGTTAAAAAGGGGCCATTTAGTTACACTACACTACACTACACCACACAGACCCACTACACTACACTACACTACAGTCTACAGCTCAACAATGTTGTTAAGGTGGGCTGGGGGGGGGGGGGACTCTCTGATGAGTAGTTGCGACCTTATCGCAACTAGGGGGCGAGATGACTGGCATTTCATGCATCGCATCATGGACAGGATCATGATGCATGTAGAACTAGAAACATGCACTAGTGGACAAGTCGTTAATGGTCCCGCGTGGTGATAATCGAGTTGTGGCGGTGCTCTCGTGCGAACTGCTGGTTGCCCGACTGACCGTAGTCAGGAGAGCGTTAGCCTCACGGGCAAGCAGTCTCGCAAGATTACCGCGGGAATCGCAGGGAGAGTCGGAACACTTTCAACGCGACACTGCGACAGACATTTAATGACTTCAGACTTGTCCACAAGTTATATGCTCTGCAGCACTCAGCTCAGTCAGTGAGCTATATTACATGTATATAGTATCATTAACTTTGTATCATTAACTTTGTTATACTTTTTAATTCTTGCAGGCCACAATTACAAACTCAAGATGAAAAGTTTATCCTCCAAGAAACTCAGAGGTTGGTATATAAATCTTTTAACTCGATTATTACTCAATATAGGCTAATTATCCACGATAGGGGAACGAACCTCATGTTCTAAGAGTAATCAGTAAGTCAATCATTGATTGAATATTTTTTTATTCAATTTTAAATTAAGGGTTTAATCATGGTCAAATAATAGTTGTTGTTTTTTGTTTGTTTGCTTGTTTAGATTATCTTTTCATCATCCACTGTGCAAAAACCTCCTTCAGCAACTCTTCATTTTTATAATCCATTAAAACGAAAAGAAAAAATAATAATAATAATTATGATATCAATTTTGTTAAATATTTGGGGTTATTGTTGATTATGCATTATATTAATGTTTGTGTGGGATAAAAAACTTAAGTAGATTTTCAAAATGAAAACCAATCTTATTAAATTTGTCCACAGTAATCTTGTGCCTTATGGAGCAATCTTCGGCAAGCTACCGTCCAAAGGTAAAAGGAAATCACCTGATTCTGTAGATCTAGAGGCAAAACAGAAAAGAGCAGCGCTCAGGTGAGTTAAGGAACGAACAAGTTTGCAAAGTGGAAATGGTACGTTTGGATTCAAAGCCACTGTCTGGCTTTACAGATTTATATTGAAAGAAGTGACAGATTACAACCAGAAAACCAGCAGAAACTTTGAAGAATGTAATTTCACAGTAAAATATTTGGACTGATTTTGAGACCTCATGGGCGAGGTCTCGAAGGCACACAACTTGTGACAAGGGTGTTTTTTCTCCCGTCATTATCTTGCATTTTCGACGACCAATTGTGTTCAAATTCTCACAGGTTTGTTATTTTGTGCATATGTTGAGATACAACTACCAAAGGCTTGGTGTCCAGTGTCTTTAAACTCGGGTGTCACATAATAAAAATTATGACCAATATTGTTCTTAACGCATCAGATCTCAGTTAGCTTTGGGACTCAATGAGGTCACTCGCTCATTGGAACGAGGCGAGCTTCGTCTAGCCCTCGTCTGTCGCTCCGCCCAGCCCGCCCTCATGACCAACCACCTCATGGCACTCAGCGCAACGAGGAACATACCCGTGGCTTGTGTATATCATCTCAGCGATAGCCTGGCACCCATACTGCAGCTGAAAGTCATCATGGCTATT
Organism: Asterias rubens; assembly: GCF_902459465.1. Taxonomy (NCBI): domain Eukaryota; kingdom Metazoa; phylum Echinodermata; class Asteroidea; order Forcipulatida; family Asteriidae; genus Asterias; species Asterias rubens. The sequence goes on along the minus strand of NC_047074.1, from coordinate 11,512,970 downwards.
GGGTTTAAGGTAGGTCCTACATAATTGTATGGGATTGTTTCCAAGCTTTCAGTAAAATTGTAATGTTAAAATTGTGCAAAAAATAGTTAATGGCTTGACGTTTTGACCCTATAGGAGAGTCTTTCTCGAAGGCTAAATCTCAAAGGTTAAAATTGTTTTCTCTATCAAAGGCTGGCGCCCACCCTGCTACAAGAGATCACCCCTTTATTTTAAAGATTGGTTAAATGAGACTCAAAAATATGAAATGTAAAAAATAATTTTATGGGTTCAAAAATATATCTAGAACCTGAAGTCCTACCACACAACACTTGCATGTGAACGGAAAACAAATACGCAAAAACAGGGCAGACAGTTGAACATGCACAAGACTTGCTTTTATGACATCATCTAGGGCTTTGCACCTTTTTATTTTTTTCTTCTTTTTTATTTTCAGAAACTAAATGATGGGGACCCAAATACGTTTGGTGCTCTGGTTAATTCGATCATTGAAATCACACCACCGGTGGACATTCCATGGCTACGATATAAAGAACTCAGCACTCAAGAACTCAAGAAAGTCGTCACCAACATCATCTTCAGCACAAAGGTGGAACACAGGACTGAGCCAAAACAGAAAGGCAAGAAGGGCAAGAACAAACAGATGAAGACGACTGGTGCCATTGTCCCAAGCCATGCAATGGCCCCTGACCATGCACAAGTTGGAACTTCAAGAGATGGCACTGCTGACACAGAAAACACAAAAGCACATTCAGGGGCCAGTGCTATTGCTATACCAGAAGCAACTGTGCAAGTAAGTCCCCCGGAACATGGACATCACAAAGTATCAACACACAATCAAAGCAGTGTACAGCTTCAACCATCTGAATTGTCGACTGCAACAGTAACCAAATTTTTAGTTCAAAGCGCCGATGACGCTTCAAGTAATTCACTAAAAAGAAAATCGTCAACATCTCCGGAAAGGCCGTCAAACACGAAAGCCAAAACCGTCTTGAAACCCAACTACAAGCCAGTCGGTGTTATCCCAGTCAAGATCATCCCAAAAGACATGAAACCTGGCAAGAAACAACTGAAGAAACAGAGAAAGAAGAACAAGAAGAAAAACAAAAAAGCCGCAGGAAGAAAGTGAAAAACAATCAAAGTTAAATTATTTTGTCCAGTCACAACAGTCGCAATGTCCAAATGTATATACAGTGTGCGCTCCGGTGCAGAGCAAAAAGTTAAACTATACAATGTACATGAACATCAAACTTGGTAGTAATAATGATCGTAGCGGCAAAGGATGTACACCTCATGAGATGCATTTCTGATTGTCTTCATAAACGCATTGTTTATTTCTCAAATGACTACTGATGTGCATGGGTTTTGTAAGAATTGAAAATTAAACAAAAGGACACTCAGCAGGGAGGAGAGTCAGTGATGACAAAAGAATCCGAAACGGAGATCCAGATGTACATTGTACAACTCCATATTTGGTAAAACAAATTTCAGGGGGGGGGGCCAATAAATACATGTAAATGAGTGTTTTGAGATGCCTAAACAAATTCAGGGGGGGGGGCAATAAATACATGTTAATGAGTCATTTCAGATGGCTTATCAGCAAGGCCCAATTTTGAAGAGTTGCCTTTAAAGCAGAAAATATAGCTAAACGATGCTTTGCTGAGCAGAGCAGGGTACATGTGACATGGTAGTGAAGCTGGTAACCTTGTTTTGGTAAGCATAATTTTGTTGTGCTTAGCATGTTTCTGTGCTGAAAAAGCTCTATGAAATTGGGCCCAGGCCAAATCTGTATTCAAGACAGTGGACACTATTGGTAAACGTCAAAGACCAGTCTTCTCAACAGTCTTAAAGACAGTGGACACTATTGGTAAACGTCAAAGACCAGTCTTCTCACTTGCTGTATCTCAACATATGCATGAAATAACACACGTGTTAAAATTTGAGCTCAATCGGTCGTCGCAGTTGCGAGATAATAAAGAAAGAAAAAACACCCTTGTTACACGAAGTTGTGTGCATTTAGATGGTTGATTTTGAGACCTCAAGTTCTAAATCGGAGGTCTTGAAATCAAATTCATGGACAATTACTTCTTTCTCAAAAACTATGGCAATTCAGAGGGAGCCGTTTCTCACAATGTTTTATACCATCAACCTCTCCTCATTACTCGTAATCAAGTAAGGTTTTATGCTAATAATTATTTTGAGTAACTACCAATAGTGTCCACTGCCTTTAACATGTTTAAACAAACCCTTTATTTGTCTCACCATTTGTTTCTCTGCAGTCGAGTTGCCATTAAAAAGCTGATGAAATTGGGATTGGGGTTAAATAAATAACACTATCGTGAAAACAAAGACTACAATCAATGTCACTGTTAATAAAAGCATTGTTATTCATCATAACACAAAAATGTTTCACATATTAATTTTAACAAAAATCGGAAGCTCCTTATGGTTTACAATGGAAAATAATCGTAACGCATTCTATCATTGCCACTTTGCATTCAAAAGAAAATAAATAGGATTCGAAACAATTATTTTTTACTTTGTTTTAAGAAAAACTGTACACCAACGGTGGGGTTGAGAAAAGGCCAAGTATATAAAGATACATAAAGGAAAGTAAAAAAGTAAAACCAGAAAATATGGCACAACAATTTAAAAAAGATTATTGCTTTAAGCTTTGACACGTGATCATTTGTTCATAAAGTTACAATTGTGTCTTAATTTTGCCTTGATTGCAAAACTGTTGAGAGCTGTACTGTGTAGATGACCTCATTACATGATACCCCGTTGCAGGCTGGCAAAGTTTACCACTCAAAACCCCAGTTGATGATATCGAACAGTCTAACAGTAGGAGGGTTGGGGACCATTTCAACACCACCACAATCCACTTATACTAAATATATATCATTTACATCAAATCGATAAAAATGATTTGAAGTACACCAGATAAATTCACACTATTTATAATTATATTCAAATAAAAACTATTTCCCATTATTAAAATTAAGTACTGTGTCAGTCAAAATCTTTAACCTCTATTCGCAAACATTATTACAAGTTACAAATCAAATCTAGTACATTTCAGCTTGATCAAGTACATCAACTTAAAAACTAATCGAATTGTTCTAAATACATTTGTTCACATTTTGTAGTTGAGAACAAACTCTTTGATCCTCAGAGCGAAGACTAATCCAGTGAAGTTGTTACGGTATTTTAATCGTTAATGCCCTATAAACAAAATAAATTGCACACTCCTATTCATTAAACCATTTTTCTAAATTTCAAGATTACCTCTTGATTACTTTGCATGTAAATTTCCCTGAAAAGAAAGAAAAAACTTCAACAAAACAAAATTTTAAACTTGGAATTTTTTTTTATACAATTACCAGTGAGTTGATCAACCCCAAAAAACATTCAACAGCTTGGGTTGTGTAAGGTGGAGCAACTATGCAAAAGACTTATTGTGATGGAAAGGTCTATAAAATCTTCAATTGCAAGGGTTCCTTAGCTGTGTACAGACAGACACTTTCCCATCATCAGCCAACCCAGTTGCCGACACTTGGTACTCCTGAGTTCAACTAAGCCAACGTTGCTCTCTTCTGACCAGCCTGTTGCTGTGGGGTTGGATTGAAGTTACCTCCTCTCGACTGCACAAAACGTTCATATCTATTTACACAAATATTATAGAATTTATTCATTTTGGGTAAGGTTTCTATTACTAATTTATTGATTGAATGATTTCTTTTGGGATTTCTCTTTTTGGTAGGACAGCAAACTAATGCAATGCATGAACAATATAAGTATGTCGTCACAGGTGGAGGTTATTAAGTCGCATATTGCCCCCGGTGTAAGCCCCATTCGTGGGATACAAAAGGCCAAGGTGCTTTCCCTTCGGCCATTCCGACCAAGGAATGACTCGCACCTCGGGCATAATCCTATACATAACTGGTTTATGTACTCACATGCTTTGGTATCTAGCTCGCTCTGAGAATGTCACCGATGGTTTCATGTCTGCAGCGGCTCTTAATAAGTGAGCTTGACTGATGTGAATAACGGCTGAACCATCAACAGACTTGGCCCTCTCATTCTGGTAACCCTGAACAAGTCACGAAACAAAGAATGACTTTTATTATTGTTGGCACCAACACGTATATTGCGCTGATAAAAATATTTAAACCAAACACGGACTATTTACAAAAGAACCAATCTTAATGCAAAGTTTCAGAATTTATAGTAAAACTGATTATTTTCAATATGAGGCCTCGCTGATTACTAAAAGTTCATACATGTACCAGTACATCAACACTCTAAAGAAAAGTTTCCTTCCTGAATTTCGTCAAAGTAGAGGAAACAGAATACTGACATGACTGAAGACAATGCGATTGTTATGATTGCAGCAATCAAAATGACAATAATCTGAATGCTGGCAAAACTTTAACTGTGAAAACATCAGGGTTAGGGATAGGCAAAGGGCTTGGCTCAGGTTGAGGGTTAGTCTCTGGGTTGGGCTGAGGTTTAGAGTTGGGGTGAACCATATTAACATTCTAAGCTTTCCAGGCACGATATTTTGCCTTTAAAAAAAAAGGAACATCATATCAAGTACAAGGGCTGTCCTACAGTACATGTATATGGTGGATACATAAAGTGCTTACACATGTTACACCGCCAGCAACTGTTTTGTTAGCAAAACCCAGTTCTGTGATGTTCCTTTAATTGTCAAAGTTTTATAAAGTAGCTGCAAAGTCACCAAACGCTCACCTGGAGTCTGTTTGTTCTTTGCCGGTAATTCTCTTTAATGACAGCAATCTGTGAGTTGATTTTTTCCTGAGTATCTTTGCTGGGATCTACCACTCCATCTCGTAGGGTGGGCATGTAGATAACTTGCTGTTCACCCCACTGCCTCGTGCTGGTATAGAATGGGTCGTCCAGTCCCTCCATGGGTCCTGGTACCTCTTCATTGTCAATGGAATCTGCCAAATAAAAGAAAATTGTTTGGTAAATAGAATTGAAAATGTCAAGTAATGAACCACTAGTGAAACTGACTTGGTACGTTTTATTTTGCATTCATAAATACCCCAGACAGTTTCTCTACTCCAATTGGTGTAGAGCGCGTCAAGTGGGTGTACATAAACCTTTTGTTAATGCACACTGGAGCTCCGTTTATGCACACTGAGCTGGCTTCCGCATGTCGGGTGCGCAAGATTATCATGCAGAACACGCAAATCATAGCTATCAGCGCATAATCTAAGCGCGCGCTTACACAAAACCCACGCACCTCAAACAGATTCTTCACAAAGTTTTTGAAAAAAATATTTCCAAACTTGAATTTCAATTGTTAAAGTGTCTATAACTGTATTGGTTTACGTTTTTTAACAAAAGGGCATTTATGAATGGGAATAAAAAAGTAGTGACTCGTTCTTCGAAGTCCGTTTAAAACCTTGCAGGGTCGTTGCCGTCCGATAACCTGCCGGCTTTAAACGTACGTTGAAGAACTCGTCGCCACCTTTTATTCCCTTATTGAACAAGAAAGAAGTTGACTAGAGCAGACTTGAACCCGTGACCTATGGCATTCAAAGACACTGGACACTGTTGGTAATTGTCAAAGACCAGTCTTCCCACTTGATGTATCTCAACATATGCATAAAATAACAAACTTGTGAGATATTAACTTAGATGAAAGAAAAAACACCCTTGTCACACAAAGTTGTTTGCGTTCAGATGCTTGATTTGGAGGCCTCAAATTCTAAATCTGCGGTCTCAAAATAAAATTCATGGAAAATTACTTCTTTCTCAAAAACTACATGTACACCACTTCAGAGGGAGCCGTTTCTCACAAAGTTGTATACTATAAACCTGTCCCCTTTACTCTTCACCACGTAAGGTTTTATGCTTATATTTATTTTGAGTAATTACCAAAAGTGTCCACTGCCTTTTAGACATAAAGCATGCGGACAACATTAGTAATTGTCAAAGCAGAGTCTCTGAACATTATGTTTCCAAGATAAACGTGGAATGAACAATCTGTGAACATTTACATTCTAAATCTTACTAATGTGGTATAATATATGTAATGTAATATAATACTATTATTATTAAACAGTAAAAAGCATGGCCCATTAAGAAGGAGATAAATGGGTTAGAGAAAAGGGGCTGGGTTATCAACAAGAGTGTGGAAACACAAAAGATCATGGAGAGAGGTAGACGAAGTAATTAATTAATTAATTATTTTTTAGTGCAGATATTTGGCATGTTTGGTGATAAAGCATTACACGCTTACCATAATATTTATAAGCAATTTGTCTCCCAAAATGACGAGCAAGTTATTGGGTCAGTACAATAAAAGTAAATTGTGTGATTGTTGTTACATAAAATAGACAGAATACAGGCCCGATGCTTCATGGAGGCCTCCAAGGCAAAAGTCTCGATGCCCTTGGCCAATTTCATAAAAAGCTGTTCAGCAGAAAATACTGCTCAGTCCTTTGCTGAGCCAAAATATGAATGGGCACCGGTTGCAATAATGTCAACCTTCCAGGATTTTAGCTGGTAACCAGTTACTGTTGAACAATATTCGTTTGTGATTTTAAGAAATTGGAACCAGTCAATGCCTCGGTGCCCCTTGAAACAGTCCAAAAGAAAGAATCATTTCTCTCATATACAGTAGGTGAAATTGCCTTTTCAAGAACGAAGCATCAGGCTGGTGATGACATTAACGTGTGCAGCATGATGATATAATTAATAATAGCCAAAAAATGCCCCCCCCCCCCCCCCCGAGGGACTTTGAGTGACCAGAAGAGGGACCTATTTCCCGAGTCCGAAGGCCAAGGGAAGTAGGCTACTGAGTTGTAGGTCCCTCTTCTGGTCACTCACAGGCCCGAGGGGGAATAGACGTACACTGTTACCGAATTATGCCAATATGTGTTTTATAACACAGCTCGGCCTTAAATGTGAAATAAGAACAGAAATATGGAAAAGAAAGGAAGTTTTGTAGAACAAGCAAGAGGTGTGTTATGATCACCACTAGTGTTTCACGTCAGTAAAACAATTATATTGAATCTCAACAAACTAGCATGTTAATCTTACCATGCATGTTTTAAAAACTAAACATCATTCCAATCCCCTGCCGATGATTTTCAACAAACTCTTCCTAACTTAGGACGATTTAAGTTCCCATACCGGTGTACATGTTAGAAGGCATTGAACCCATCCTAACTTATGTAGGATAGGACGAGTAACTTGAGATGGGATTAATCCTAGCGTTTCGTGAAATCGGCTGCTGTCAAAGATCTAAACGCTAACCACATGTAGCTGGGATACCATTCTTTACATGGACCGTACCCAATATCAGACACAAGGTTATTGAAAATCGAGATTCAACATTATTTTCTTTTACCAACGCAAAAATATTTATGATGAGACAGACAGCTGGTTAGTCCACAATGATGACCTTGACAGATGAAGAGCCTGTACGTGAAAATAAGAAAACGACAAACCCACCACCGATAATATCACTCATTCGTGGCTTCGTCGTCGTCATCGTAGTGCTCCCTCGCTTGACAGCAGCCAGCTTCCTCAGCGACGGACCGTGACCTTTAACATCTGATCTCCCATCACTGCAGTGACCTTTAACATCTGACCTCACATCACTGCCTGGGTCATCCTCAGCTACAACACGCCCCTCAGCAAGAGAGGAGACTCCATCACTTTTCAAATCCTGTACATTAACTTGGACAAAATCCATGGAGTTGTTACTCGACTCGGATCCCGTTGCTGACCTACGGGGGGAACCGAAATGAACTGAATTACCATTTTCCCGCCGGAGCCGCCTACTCGGCGAGCGGGACGTCACGTCAACTTCCCGGGCGTTGTTGTCGTCGGCGTTGTTCCCCATGTAATCTCCGTCGGCGGAGAAGCTCTCCATGAAGGTGAGCTTCCACTCGTCCGCTCCCATGCTGCACTGCTTCTTGCTGAGGGTCATCGGAGGGTCGTAGTCACCATCCAGGTCTGGGTTGGAGAGGGTAGCGTGGATGGCATCGAGCTGAGCGTTGTACAGGAGAGCCTTGAAGTCTGCACCAGTGAAGTGTTCGCACTGAGCGGCAACGGTGCGCAGATTGACGTCATTGGTCAGGGGGATTTTACGCGTCAGGGCCTGAAGAATCTCCAATCTCTCATCCTGTAAAGTTTAAATAAAAAGTGTAAAAAAAAATTCTACGGCTTAGGTATTTGGTGCTTGCACAGCAAGCGAAGCATGGTGCAAAATTCATTTACAAGCAGAGCCATAAAATTGGGTCCGATCTCAATTGGGTCGAATTTCGTGCAGACGATAAGCATGAAAATTTGCTTAGCACAGAATAGTATTGCTTAGCAGAACCCAGCCAAAATTACTTTAAGTTTGCATTCAAGTGGCTGGTGCCCCACTAAGTTTTTGCTTAGCAATGCAATTTGTCCAGCAGTATTTTCTGCTTCACAGCTTAATGAAATTGGGCCCATGTGGAACCAAGAGCAAAAATATATAATAGACGGAAAGGAGAGTTTGAACTTACCGTGCCTGGAATGGGACAGAAGAGGCATTTGTCTAATCTACCAGGTCTGAGTAAAGCTGGGTCGATGAGGTCAGGTCGACTGGTGGCTCCTATCACGTAAACACCTACAAAATAAAAGAAGGGTACATGTACACGTATACCTTTGGTAAACACTCCAAAAGTTAATAAACAACAAATGTTACTTGGTAAAGAAACATTGCAGCTGTTGATAAAATATAACACTTTGAGAAAAGATTCACTTCTTCTAAGGAATGCGGTTTTAAAGAAAAGGTTTACAAAAAAAAAGGTTCAATTTGAGAATTAGATTTTCACCGGTTAGTTTCATTGTGTACATGTGTGTACATAGCATTAAAACAGTTCCAAAAAGGTATCCTTTATGTAGGTTTATGGAAGATTCCTTACACGTACTTACGCGTGCTAACTGTATTATTTTGGTCCAGCCTAAAGACACAAAACACAAGTTAAGTGAATTTTACACGCTGTTACTTCGAATCCAGGTTAATCTGGACTACTTTGGCCAACAGAGGTATCTGAAACTGTTTACCTTGAAGCCCTTCTACTCCATCAAGCTGCGTAAGGAGTTGATTGACAACCCTGTCGGTCACCCCAGTGCTGTCGTGGCCACGCCTACAAAAAAGACACACAAATATGTGAAAGATACTTTAACATTTCTTTCATTTGATTCTTACGGTAACTGAGCATTTAATAGTATCTTTTGTGATGGATACATCATTTTCATCATTCTCTGTGGTCCATCAAGAGGGACATAGAGCCGCCCAAACCAAACGATTTGTTGCAGACTGCCACAGCTGCTGTGCCGGTGATGGATACCAGCGGATTAAAATATTCATATCATAATTATTATCATCAAAAAAATCAATTTATTAGTTTCCTGACGGATTGGGATCTTGAAAGTTACAGTTTAAAATTTTGTAAACCTACGCCAACATCTTGCAATCAAGTCCTACCCCTGATGAGCTCTAATGAAGAGGTCTCTCACTGTCTACTCGCTAGCACCTACGTACATGTACATACATAGAACCCTAAATCTTCCCCACCCACCGTACCCCACCTTCTTCTTAGGTCCTAGTCCTACCTTGGAGCCAGCGAGTCAAACTCGTCAAAGAAGAGGATACACGGTTTAGCACTCTGAGCTCTGTTGAAGAGGTCTCTCACAGCTTGCTCGCTAGCACCTACGTACATACTTAGAACCCTAAATCTTCCCCACCCACCGTACCTCTCCTTCTTCTTAGGTCCTAGTACTACCTTGGAGCCAGTGAGTCAAACTCGTCAAAGAAGAGGATACACGGTTTAGCACTCTGAGCTCTGTTGAAGAGGTCCCTAACTGCCTGCTCGCTAGCACCTACGTACATACTTAGAACCCTAAATCTTCCCCACCCACCGTACCTCTCCTTCTTCTTAGGTCCTAGTCCTACCTTGGAGCCAGTGAGTCAAACTCGTCAAAGAAGATGATACACGGTTTAGCACTCTGAGCTCTGTTGAAGAGGTCCCTAACTGCCTGCTCGCTAGCACCTACGTACATACTTAGAACCCTAAATCTTCCCCACCCACCGTACCTCTCCTTCTTCAAAGGTCCTAGTCCTACCTTGGAGCCAGTGAGTCAAACTCGTCAAAGAAGAGGATGCAAGGTTTAGCACTCTGAGCTCTGTTGAAGAGGTCCCTCACTGCCTGCTCGCTAGCACCGATGTACTTGCTCAGGAGTTCTGGTCCCTGTAAAAAGATTCATGGAAAACACTTATACTACTATCCTTGATCGGGTTGGGCAAAATAAACTGACAGATTTTCTCTTGGGTTAAGCCTGAGCTGCTTTTGTCAAACAAAGCATTCTAGCACCAAAATATTCAGTTAGAGAATATGTGGCACTTCCTACTGAAACTTAAAACACTTAGCATTTACTCAACAAAGAGGAAGAAAATAAGAGCTTTAAAACAACACCTAATAGTGACCCAGAAAACAATTTCGTCCAGCACTATTGCACAGCAACATATTTTGACTGGACATGTTTTGAGCACACTCATTACTAATATTGAGCATCAACAATTTGGGTAGCATTTTGCTCTGCTATACGAGGGAAATCGTTCCCTGTGACCCATTATTAAGTTTTTCTCAACATACAAACTGTTTAAAGACACAGGACACTATTGGTAAATGTCAAAGACCAGTCTTCTCACTTGGTGTATCTCAACATGCATTAAATAACAACCGTGTGAAAATTTGAGCTCAGTTGGTCGTCAAAGTTGCGAGATAATAATGAAAGAAAAAATACCCTTGTCACACAAAGTTGTGTGCTTTCAGATGCTTGATTTTGAGACCTCAAATTCTAAACTTGAGATCTCGAAATCAAATTTGTGGAAAATTACTTCATTCTCGAAAACTACGTCACTTCAGAGGGAGCCGTTGCTGACAATGTTTTATACCATCAACCTCTCCCCATTACTCGTTACCAAGTAAGGTTTTCTGCTAATAATTATTTTGAGTAATTACCAATAGTGTCCACTGCCTTTAAAACCCCACATCATTGAATGTTCTCAGTGCACACCAGAAACAGACCAAATTCACATTTAATCCCATTCTACTCTTTCTGATAGCTGCCTCATTTTATCATTCGGAATCACGTTTGAACGAACCTTCTGTTAGTGTTCAGGTTCTGTTTCTATTTTGGTGTTCAAATTTTAAAGTGCAAGTGGAATATGGAAAACAAATATATAAGATTTTTTATTTTTATTTTATTTTTTGGTGTGGGGGGGTTGAGATGACTACAAAGTTATGTTTACTAGCCTCCCCAACAACTCTCTTTATCTATGGTATACCCCCGTGTAAAAATAACAAGATTTACCTTAATACTGATGAAGTTAAGTCCACATTCCCTGGCAACCACACCACCGAGCAGCGTCTTGCCTGTCCCCGGCGGACCGTACAGGAGTAGACCGGATCGCAATCTCAGGGGACAGTTGGCAAACAGCACAGGGTACTAGAAAAACAACGTCATGAAGAAGTCAAGTAAGAGATCGAAGAGTACATTCATCCAGACATGTTGAAAAAAACTCTATGGGCAGTTGGAAAACATCCAATGGCATGCAGGGTATATTAGAAAAACAACACCACAAAGAAGTCAAGTTAGAGTAAAGAGAAGCTCTTTTGGATTGCCTGGGGGACTGTACAAGAAAAGACCAGATCACGGTCTCAAGGGGCAGGAAACAGCCAAGGGTACAAGAAAAACAACGTCACAAAAGAAGAAAAGTAAGAGTAGAAACAAGACGATCACCGAAAACAATGGTTGAATTATGTGAGAGTGCCTGGGGGACCGTACAAGAAAGAACTACAGTCTAAAGGGGCAGTTGGCAAACAATCCAGGGCACTAGAAAAACAACATCACAAAAAAGTCAAGTTAGAGCAGAAACAGAATGATCTCCCACAACAATGGTTGAATAACTATGTGTGGGATTGCCTGGCGGAACGTACAAGAATAGACCAGATTCGCAGTCTCAGGGGGCAGTTTGCAAATTGACCAGGGATCTAGAAAAACAACGTCACAAAAGAAGTCAACTTAGAGTACAAAAAGCACGATCATCCAAAACAGGTTGAATAACTTTCAAAAAAAGCCTGAACTGAACGTACCAGAATATACCAAGGCCTAAGATCATAGAGCTGCTAAGCACAAACATTTCCTTAGCACAACATTTCTTCCTTGATAAAAAACAGGATTGCCAACCAAATTTCTGTTTGTTCCATATTGCTTGTTTCTCGTATCCAGCTGAAAAACACGTGGACATTTTGATGCTACTCTTGTTTTTATCAAGGAAGACGTTTCATGTTAGAGCAAATCTTTGTGCATAGCAGCTATATAAAATTTGGCCCGGACCTCACACAAAGGAAGCAGTTGGCAAACAGCCCGGGGTACTAGAAAAACAACGTCACAAAAAAGTTAACTTAGAGCACAAAGAGACCATTCACTCAAACAGTTTTTATAACACAGGAGTGCCAGGAATTAAATGCAAACTCACCTTTGCAGGTAGTTGCAAAGTTTCCAGTAACGACTCCTTTACGTCCCTCAGCCCCCCTACGTCATCCCATCCTAACTCCCCTGCGCTGTGTAATGGAACGTCCCTGAGGGTGGCCGGAGTGTAGTCCAGTAACGCGACCTCAAAGTCCTCCTGGATCAGGAGAATTTCTTCCACGTTGGGGTCCTTGGCTAAAAATTTAGGAAAACATCAAAAACAATTATTTTAGTTTTTTTAAATGGCCAAACGACAATCCATTAAGCACATATTTCCAAGTGTAACAGAAGTAGTGGGAAGGAACTTGTTAGAGTGAAAAGAAAAGAAAGGAGCAGAATACAGTCAGAAAAAAAAACACGAAAAAAAAAGAAAAAAAAAGTTATCATGAAGGAGGCGAAAGGTAGGGGCAGAAGGTAAAATGATTTTTAAGTGAAGGGGTTTGCCCGGGCACTACTGGTAGAAAAGTGACGCACAGCAAAGGGCAAAACCTTACATGATATAAAACGACGACTTCAAATACCTAGTTAGAGAAAATCAGCACCATGCAGGCCCATCTGTGGTCTTATCGACATTTCAAATAAAGGATGAACAAGATTTATTTCTTTGACGGTTATTTCCAAGTAAGATGATCATGGGTGTCATAGCTATAGGGTGTTGAAAAAAAAGCCTAAAACTACATGTATAACATGAGTAAGCGCAAAAACTTCAGGCGCAAAGCGTGAAAGCTTGCGTGTGCGAAAGCTTGTGGGATCAAAGCCTGCTAACGTACATTTATCTGTGGTTTTGAAAACCCTACCCTGCAATACTGGGCATTCTATATGGTTTTACTTTCACTTTAAAATTTTTGAATTGGATCTAAGTTGTGAGATATAATTAACAAACTGTTAAAATAAAATAAAAATTGAAGGGGGGGGGGGGGAGGAATCGGTGTAAAAAAAAAAAGATTTTTGGCTTACAACGGAGAAATCACATCCCTTGGTGATGATAACAACACAAAATTAAATCGTTACCCGGTCTCTCATGTGGCGTAGGATCAAGCCTCGGTCTTCCCTCCACCATCTCCCTGCTGCAGCCGGCATGGATGGCCCTCTCTACGACAGTCACTACATCACGGGCAACGTACCCTTCCATCTGTGACATCAGGGCAACTGCATCGACATGGTCGAAAGTCCGCAGGTCAACCTCGACCTTGGAACGGACGGCCGAGTTGAACACTTCTACTCGCTGCTCCTGAAAAGAAGTTGATGAAATGAGAATTTCTAACAGTTTTAGCACAACTTTGGTGAACTTATTGTTTTTGTAGCAAATGGGGAATACAGGGCACGATTTCATGGCTCTGCTTACCAACGTTATGTGCTTACGATAAAAAGTCTCCGCTTTGTCTGCGTTAGCTAACTGTGTAAGGGAAGAATGCCTAGTACTGTTAAGTACGCATGCGCGCAGGCAAAAATTCCCTACTTACTCATGAAATACCCTTGACAAGGCATGCAATTCCCTGCTTCTGTAAGCACCGCTTCTTTGCTTATGGTAAGCAGAGCCTTGAAAGTTGGTTTAACCCTTACACCGATGTGTGTTAGCACTGTATACTCAGTACTTTCAGTAAGTTTAGTGGGGAAAAAAACCCACTGGCATAGTACTTGGGTGGGATTCGAACCCACGACACTTGCAATTCTAGAGCAGTGACTTCCCAACTAGACCATCGAGATTGCCCGGTAGCTAGAGGCAGTTTCAATCCTATATTTTAGCAGTGGGGAAAAAAACCCACTGGCATAGTACTTGGGTGGGATTCGAACCCACGACCCTTGCAATTCTAGAGCAGTGACTTCCCAACTAGACCATCGAGATTGCCCGGTAGCTAGAGGCAGTTTCAATCCTATATTTTAGCAGTGGGGAAAAAAACCCACTGGCATAGTACTTGGGTGGGATTCGAACCCACGACCCTTGCAATTCTAGAGCAGTGACTTCCCAACTAGACCATCGAGATTGCCCGGTAGCTAGAGGCAGTTTCAATCCTATATTTTAGCAGTGGGGAAAAAAACCCACTGGCATAGTACTTGGGTGGGATTCGAACCCACGACCCGTGCAATTCTAGAGCAGTGACTTCCCAACTAGACCATCAAGATTGCCCGGTAGCTAGAGGCAGTTTCAATCCTATATTTTAGCAGTGGGGAAAAAAAAAACCACTGGCATAGTACTTGGGTGGGATTCGAACCCACGACCCTTGCAATTCTAGAGCAGTGACTTCCCAACTAGACCATCGAGATTGCCCGGTAGCTAGAGGCAGTTTCAATCCTATATTTTAGCAGTGGGGAAAAAACCCACTGGCATAGTACTTGGGTGGGATTCGAACCCACGACCCTTGCAATTCTAGAGCAGTGACTTCCCCAACTAGACCATCGAGATTGCCCGGCAGCTAGAGGCAGTTTCAATCCTATATTTTAGCAGTGGGGAAAAAAACCCACTGGCATAGTACTTGGGTGGGATTCGAACCCACGACCCTTGCAATTCTAGAGCAGTGACTTCCCCAACTAGACCATCGAGATTGCCCGGTAGCTGGAGGCAGTTTCAATCCTATATTTTAGCAGTGGGTACCACAACGCATTATTAGATGGAAATTTTCCGTCGGGGATAAATAATACTAATTTTGGTTTAACCCATTTTACACAATAACTTTTGAAGTACTTTGTTCAGTGACGGAATCTCCAGGCATGACTGGAAAAGATGGCAGCCCCTTGAGCTTGTTAGTGATTGGTGGAGAGTGCCCTTTGACCTTGTAGTTGCCAATATGCAGACTTGTGACCCTTCTTTGACCTCTGCCATCATGATGTCTTTTAAAACTGGAATGAGAAAATGAAACTTAACATTTTAAAATGATTGAAAAAAAAGTCTATGACTGTTAGTGCTGGGCGAATAGTGAAATTTTGTTATTCGGATACCGCTGGCCAACTATCCGAAATTAACCGGATATTCGAATAGGTTTTTTTCATCGCTAGAGGGCGCTATTATAAAAAATAAAAAAAATAAAAAATAAAATTTAAAATAAAATGTCGCTAGAGGGCGCTGTTCGTTTGTGAATGAGATCTTATAGACCTTTTCGCAAATACCATTGCGCAAGCGCAGACTGTTGAATGAGGTGCATTGTGGGATAGATATGGATCAAATTTGGGTACCAGCTAGACCACAATGCACCTAATTACAAGCTTTACGCGCGCGCCCCAGTATTTGCGAAAAGGTCTATGGGCGGATTGATATTAGTTTAAGACAGTGTCACTCGGTTCATTCATAAAAATGACCGGATCTAATTTAAAGATGGCGATTTGCTTTTTCTTTTGATCGTGATTGACTCTACGTTAAGGAAAACTTTTGCAATCTTTGAACAAATTACGTCAGATATGTCATTGTTTTAACTCTTCACGGAGGTGAGCATAGTTAAATCCTTTATTTATGTTGTTTTATGCTGTCTTAATAGAAGTAAAAGAATATCCGGTTACTCGGTTATCCGATTACAGAACTATCCGGTTTATAAACAGCTATTCGCGCCCTATGCCATGTATGCGGATATCCGGTTAAGAAAAAAAAGGCATTCGCGGTTACGGATAGGAAAACCTATTCGCCATTAACCGGATATTTGAATAATTCGCCCAGGCCTAATGACTGTCACTGTGCACTGAACTATTGTGCAGGTGATATCACAAAATGATATCTTTATTGTAGGCTTTCATGGTTTCTACCATCCAAAACCACAGTGAATATTAAATGGTCAGACAGTAGGAGGGTTGACTACGTACTGTGAAGATGCATTCACACAAATGTGATGTCAAATAACAGGCTGACATTGTTTACATTAAAAACCACAGTGGGTGATAATAAATGGTCCAACAGTAGAAAGGGTGACTGTGTACTGTGTAAATATGCATTGACTAAATAAATGGCAGCATATTGTAGGCTAGTATAGTTTTTCTATGATTCAACATGTTCAATTATAAAAAAAAAAACACAGTGGATAAAATAATGAACCGGTGAAAATTAGATTAGTCAAAATCAACTGAAAGTTAAATACAACTAAGTTACTTTTCGATTCCCACTTACTCTCAGCTACTCGCGTGTGGTACACTGCCTCAGGGCTAATCTCCTGCTCGGGACCCAGTGGTGAGGCAGTCACATGATCCAAGTCATCCAATAGGATGATAGATGGCTGTCTCCACGCTGCCTCATTCATGGCCTCCTCCCAGATCTTACGGATGGTCTCGATCCGTTTCCCTTGAAATAAGATAAAATCCCATTGAAATCAAGTCACTGTTCAGAGAGCATCTTTTTAGTGGAAATTACTTGAGAAATTTTTCTTCTTACAGACAATCTCCACAGAGTTCTTTAAAGGAGTCTTTAAAATACAACAATGGACAATAACAGAAAATCAAGTTCAATGATCATCAAAGACATAGGAACCTGAGGAATTGTCAAGGATAACAAAAAAAGGTAGAAAAGCGTATAACATTGTGGCCTTTACACTTTTGACATCAAGGATCGTTTGCTGCTTGAAAAATTGCACTTGAAGGGTATCAGACAGGGTGGTAATTTACACCATGTTAACGTTAAAGGCATGGACACTATTGGTAATTGTCAAAGACCAGTCTTCTCACTTGGTGTATCTCAACATATGCATAAAATAACAAACCTGTGAAAATTTGAGCTCAATTGGTCGTCGAAGTTGCGAGATAATAATGAAAGCAAAAATACCCTTGTCACACGAAGTTGTGTGCTTTCAGACGCTTGATTTCAAGACCTCTAATTCTAATTCTGAGGTCTCTAAATCAAATTCATGGAAAATTACTTCTTTCTCAAAAACTACATTACTTCAGGGGGGAGCCGTTTCTCACAATGTTTTATACTATCAACCTCTCCCCATTACAAGTAAGATTATTTTAGTAATTACCAATAGTGTCCACTACTTTTAAATTAGAGACTTGTAATTTTGTTTCCATTATCAAAAGGACTTAATGCATTGGATCAATCACAAAAGAAATTTTGACCCTGGATCAAAAAATTAAACACAAAACCCCCAAATACTATACCTTTGAGTTGTTTACATTCCACTAAGCTGACATGAGCGAGGTTCGGCCAAGCCATCATCTCCCTACACACCGATCGTCCCAGGGTGCTCTTCCCGCTCCCCCTGGGCCCACAGATCAGCAGCCCACCCTGTAGGATCCCAGGGAGGGATTCACCGAGGGAGCGGCTCAGGGGTCTGGTCATTAGAGCGGTGCTTAGGTAGCTGACTGCCTCCTTGCCAAGATCTACTGTGACTCCTCTGGAGAGTAAAGAGCCAGAAATAAGTTATTTTATGAAGAAAAATGGGCAAATTAAAATGATTTGAGCGTGGGCACATCAGTACGGAGGTCTTGGTTAAAGGCAGTGGACACTATTGGTAATTACTCAAAATAATTATTAGCATAAAACCTTTCTTGGTGACGAGTAATGGGGAGAGGTTGATGTAAAAAACATTGTGAGAAACAGCTCCCTCTGAAGTGCCAGTTTTTCGAGAAAGAAGTAATTTTCCACCAATTTGATTTTAGAACTTGAGGTCTCGAAATCAACCATCTAAACACACACAACTTCGTTTGACAAGGGTGTTTTTTCTTTCACTATTATCTTGCAAGTTCGATGACCTACTGAGCTCAAATTTTCACAGGTTTATTATTTTATGCATATGTTGACACCAACTGTGAAGGCTAGTCTTTGACAATTACCAATAGTGTCCACTGCCTTTAACATAAAGCTCTAGCATGTCTTGTAAAAACAAAATTTCAACCCCCAACAAATTAATTTAAAAATGCAAGAAGTGGTAACCAGTCCTGGATGCTTCAAGGGTACCTCTAGGCATTTTCTCCGTGGTGAAGGGCACCCTATGAGGAAATTGTAAATTTCTACTTTAGCATTTTAAGGGCACCAAGGCAATGGCCAGGAGCATGGAGGCAACCGCCTTTTTTCGTTGCCTCCATGAAGTATTAGGCCTGAGTAAAAATGACAATGCATACAAACAAACAAATATACTAACAGTTTCGCTGCTTTTCTGAGTGCAAAAAAACATCAGCCGAAATCAGATTTGAATAAATAAACATGAGAATATCTGTCCCTCCTGACGACTTACCCTAAATCCCGTAATCGATATCCACAAACCACGTTGTCCAACTCCGAAACACCCGAAGACGGCATCCGAGGAATAAAGGCCGGCTTATTGGAGGTCGTCATTCTGTCTAGGATCCTGGCCTTGCTCTTCTTGGCGCTGAGGGGATGGAGAAGAAAGTAGGTCTGAGACGCGTCGATCGGAGTGGGTGACGATGAGCTGTCCGTCTTGTTGGCGTTGTCTTGGTAGTTGATGGAAATCAGGAATTCACCTTGGATATCTGGGGCGGATTGCAATAAAACGGTCTTCAGGTCTTAGTCAGCAGTCTAAGACCAGTCAGTTATAGCAGGCTATCTGCCTTAGACGGTCTTAGCTCAGTCAGTCATTAGGCCTGTTGCAATAAGCCGGTCTTAGATAAGTCGGTGAAAAATAATGAAATACGAACAAATGTCCCATAATACTTAGCACTCTGCAGGCACTGGCGGTACGGCATTGTTCTTATTGCTTTGGTTTAAATCATCGGATATCAAATCTGTGAGTTGTATCATTTTTACTTTTGGGAACATACATTTAAATCATCGGATATCAAATCTGTGAGTTGTATCATTTTTACTTTTGGGAACATACATTACATTAATACGATACAGTCACCTTGATCATCATCATAATGCCTCCCATGGGTGTAATCTATTTCTAAAATACATCTCATCCTAGAGCTCTTTGTATCAAATCATCTACAACTAACAAATGCAGCGCCATCTTTAAAAACCAAAACAAAGACCGATTATAGCCAGATCAGAGCAGGCTTAAGATTTAAGACTGGCTATAATTTTAGACCGCGCTATTGCAATCGGTCTTTAATTAAAGACTGTCTAAGCGCGTCTCAAGTTAGCCGGCTATAGCGCATGGACTGGTTTAAGACCGCTTGGTGCAATCCGCCCCAGGTTTGAAGGGAAGGCAATTACTATTGAAATTAATGGGAATGAAAACTATTGGTTAGAAGCCTATTGCAGCTTTCAATTGCGACTAGTGAAACTTACTACTCTATTCACAACTTATTGTCTACTACCTAGACGCACTTTGCCGCAGGCGCAATAGTAAAATTCACAATGAATTGAAGGATTGTGTCACTGATGTACATGTATGATTGTGTTTCGTAAGTAAATTGTGCTTACATTTTGTTTACCAAACAAGTAGTTGCGAATATTGTTGTTGTAGTAACTACTTTTGTAGTAGTCGTGGCGGCACGATAAGCCGAGTGAAAAACTGCAGTCGCAACTCGACTACAAGGTAGCAATCAACAGTCGCAGTAAAAGAATATAATGCAAGACTACGTTGTCAGCTACCAAGCAAGTAGATACAAACATGGTGTTACCGCAAACCAGATATTTGTACACACATACATGTACATTTTTCTTACCTCCTGTTCTTGAGATGGGAAACTGGAGTAGTGTTCCATGTTGCTTGATTGGGATTGGGGAAATCATGCAACTCACGCACGACACCCAATACTCAAAGGCAAACACCAAGTCTTCCGTCGTCAAAGTCGCTGGCTGTAAACGAAGCAAGGAAACTTATTGAAGCATACAGAGACTACAAGAAAGCGGTGGTAGCTCGTGAGATAGTGGGCATAAACAAGGTATCTATTTGGTCACATCTGTGTCGGGTATCCGGGTTTTAAAATTAATGTGTAAACGAGTTTAAAGGCACTGGACACTGATGGTAGTTACTCAAATTAATTGTTAGCATACAAACTAATAAGGTAGCGAGCAATGGAGAGCTGTTGATAGTATAAAATATTGTGAGAAACGGCTCCCTCCGAGGTGTCATGGTTTTTGAGAAAGAGCTAATTTCTAACTCAAACCTTTACTTAATGATCTGAAAGCACACAAATTTGTGCAACAAGGGTGTTCTTTCTTTCGTTCTTCAGTGAATGAATATATTATGAAGCTATTTAAAAATCTAAATTTTTGTTGGGTGGGTTGGAAAAACCAAAATCTTTTTTATTTTATTTTTATTTTAACATCAACTATTCTTAATGGACCCTCAGCTACTTAGTTCTTTATGTGCTCAAGCAGGTTTAATGCAATAGGAGACTTTCCAACGCTAGGTGGCAGCAGACATACCGGGTAAATTTCCATTGTTTACGTAGTTCTGAACATGCGCATAATTCTGAGAACAATGGATTTACCCGGTTTAGTCTGCTGCCCTCTATCGTCCCAGAAAGTCTCCCATTGGGCTGTGTCTTTCACATGAACAAAATTTGTAAAAAGAAAAGCAACAAAACTTGCTCCACATACTGCACCTTATCAAACAGGGGAAAGAGAACAATGCTGTGAATGGGATGAGGTGGTATCAAGACAGGTCGAAGCTCCACCTTCGCCGATGCCTCCAGGCCGAGCTGTCGCCTCAGCAAGTCAGGAATCTGAATAAACCAAGAGATGTTTCGTTTCTGGAAAGTGTTCGAGGAGTAGACGTTCTTGCTTTGCCCATTCTGATGCCTCTTGAGTTCATTACTGTGGATGATGACTCGGACAACGCAGGAAGGGTTGATGTCGTCTGTTTTTGTGGCGTCTTTGGTTGCGGGATCAGAGAGATGCGGTTGCTGCTCTGACAACGAAGAACCGCTGGTCTTCCTCTCTTCGTGGTACTTTTTCTGGGTTTGTTGAAACTTCCTGTTCACTTCCTCTTTTTTTTCCCTCGGCGACGGAATCTTGGAGAGGTACGCCAGGAACGTGACGAACGCGTTGACGGGGCATTGGTGCTCGTCCGTGTTCGAGTTATGATGTCGGACGAACTCGGTCTCGCAGTCTGAGCTGAGGTACACCGTCGTCGGCTGCATGAGGTGGGTGTAGGAGTTCATGTTGGGAAGGGGACTTGGGTCAGTCATTGGAAGTTGAGGACTAGGTGCATCGCTGGGCCTCTTTTGAGCTGTTGAATTACTCGGCGCTATATGCTTCCTGTCGGGTCCTTGAGGCTTCTTATCGACTCCAGACGCCAGCAAACCAGAGGAGGATGAGTCTCTTAAAACCGTACTCTCACTACGCTCAAACATGGGCTGGACACGTGCAACAATCCTCACATCTTTCCAGAACTCAGCGGCCATCTTGCGACGAGCCTCTTCCATATCGCTAACCCCGACTGCAGTCTGATTGTCGCCCTCATCGCTAAAAAATATGGATTTGATTCGACACCACACTCTATAAGACCAGGGTATGGAGTTATCAAGAGATTCAGGTGGAACACTCCAGGGTTGGGTCGGGGTGTTCCCACCAGAGCTACCGTCAGTCAAATGAGCCGTGGAGAAGGTGCTATCACTAGGGCTTGTCGCAGAGTCGTAGTCGCTCGTGTAGTTGGACGGAGTCCCGCCCCCAACGATGGACCCCATACTGCTTGGGGTTTTATCCGAGTCTCTCTGAGGGCTAATCCCACCCTGTCTGTCCGGGTTAACTGTCGAGCGGCTTGGAAGTGGGTTTAGGTTTGGAGCTGGGGGCCTTGAGGATGTGTGATTGCGGCGTGACTTTGGGGCCACGACTAGTTCGGTGTTTTGTTGTAACTGCACACAGGATGCATTGGGTTCTGTTGTACCTGAAAGTGGTATAAAAAATTTAACGAATTCAAAAACCCATTTGAAAAAAAACCTCACCCTTGAAATACGCTTAATGTTTAGCTAAGCGACGATTTCTTGCAGAGCAATGAAATTGGGTCCCGATAGAGTAGTTACGAAACCAGGAGTAATAATCTTGGCAATAATTTGTGGAAATCATTAAAGGAGGGGTCTAAATTGAACTTGTGATAATCGCCTTGGCTTATTTGACGGTTATTACAAGATTTATTTGCTAGAGACAGTACTGGTGCTTGACATGCTAAATACGTTTAAACAATTAAAGGAACGTACGTTACAGAGATGGTAAAAAAAAAAAAATTGTGAAGATCACAGATTTACATAAAACTTACACGGTCTGATGATGATGATAGTAGAAAACATCCTTTGAAATATTTCTGATTTGAATATTTGATGAGAAATAAATAATCTAATTTCAAGTTTGGAGTTTATCGCTCAGTGAGCGTTTTATTCATTTTTGTTTGGGCATCGACGCAATGCAAAATTTGTAATAGTTTTTTTCACTATTCTCGTGACCCAGATGGCTGATCGATCACGTACTTCTACAGGTTTGTCAGTTTATGTATATGGTGGATTACATAAAGTGCTTACACTGCCAACAACTTTTATTGCTAGCTAGCAAAACCAATTCTGTAATGTTCCAGAGAGCAAAGTAAATATTATAGAATGATTTTTTTTTACCAATCTTGATGAAAATGCAGATTTTTTTCTCGATCCAAACTGGTAGAATCTGTCCTGTCCACACGATCCTCACTTGGTTTAATAGATTGGATTCAACGTACCCTGTATTCAGCTCCTATAATTCAAATAGATTTTGTGGAGAGTATTCAATGAGCCATTTTGAGATAATAAACGGTGGACACATAGAAATAGAACCCGGAGAACGCCGAGTGTGCCATTGTGCACGTTGTTTCGTTGTGAGACCATTTTTAATGGATGTGTCATCGTTTTTTACACGTGTATGGTGCACGTCACATTGACCAATGACAACACGTAGAACGGTCTATCTTGACATTCTTGACATTTTGCCATAATACACGTGTGTCACGCGCGATGGATCATTTTGCCATAAACGCGTATTGCGCCTTATCGATAGCGTTCTCAGGGTTCTTTTTTATGGGTGGACACAATACCATACACGCCATAACACAGTAAAGCCTGGTTCATCCCTTCCTGCGAATGCGAAGAGAACGTTAGCCTCAACAAGTTTGCAACGAATAATTTGCAACGAAAAAAAAACACAATTGTGACGTCAAATTTGCAGGAAGTATTAACCCGGCTTAAGGTTGAGGTAATTCTGTCTGCATAATACTGATAATAATTAAGACGGTTTGAAAAGTGCCTAATGTAAAAAGCCTCCAAGTCTACATGTATTTAAGCGCATAAAGATTAGAGTACACTATAATAGACAATGAGTGAAAGATACAATACAAGTAAGCAGATTACAAATAAGCAGCATCAAACAAAATGAGTTTTTAACAGAAACTTAAAACATTGTAAAGAACTACATGTAGCCTGGCAACTGTGTTTATACCGGCACCACACAGTGCTGAACAGAAACTTTTAAGGCAATATTTTCTACTTGACAGCTTAGAGAAGGGGGTTCGCCCATATTTTGTTTGGGTATGGTTAGATTGTTGGCTGCTGACGGCACCAAAGCACCTTGTTAATCATTAAGGGATAACAGAGTTAGTTAGTAATAATACAATACATTTGTATGGCGCATAATGTATGAGCCTCCATGCGCAAGTTAGTGTGCAGCTTACCAGTATTTCCCAGTCGTCGGAGGTTGCTGGCTCCACACTTATTCTGCTACAGTGATGGACTGCCGACACCGGTCGCAGTAATACCTACAATAACAACAAAATTAAAATTTTAAAAAGGAAAATATATGTACTGTGCTTCCTTTCTGTATGATCAACGAATGCAAATGATTGAATTTATGAAAATAATCATTATCAAGGTCATGTGATGCAGGATTATTGATTGATGGAATAACATCTGCTTCTGTTATTTGCTGTTTGTGTTTGTCAAACTATTGTTCAGTAACTAAGAACCGGAGACAGCTGGCATCATTTTACAAGGTTACCGTTATCTACAGAATGTGTCCACATTGTACAACTGCATACAAATGGCAAACATGATCAAGTAGACCATCAATAATAAAGCAGGGAGAATTTCCTGTTATGAGACATTGTTGATAATGCTTACAAATGTTGGAAGGATGGTTTCTGAGAAAACAGGTGTTATCGTTTTTTCAGACCTGCTGCCCTCCCCCCTCCCCACCCAGCAACACAAAATTGTTAGAATCAATAGTAATAGAAAAAAATAATGATTGATAAGCTAATCAATTACTGGATTGTGATGGTTTCATGTCATCATTCTTACGGTCCAATGTCTGGTACATTTGTGTGATGAGGAAAATATCTGGTATAGTAAAACTATAATTGATTCGTTATGTGCAACTAAAGACTATGCAATAGATGCGTATTAATTGAGGATGAACTCTATGCAGATATCAATACTTTAAATTGGCTCTAAATAAAGCAAAAACAAATAATACCAAAAATAATTATAACAAATAAATTAAACATATGAATTAAATAAAACATTTAAATATTTTTTTGGGGGAAAGTTGGAGCCTGGATTGGCCTAATGTAATTTACACATAATGGGTGCGTTCATTTAGCTTCCCTGGGTCAACCCGGTCTGCCCGGTGCGTTCGAATAGCTTTTGACGTCATTCCAGGGGCTCACCCAGGTCAGCCCCCAGTGCCCTGCTTGTGGAGTGGGTCACTTGGGGGCTGGCCCCGGGTAAACGACGTCACTACGAGAGCGGTGAGTGGTCATTCGTTTAGCTCTTGTCATCAGGGGCTCACCCGAGTGAGCACCGCGGGTAGACCCAGGGAAGCTAATTGAATGCACCTATTATCAGTACACGACTCCCACATATTGGCCCCTTGCTTAGGAAAACCTTAGGATTTCAATCATATTATACCCACCTCTTCGCCATGACACAGTCCGAGCTTGTTAGCGTACAGACCATTGATCTGTAGGGTCGGTGTGGTACCTCCATTATTCATCGCAGCGATCACCATGTCCCCAGCCCAGGAGACGTACGCCCTGCCCCTGTCTCCCCATTGAAGCTCAAATATAGAATTCTGAAACACAAAAAATTTAAATATATTACTGAGAAAAATTTCATAAAGCCTGTAAACAAAATACTGCTTAGCAGAAACTGATTGCCAGCCAAAAATCCATAAAGTTAATATTGTTATGACTGGTGCCCCATCCATTTTTTGCTTTGTTTGCTCAGCAGTATTTTCTTCTGGGCCCAGATCATTATCAACAATGATGAATTGGTGGAAGGGAACTTGGCAATGGCTCAAATTAGTGAGAAGAGTCCCCACAGGGCTTGCAGGTTAAAATGTTAACTGGACCAGAAGTTATTTTACAGTTATAAGTTTTGGTATTATTAAAGGCAGTGGACACTATTGGTAATTACTCAGCATAAAACCTCACTTGGTAACGAGTAATGGGGAGAGGTTGATAGTATAAAACATTGTGAGAAACGGCTCCCTCTGAAGTGGAGTAGTTTTCGAGTATAATTTTCCACGAATTTGATTTCGAGACCTCAAGTTTAAATTTGAGGTCTCGAAATCAAATTGCCCAAAACGCGCACTCAATGAATAACGCACCTAGTGATATTGGCCACCAAAAGCGCATTGAAGATTATTCTGCTGATGATGACGCCAGGTGAATTGGGTCAATACCTGAGTGATGAGCGGAGTTCAATTTGATTGGAAAATGTATGCAGTCCGAAAACTGACAAGAATGTAGATACAGGTGGGTTCTAATCCCACCCGAGTGAAAAGCCTGGTGATTTTTGTCCACAAAACTTGGGAAAGTACTGATTATTTAGAGTGCTTACACACATCGCTGGGTCAAACAAAATAACATTCTTTATGCATCCCAGGCCAGGAATTACACGAAGGCTACAAATGCCATACTGTAGCTTCTGACTGCCTCATCAAAAGTTTCCCGTAGGCCCTAGACTTTGAGATTTTCCGAATGGAAATGCCCTTTGCATTATACTAAAAATGGCCTTGCCCTCTCAAAGAAACAGTTGTAAATCACCTGTTTCCGTTGGAACTCCTGGCCCCAAGGCACAGGTAGACTGATGAAACAGCTCTTGATTGGAGTAAACTCAACGAGGGCGATGCGGCTGGCCATGATG
This sequence comes from Asterias rubens, assembly GCF_902459465.1. NCBI lineage: Eukaryota > Metazoa > Echinodermata > Asteroidea > Forcipulatida > Asteriidae > Asterias > Asterias rubens. Next base: position 11,486,432 of record NC_047074.1, on the reverse strand, counting down.
CTGATGGCTCTCTATGATTCCCTCAGATACATGTACATGTACATCAATGGATTGCTGTATAGAGAATAAACATGAAGAAATAAGTATAAGGCAATTGCCTTCATGCCCCCTGGTCAATGCCTTAAGCGCCCTAGTGACGCTCCGAGAAAAACATTCCATTTTGACAAAGAGCGCCTTATACCAAGGAGAAAATGCCACGGTGCACTTGCCATTTTCAAAAACAAAACATACAGGGCTTAGTACAGTAGCAACACCAAGCCTAAAAATTAGGAGACACATCATACCCCAACTTCAGGATAATTGAAGTAAAGTTGAAGGTTTCTGTTATTTATCCCCTAGTCTTTTGCCAAGGCCTTCATGCATGTTATGGCTTGGACAGCTTCATATCATAGAGCGGCTATATCACAAGCAACTGGAAGGGGAGACCACGCACCAGTGCACAGCATGAGGGCCTTTTACAATTTGATGGTCGTTTCATGTTTTTTGTTATAAATCTCGACTTAAATGCTAACAAAGTGGTAGCAAAAGTCCAAACCAAACAGAAGCGACGGCGACTGGAGTCAGCGGGTCAAAAATGCACACTGCCTGGGAAAACAACAATCATCCACCTTGGATTCGTTTATAAAACGTTTTGGGAAAGTCCACAATTTGAACAAGTTAGGAGTAATGCCTGTCCATGCTTTATGAAAAATTCATTTAAACAAAAAAAGCAAACAGGTTTAAAAGGGCCTTTTGGCTTCAAGCCACTCAACTCGCGTGAGTGTCCTCCCCTTGGGATCATGGCTCTGTGACTAAAAAGCTGTCCTTAAAGACAGTAGACACTATTGGTAATTGTCAAAGACTAGTCTTCACAGTTGGTGTATCTCAACATATGCATAAAATGACAAACCTGTGAAAATTTTAGCTCAATCGGTCGTCAAATTTGCGAGATAATAGTGAAAGGAAAAACACCCTTGTCACACGAAGTTGTGTGCTTTCTGATGCTTGATTTCGAGACGTCAAATTCTAAACTTGAGGTCTCAAAATCAAATTCGTGGAAAATTACTTCTTTCTCGAAATCTACGCCACTTCAGAGGGAACTGTTTCTCACAATGTTTTATACCAACAACCTCTCCCCAGTACTTGTAATCAAGAAAGGTTTTATGATGATAATTATTTTGAGTAATTACCAATAGTGTCCACTGCCTTTAAAGCGAAGAAGGCCTCCAGTGACAAAAGGCTATGTAGGTATCCCTGGGCTTCCAAACTTTGGTCCGGAACAATGAACATGGCCATCTTTATTAATATTGGATATCATGTGCCGATGTTCATTCAGAGCCCAATGCCCAAGTCATTAACAAACTCCAACATGGCTACAGGGAGCTGATATTAACTCTCAGACTCTGCCCACAAAAGGCAAATCCCTTTACGCAAAATAGTTCCACGGAGCTGCCTCGTCTTTTGTCAAGGGATTATCTAGCCTAAAGCTCTGTCTTTTTACAAATTACACAGATTTTTTAACAATAGTTCTTCCAATGGCTCGTAGTAAAATACATGTTTTTTTGTAAAATCGATTGATAAAACTGTCCAAAAGAACTTCTGTCTGTCTGGGACATGTTTTATTTGCGTTAATCTTTTTGCGTAAGAGATTATTGTCCTTTAGGCCTACAGGTGTTTTCCATGATGTTGTCGTCTTTTTCAAAACATATGACATGTATGGTGGCCTATTAAATAATATAAAGGTTAAATTTATTTAGGTCAATTTTTATTGTTATACCTCGGTAACAAACTGTGAAGTTTGATTGGTTGAGAACCAATCATGTGACGCGCAACAAAACGCATGATACATCGCTCGACGGGCCGGGTAACATGAAAAGTGATGTACACCGGTGTACACCGTACATCACCTTGATTGTTCCCGGCATTGTTCGATTTCCAGCGCTGTGTACGAAACATCCGCGGGTTTGAGGGAATTGTTTCTTGTTCGTCTGCTTATTAAACAATGGATAGTGTCCACATTAGAATAGTCGTAATGTTTGAAGATGACAACAGAACTTCGAGAAGAGGAATAACAATTATACAAAGGTATAACAAAACAATTGCTGCACTCTGTGACTGGGGTCCATGGGTTTTGTACACCCTCAAGGGGAAATGGCACCCTCGGCTTCGCCCCGGGTGCCATTTTGCCCCTCGAGTGTACATGTACAAAATGCTATGGACCCCATCACCGAGTGCAACAATACTGGTGGAGTTAGTTACAGTAGTCCAGAGTGTTGTAGCCCACACCAACTTGTTGATGACTGGCATGATGATCGATATGGACTGATGAATCCTAGGCCACCAACAGACCAAGGCATACCCAACCAACCACGCAAGGGCGTCACCTGGGTCACTCTTTATTTGGGTGTATTTTATTAATTGTTGAACTTTTTAATTTTAAACTTGGGGATATGTGATCATCCACCACCAATGGGCTGTAAAGTTGACACTTTCACCGTTATGGGATTAATGCATTTTTTGAGAGAGTGTGTAATCAGCTTCAAAATGATACCATCCACATTTAAATCAGATATTTCTTGACAAAGTTATGATTTCTCAAAGCCACATATTTTTTTATTCAGATTTCTCAAAGTTTTCTTGAAAACCCAAACAATTTAATAGGCTCTGCAATGTGCAAGTGCGACTTTACAGCCCATTTGTGATGGATGGTCACATATATAGATTATAGAATGGATACAAAATGGACTGGGCCCTGGATTGTTGGCACAGATATTCAGGGGGAGGGGGGGGGGGGGGGGGAGCTAGTTGTATGGCACAATGTGACAATGGGACAATACCTAACCCTAACCTAAGCAATGGATAATTTACTCATAACAAATGTAGACGAACGTGCAGGCAGGCTTGAAATTTCATCTTGTTTCCTTTAGCTTAATTATTGTACTTTAATTTGGAAATGAAAGGGCCATTTATTTTTCATTTTGCAAATGGAAATGGCACTTCAATTATTTAATTGAATTGGAAAATCTTTTAGTCAATGAAAAAGTTTTGAAGGGGCACCAAGGCCCAGACCAGGCAATGGAGGCAATGTGTCCTGCGTGTATTAAAACTCCTGGCCTGTATTTGCCAGATTTTAGGTCATCCGGGCGGGCCGACAATGCTAGTTTTTTTTTAACGATACTGTCCGGAAACTGGGCTCATATATAAATTGAGTGTCATAATATTGATTTCATAATGTCTGTGGTCCTTTGAATTGATAAAATATGATCCATAACATAACTTACTCATTTCCCAGGTCCAGAGGAATCGCCCATTAAGTGAAAAACATTTTATCGGACAGTTTTTGCTCCCCGATCCGTGATTTTAATCACAATAATCTTTTCGGATCGGTCTCTCAGTTGTCCGCAAGAAAACGTATCCGATAAAAGCTGCTCGTTCGGTCAGTCAAAAGAGGGGGTAACGACCGGTCGGTCAAACTTCCTACACTGGGTGCTATCCCCGATGCAAACTTAACATCTATTATATCGTTGCGGTACCCGCTGCCAAAACATAGGATTCGAACTGCCTCTAGCTGCCGGGCAACCTCGGTAGTCTAGTTGGTAAGACAGTGCTCTACAATTGCAAGGGTCGTGGGTTCGAATCCCACCCGAGTAACATGCCTGTGATATTTGTTTACAGGACTCGGGAAAGTACTGAGTATACAGTGCTAACACACATCGGTGTTTGGGTAAAAACCAAAATTAATATTCTTTATCCCCGATGCAAATTTAACATCTATTATACACTGGGTGCGTTCGTTTAGCTTCCCTGGGTCGACCCCGGTTTGTGACATTGTTTTTTTTTCAGGACGAACGTGTGCAGATAATTACCCACGTTCGTCCTGGAAAAAAAAACGCCACACACCGGGGATGACCCAAGGAAGCTAAACGAACGCACCCTTAAAGTAAAAAAAAAAAAACCCCAAAAACGCCCTATTATTTAAAACAAGCATTGCTCGATAAAGGGCGTTGGTGTTACCTGATTTTTTTTTTATATTATTGGAATGTTCTTATATATACTATGCTATGACACTAAATCCGGGTCACTTCAAATGACTATTTGATTGGAGGTGTGTTAGCATTCTGATTTTTGTAGGAAAATAAAAGAGAAAAATCAAGTAATAACTTACACAATTATTAAGACAACTAACGGACGCATGTGTCACTTTTGAGGCGATCGTGGCCGAGTAGTCATGTACACCGGACTCAAGCTCCGGTGTTTCTGGTTAGCAAGATGTGGGTACAAGTACTGGTCATGACATTTCGTTGACCCAGAATCCAGGTGGGTACAAGCTGAGTCCTTTTGAATGTTCAAGTGACCCGGAATCCGGGAATCCGGGTCATTTGAATTGACCCGGAATCCGGGTCATTTCAAGTGACCCGGAATCCGGGTCATTTCAAGTGACCCGGAATCCGGGTCATTTCAAGTGACCCGGAATCCGGGTCATTTCAAGTGACCCGGAATCCGGGTCATTTCAAGTGACCCGGAATCCGGGTCATTTCAAGTGACCCGGAATCCGGGTCATTTCAAGTGACCCGGAATCCGGGTCAATTCAAGTGACCCGGAATCCGGGTCATTTCAAGTGACCCGGAATCCGGGTCATTTCAAGTGACCCGGAATCCGGGAATCCGGGTCATTTGAATTGACCCGGAATCCGGGTCATTTCAAGTGACCCGGAATCCGGGTCATTTCAAGTGACCCGGAATCCGGGTCATTTCAAGTGACCCGGAATCCGGGTCATTTCAAGTGACCCGGAATCCGGGTCATTTCAAGTGACCCGGAATCCGGGTCATTTCAAGTGACCCGGAATCAACGGACGCATGTGTCACTTTTGAGGCGATCGTGGCCGAGTAGTCATGTACACCGGACGCAAGCTCCGGTGTTTCTGGTTAGCAAGATGTGGGTACAAGTCCTGGTCATGACATTTCGTTGACCCAGAATCCAGGTGGGTACAAGCTGAGTCCTTTTGAATGTTCAAGTGACCCGGAATCCGGGAATCCGGGTCATTTGAATTGACCCGGAATCCGGGTCATTTCACGTGACCCGGAATCCGGGTTATTTCAAGTGAACCGGAATCCGGGTCATTTCAAGTGACCCGGAATCCGGGTCATTTCAAGTGACCCGGAATCCAGGAATCCGGGTCATTTGAATTGACCCGGAATCCGGGTCATTTCACGTGACCCGGAATCCGGGTTATTTCAAGTGAACCGGAATCCGGGTCATTTCAAGTGACCCGGAATCCGGGTCATTTCAAGTGACCTGGAATCCAGGTCATTTCAAGTGACCCGGAATCCGGGTCATTTCAAGTGACCCGGAATCCGGGTCATTTCAAGTGACCGGGAATCCGGGTCACTTCAAATGACTATTTGATTGGAGGTGTGTTAGCATTCTGATTTTTGTAGGAAAATAAAAGAGAAAAATCAAGTAATAACTTACACAATTATTCAGACAACTAATGGACGCATGTGTCACTTTTGAAGCGATCGTGGCCGAGTGGTCATGTACACCGGTCTCAAGCTCCGGTGTATCTGGTTAGCAAGATGTGGGTACAAGTCCTGGTCATGACAATCCGGGTCATTTCAAGTGACCCGGAATCCGGGTCATTTCAAGTGACCCGGAATCCGGGTCATTTCAAGTGACCCGGAATCCGGGTCATTTCACGTCACTTCACGTCACTTCAAATGACTATTTGATTGGAGGTGTGTTAGCATTCTGATTTTTGTAGGAAAATAAAAGAGAAAAATCAAGTAATAACTTACACAATTATTCAGACAACTAATGGACGCATGTGTCACTTTTGAGGCGATCGTGGCCGAGTGGTCATGTACACCGGTCTCAAGCTCCGGTGTATCTGGTTAGCAAGATGTGGGTACAAGTCCTGGTCATGACAATCCGGGTCATTTCAAGTGACCCGGAATCCGGGTCATTTCAAGTGACCCGGAATCCGGGTCATTTCAAGTGACCCGGAATCCGGGTCATTTCAAGTGACCCGGAATCCGGGTCATTTCAAGTGACCCGGAATCCGGGTCATTTCAAGTGACCCGGAATCCGGGTCATTTCAAGTGACCCGGAATCCGGGTCATTTCAAGTGACCCGGAATCCGGGTCATTTCAAGTGACCCGGAATCCGGGTCATTTCAAGTGACCCGGAATCCGGGTCATTTCACGTGACCCGGAATCCGGGTTATTTCAAGTGAACCGGAATCCGGGTCATTTCAAGTGACCCGGAATCCGGGTCATTTCAAGTGACCCGGAATCCAGGAATCCGGGTCATTTGAATTGACCCGGAATCCGGGTCATTTCACGTGACCCGGAATCCGGGTTATTTCAAGTGAACCGGAATCCGGGTCATTTCAAGTGACCCGGAATCCGGGTCATTTCAAGTGACCTGGAATCCAGGTCATTTCAAGTGACCCGGAATCCGGGTCATTTCAAGTGACCCGGAATCCGGGTCATTTCAAGTGACCGGGAATCCGGGTCACTTCAAATGACTATTTGATTGGAGGTGTGTTAGCATTCTGATTTTTGTAGGAAAATAAAAGAGAAAAATCAAGTAATAACTTACACAATTATTCAGACAACTAATGGACGCATGTGTCACTTTTGAAGCGATCGTGGCCGAGTGGTCATGTACACCGGTCTCAAGCTCCGGTGTATCTGGTTAGCAAGATGTGGGTACAAGTCCTGGTCATGACAATCCGGGTCATTTCAAGTGACCCGGAATCCGGGTCATTTCAAGTGACCCGGAATCCGGGTCATTTCAAGTGACCCGGAATCCGGGTCATTTCACGTCACTTCACGTCACTTCAAATGACTATTTGATTGGAGGTGTGTTAGCATTCTGATTTTTGTAGGAAAATAAAAGAGAAAAATCAAGTAATAACTTACACAATTATTCAGACAACTAATGGACGCATGTGTCACTTTTGAGGCGATCGTGGCCGAGTGGTCATGTACACCGGTCTCAAGCTCCGGTGTATCTGGTTAGCAAGATGTGGGTACAAGTCCTGGTCATGACAATCCGGGTCATTTCAAGTGACCCGGAATCCGGGTCATTTCAAGTGACCCGGAATCCGGGTCATTTCAAGTGACCCGGAATCCGGGTCATTTCAAGTGACCCGGAATCCGGGTCATTTCAAGTGACCCGGAATCCGGGTCATTTCAAGTGACCCGGAATCCGGGTCATTTCAAGTGACCCGGAATCCGGGTCATTTCAAGTGACCCGGAATCCGGGTCATTTCAAGTGACCCGGAATCCGGGTCATTTCAAGTGACCCGGAATCCGGGTCATTTCAAGTGACCCGGAATCCGGGTTATTTCAAGTGACCCGGAATCCGGGTCATTTCAAGTGACCCGGAATCCGGGTCATTTCAAGTGACCCGGAATCCGGGTCATTTCAAGTGACCCGGAATCCGGGTCATTTCAAGTGACCCGGAATCCGGGTCATTTCAAGTGACCCGGAATCCGGGTCATTTCAAGTGACCCGGAATCCGGGTCATTTCAAGTGACCCGGAATCCGGGTCATTTCACGTGACCCGGAATCCGGGTCATTTCACGTGACCCGGAATCCGGGTCATTTCACGTGACCCGGAATCCGGGTCATTTCACGTGACCCGGAATCCGGGTCATTTCAAGTGACCCGGAATCCGGGTCATTTCAAGTGACCCGGAATCCGGGTCATTTCAAGTGACCCGGAATCCGGGTCATTTCAAGTGACCCGGAATCCGGGTCATTTCAAGTGACCCGGAATCCGGGTAATTTCAAGTGACCCGGAATCCGGGTCATTTCAAGTGACCCGGAATCCGGGTCATTTCAAGTGACCCGGAATCCGGGTCATTTCAAGTGACCCGGAATCTGGGTCATTTCAAGTGACCGGGAATCCGGGTCACTTCAAATGACTATTTGATTGGAGGTGTGTTAGCATTCTGATTTTTGTAGGAAAATAAAAGATAAAAATCAAGTAATAACTTACACAATTATTCAGACAACTAATGGACGCATGTGTCACTTTTGAAGCGATCGTGGCCGAGTGGTCATGTACACCGGTCTCAAGCTCCGGTGTATCTGGTTAGCAAACTGTGGGTACAAGTCCTGGTCATGACAATCCGGGTCATTTCAAGTGACCCGGAATCCGGGTCATTTCAAGTGACCCGGAATCCGGGTCATTTCACGTCACTTCACGTCACTTCAAATGACTATTTGATTGGAGGTGTGTTAGCGTTCTGATTTTTGTAGGAAAATAAAAGAGAAAAATCAAGTAATAACTAACACAATTATTCAGACAACTAATGGACGCATGTGTCACTTTTGAGGCGATCGTGGCCGAGTGGTCATGTACACCGGTCTCAAGCTTCGGTGTATCTGGTTAGCAAGATGTGGGTACAAGTCCTGGTCATGACAATCCGGGTCATTTCAAGTGACCCGGAATCCGGGTCATTTCAAGTGACCCAGAATCCGGGTCATTTCAAGTGACCCGGAATCCGGGTCATTTCACGTGACCCGGAATCCGGGTCATTTCAAGTGACCCGGAATCCGGGTCATTTCACGTGACCCGGAATCCGGGTCATTTCAAGTGACCCGGAATCCGGGTCATTTCAAGTTACCCGGAATCCGGGTCATTTCAAGTGACCCGGAATCCGGGTCATTTCAAGTGACCCAGAATCCGGGTCATTTCACGTGACCCGGAATCTGGGTCATTTCAAGTGACCCGGAATCCGGGTCATTTCAAGTGACCCGGAATCCGGGTCATTTCAAGTGACCCGGAATCCGGGTCATTTCAAGTGACCCGGAATCCGGGTCATTTCAAGTGACCCGGAATCCGGGTCATTTCAAGTGACCCGGAATCCGGGTCATTTCAAGTGACCCGTGAATCCGGGTCAAGTGACCCGGAACCCGGGTCATTTGAATTGACCCGGAATCCGGGTCACTTCAAATGACTATTTGATTGGAGGTGTGTTAGCATTCTGATTTTTGTAGGAAAATAAAAGAGAAAAATCAAGTAATAACTTACACAATTATTAAGACAACTAACGGACGCATGTGTCACTTTTGAGGCGATCGTGGCCGAGTAGTCATGTACACCGGATTCAAGCTCCGGTGTTTCTGGTTAGCAAGATGTGGGTACAAGTCCTGGTCATGACATTTCGTTGACCCGGAATCCAGGTGGGTACAAGCTGAGTCCATTTGAATGTTCAAGTGACCCGGAATCCGGGAATCCGGGTCATTTGAATTGACCCGGAATCCGGGTCACTTCAAATGACTATTTGATTGGAGTCGTGTTAGCATTCTGATTTTTGTAGGAAAATAAAAGAGAAAAATCAAGTAATAACTTACACAATTATTAAGACAACTAACGGACGCATGTGTCACTTTTGAGGCGATCGTGGCCGAGTAGTCATGTACACCGGACTCAAGCTCCGGTGTTTCTGGTTAGCAAGATGTGGGTACAAGTCCTGGTCATGACATTTCGTTGACCCGGAATCCAGGTGGGTACAAGCTGAGTCCTTTTGAATGTTCAAGTGACCCGGAATCCGGGAATCCGGGTCATTTGAATTGACCCGGAATCCGGGTCACTTCAAATGACTATTTGATTGGAGTCGTGTTAGCATTCTGATTTTTGTAGGAAAATAAAAGAGAAAAATCAAGTAATAACTTACACAATTATTAAGACAACTAACGGACGCATGTGTCACTTTTGAGGCGATCGTGGCCGAGTAGTCATGTACACCGGACTCAAGCTCCGGTGTTTCTGGTTAGCAAGATGTGGGTACAAGTCCTGGTCATGACATTTCGTTGACCCGGAATCCAGGTGGGTACAAGCTGAGTCCTTTTGAATGTTCAAGTGACCCGGAATCCGGGAATCCGGGTCATTTGAATTCACCCGGAATCCGGGTCATTTAAAGTGATCCGGAATACCGGGTCATTTCACGTGACCCGGAATCCGGGTCATTTCAAGTGACCCGGCATCCGGGTCATTTCAAGTGACCCGAAATCCGGGTCATTTCAAATGACCCGGAATCCGGGTCATTTCAAGTGACCTGGAATCCGGGTCATTTGAAGTGACCCGGAATCCGAGTCATTTGAAGTGACCCGGAATCCGGGTCATTTCAAGTGACCCGGAATCCGGGTCATTTTAAGTGACCCGGAACCCGGGTCATTTGAATTGACCCGGAATCCGGGTCACTTCAAATGACTATTTGATTGGAGGTGTGTTAGCATTCTGATTTTTGTAGGAAAATAAAAGAGAAAAATCAAGTAATAACTTACACAATTATTAAGACAACTAACGGACGCATGTGTCACTTTTGAGGCGATCGTGGCCGAGTGGTCATGTACACCGGACTCAAGCTCCGGTGTTTCTGGTTAGCAAGATGTGGGTACAAGTCCTGGTCATGACATTTCGTTGACCCGGAATCCAGGTGGGTACAAGCTGAGTCCTTTTGAATGTTCAAGTGACCCGGAATCCGGGTCATTTGAAATGACCCAGAATCCGGGTCATTTCAAATGACTATTTGATTAGAGGTGTGTTAGCATTCTGAAACATTTGAACATTCAAAAGGACCCGCCATGTACCCACCCGGAATCCGGGTCATTTCAAGTGACCCGGAATCCGGGTCATTTCAAGTGACCCGGAATCCGGGTCATTTGAAATGACCCGGAATCCGGGTCACTTCAAATGACTATTTGATTGGAGGTGTGTTAGGATTCTGATTTTTGCTTTTGAACAATACTGTTGTAGACGCTCTACTTGTTCATCACACGATTTACTTGTTGACACCGCCAATGACCCGGAATCCGAATCCGAAATCTGGAATCCAGAATCCGGGTCATTTCAAGTGACCCGGAATCCGGGTCATTTGAATTGACCCGGAATCCGGGTCATTTCCAGTGACCCGGAATCTGGGTCATTTGAATTGACCCGGAATCCGGGTCATTTCAAGTGACCCGGAATCCTCGAGCTCTTAGCTGTCATGGCGGTGTCAACAAGTAAATCGTGTGATGAACGAGTAGGGCATCTACAACAGTATTGTTCAAAAGCATGCAACAACGTAATTGAGTATCAAGCATGAATTACAAAGAAGAAAGCCAAAAGAGGGTTGTGGGTTTCCAGGTGAAAAAGCACTCATACGAAAAAAAAAAAAAAAAAAAAAAAGGTTTTCGGATATTATTCGCAGCGGCAGTATGTGAAGCCCGCAATGACAGCATGCTGGAATGCCCGGCTAAGTCATCCGGAAAACTTTGCTCGCCGGACATCTGAGACCGTGAATACAGAGTGTCGAAATGCCCGCTGACTTACCATCCGGAACTTTGAGAACAACGACATCTACCATAACACCGGTCATTACCATGCAGCGAAGGCTTGCTCCTTACACTCTTCTGCCATGATCATGGCTCTTTCCATTGGCGTCAATCAGAAGGGGGGGGGCACAGGGGGCATTGTCCCCGTCATCTTTTGGAGGGTGAGGGACACAATATCAAATGTCCCGACCCCCCATCTTTTTGACCACCTTTATCATGAACCCCAAGCTTTTACTAATGTAAGACCAAACCTGGTGTGGCCATCCCATGTGCATTAATCCTGGGGACAAAGGATGACACAACTTGTTAAAGGGTGGGGGACACTATATTAAATGTCCCCCCTCAAAACTGGCCCTAGATAGCATCACAGAGCAGCTAAAATGCAAAATTTCCTGGGCCCTTAATCTGGCCTGCACCCAGCGCCGTAAATGCTTCTCACACGCATACCCCATCGTTGACAGATTTGCTCCTCCCCCTTGAAAGAGTGGAAGGGACGTGAACCCCCCCCCCACCCCATTTTCGAAGGGTTCCCCCTGTCTTTTGACCCCCCCTTTATAATGAAAGTCAGGTTTTGCACTATATGTAAAAAGGCCAAACCCTGTGCCCAAAACGCTGTGTCCCGTCAAATTGCCATCAATCCTGGGGGGGGGGGGACCACAATGTTCCCCAGTTTTGTTAACTCGTGTGTCGTAAAAGAGCACGTAAGTTCGTGTCATCTCCATACTTTTTAGTTTTCTTGTAGTTACTGGATGTTTACTCTACGGTGACACGCTATGGTCTCTGTCTGTCATTGCCGTTATGCGGGCTCTGCCTGTGGCTAGTTCGAGTGATATAGTTTTACCCAGGGAACTCCGCACGCAAGTCTGTTCCATTTGACACCACATTCAATTGAGACGTTTCTGAGTTCATTGTTTTCTTTTCCAGGAAACCTTGCGTACAAACGTTGCAAACAATCCACTACACATTTTTATACCCATCTTATTTTGTTAATAATGAAAGTTCAAGTATTTCTAAAATTCAAAACTGGGCCTAAATTCTACTGCTTAAATTTTGAAGGCTTATTGTTCTGTTTCGTTTGGCATTGGGTCTCTAAATGGCCTAAGATTGCACCACAGAGCATCTAGAATGCCGTAAAGGCTTCACACTCGCGTGCTCAGTCTTTGACAGATTTGCACCTGAACTTGATGCTCAAAAGGTTCCATGTAATAATGTCCACCGGACGGTTTTGCATATGCAATCGTGTCCGCCTGGACGCTGCTGCATCTGTCTTGCACTAAAAAAAAAACGCCCTTGGTCGACAGACCACGTTCGCCATTTGTTTAACAAGCTAACAGCATGTCATGAATGACATGGGAAATGTTCGGCCGTTCTGTATATTCACTGCAATCATAAAATACGTGAATATTCATGCTGCATATACGTAGGTTCAGTGCATGCACGCTTGCTTACGCACGCACATACATGTACGTTCTGTAATCCTGTATTGGAACAATCCCCATTAATTGGTTTTGTACACAAATGACTAGTGAGGACACCTGAAAACAAAGAACCGACTAGTGAGGACCTAGTGTCCCTATTGTAAAATGTCCTCGGACGAAACACACGCACACACAACGTTAGAGGACACCTATTGTACTTTCTGTTGTTCCTGTATTGGAACAATCCCCATTGGTTTTGTACACAAATGGCTAGTGAGGACACCTGAAAACAAAGAACCGACTAGTGAGGACCTATTGTCCCTTTTGTTAAAAATGTCCTCGGACGTAAGTGCAGTACACAAAAAAAACACACACGCATAGGCCACATTTGAAGTAATAAGGCCTTAAAGACACATGCCATCTTTGTCAATAATATTGTCAAAGACCAGTATTATCACTTGGTGTATCCAAACGTATGCATAAAACAACAAGCCTGTGAAAATTTAATAGGAGACTTTCCAACGCTAGGCGGCAGCAGACATACCGGGTAAATTCCCATTGTTTACGTAGTTCTGAACATGCGCATAATTCTGAGAACAATGGATTTACCCGGTAAGTCTGCTGCCCTCTATCGTCCCAGAAAGTCTCCCATTGGTCGTCGAACAAGTTGTGTGCAGTGCCTTAAATTCGAGACCTATAGGCAGTGAGGTCTCGAATTCAATTCAAATATTATTTGAGTGAGAAATTACTTCTTTCTCAAAAACCACGTTACTTCAGAGGGAGCCGTTTCTCGCAATGTTTTATATTATCAATAGCCTTTCATTTCTCGTTTTTATGCTACAATTATTTTGAGTAATTACCGATAGTGTCCAATGCCTTTAAACAATAATAATGACTGGTCAGTAAACAAATCTTGGTGATTGGTATTTTTTTTTCAGTTGTGTGTCGAGTCGAGTAACATAATTGCCGCGAGCACATCCTATACACTACCATACAACAACATTATCCTGAAAGCTTAGGGCTACATTGAAAGGAAATGATCATAATGGAAAGACATAATTATATTTCTCGCATAGCCGTTAAGTGTGCGAGCCAATGGTTCAAACACAACAAACAAGAAATATTTATGAAACATACTACATTCTACATCTTGTTTTTCTTTTCTTTTTTAATAATAGGGAAAAAGTATATATCAGGCCCGAATGCTTCGTTTTGAAACGGAAAGGGCACCGAGGCATTTTCTCTCTGGTAAAGGGCACAATTTTTTTATGACTATAAGTGAATTGTTAATTTCTGCTGGGCACCAAGGGCACCAAGGTAATGACCAGGGGGCATGGAGGCGTATCAGGCCCGGTAATTATGATTTGATAAATTAACAGGAACTATCATGCTAAAAATAACAAAGTGACAGCAGGTTTAAATAATGTCAGTACTTAAAGGGTCTATCTACCTTTTCCAAACAAAAAACACAATGCCAACAGATTAACACTAAACTTACACCGTTTGAAGATTATGATAGATTAAAGCTTCCCGTGAAATATTTAATTACTGGTGCTACAGTTTTTTGAGAAATAATTAAAAATAAAATCGTCTTAGTTTTAGCATGTTAAAACTTTATTATTATTATTATTATTATTATTATTATTATTTATTCGACCAATACAAGGTACAACAAACAAGTTACAATAGCACAAGACAGAACATTAACGGGAAAAAAAAAACAATTATGAAAAAGCAAGAAATAAGGAAAATAAATACCTAATTAAATAAAATAAAAGAATAAATAAGGTTATATTAAATTAACTTAAATAAATTATTTGAAAAAGAAAACAAAAGCAAAAAATAAACACAATAAAAGGGCGGCTGAGGGCGGAGCATGCAGGAGGAAAACAGAACCAAATGGGAACGACAACCAGAAGGGATAAAAAACAAGGACAAATCATGCGGGTCAGGGGTAACAAAAGTAAACCAAATTACTGTTGCTCGGAAGCATGCTGCCCCACGCATGACCAACAAACACAATGAACTAACCAGTTATAACCAATTAAAACTGGTTAGTGGGATTTGACATGCTAAAATATTGTCCGTCTCATATGAGACAAAAATTATTCTGTCACTTGTTTAACTCATTTCTCAAAAACTACAAAAACTCAGAAAGTAATATTTGAAGGGAATATTTCCACTGTCATCATCTTCAAACCCTGTGTAGGTTTAAAGGCAGCGGACACTATTGGCAATTGTCAGAGACCAGTCTTCTCACTACGTGTATCTCAACATATGCATAAAATAACAAACCTGTGAAAATTAGAGCTCGATTGGTCGTCGGAGTTGCGAGATAACTATGAAAGAAAAAAACACCCATGTCGCACGAAGTTGTGTGCTTTCAGATGCTTGATTTCGAGACCTCAAATTCTAAACTTGAATCAAATTCCTGGAAAATTACTTCTTTCTCGAAAACTACGTCACTTCAGAGGGAGCCGTTTCTCATAATGTTTTATACTATCAACCTCTCCACATTACTTGTTACCAAATAATGAGGTTTTATGCTGATAATTATTTTGAGTAATTACCAATAGTGTCCACTGCCTTTAATACAAATCTGTGGCCTTTTTGAAAAACTATACCCAATCTCTTTAATTGGTGTTATGATGGTTTTTTTTCTCTTTCTTTTCTTATGAACCTTGATTCAGAAACCTCTATTGGGAACACATCATTAACCACCGAGACCTCTAAACTATATCAATAGGCGCACATCTCTCCCCGCTTCAGTCTTCTGACGATGACTAGAGCAAGCTAGTCGAAACGTTGGGACCAATTAAAGGAACACGTTGCCTTGGATCGGTCGAGTTGGTCTTTGGAAAGCGTTTTGTGACCGTTTGTTATAAAATGCATATGGTTAGAAAGATGATGTAAAAGTAGAAAGATGTAAAAGTAGAATACAATGATCTACACAAATATGCCTCGAAATTGCGTGGTTTTCTTGTTACCTCGTCCAATAACACGGTCGGCCATTTATGGGAGTCAAAATTTTGACTCCCATAAAATTAATGGCCGACCGTGATAGTTCGCGACGTAAAAAGAAAACCGTGCAACTTTGAGTGATACTTGTGTGGATCATTATATTCTATTGTTAAAACATCTTTCTAACCATATGCATTTCATAACAAACGATTTCAAACGCTTTTCAAAGACCAACTCGATCCAAGGCAACGTGTTCCTTTAAGAACTCACTCCGCGTTAGTGAAGTTTATAACGAATCCCTCGATCGATCCAGAGCCCCTGCCGATTATCTACCTTCCGCTCAGGTAGTAGTTAAAAAGGAGAAAAACATTTTCATAACTGAGAAGTCTCCCAAATTCCGAAAAATTTTTCCGCGATAGAATATAAAAGCAAGCAAAATTGTTCTCAAACGAACGTCTACCTCTGGCAAGTAGATGCACACATTGTGCTTTGGCAAACCATGTAATTATTTTTTTGCAAGTGCATTAGCCTTTTTTTCTTTTGCGATTCTTGTTTTTGGAAGTTGCCTATTTTAATATTAAATCCAGTCTTTTGTTTGTAAGTGTAAAATATTTAGCAAGGACTATTCGTTTTGGGGGGAAGTAATATAAGCCGAGTCTTGTTTTTTGTCAAGTATAGCAATTCTTGTCTTTTAAAGTATAATTGTCGAGTCTTTTGAGGGGAAGTATTTAGGCGAGTCGTGGTTTTTAAAGTTTATTTGTAGCAATTCTTGTTTTTTATTTACAGGTTTGTCATTTCATGCCGTAAGTATATCGGGGATGTTCATCCCCCCCCCCCCCTCCATCCCCCGCTCCATTGGTGTTACTTCTTGCCGTGAGTTTTTTTTTTTGAACATATCTACTTTCTCGTTGAAATCCTCTCTGTTGTCTGGCGTTTCTTGCAAAACGGGGTGTGGGGAGGGGGGGGGGGGTCTCCGTATAGATGAATGCGTAGTCTTGGTGCAAGACGTTTCTCATTCACTCGCCACGAACCTGTGTTGATGAATGAGTGAGTCGGCCGCACTGTGACGAGAAACGTCTTGCACCAAGACTAACGAATGTGTTGAACACAATTGTGGAGGTGGGATGGGGATTTATGAAGGGAATGGTATAGGTTTCACCATAGAGCTCTAAGGTTTCACTCAGTGGGTTTGGTAAAGACTTGGGTGTCTAGTTGCTGTGTCACACTCGGCTAAATTCGTGCTTTCGTGCATTTACACACCGTCCGGTCATGTCATGACTTAACAATTCTTATGATACAACCTGCGTGTACGTCAGTTTACTTGTTGCTGTAAAACCACTATAAAAGCTGTCATGTCCGTGGTAACTTAACGCCTGTTAATGCAGACTTTAACTGCGCTTACACCAGTTTAATTTGTGCTGTAAATAAACCACTATAAACTGTCCTGTCATGGTAACGCCTGTTAATACAGACTTTAACTGCCTTACACCAGTTTAATTTGTGCTGTAAATAAACCACTATAAACTGTCCTGTCATGGTAACCAGACTTAAACTGCGTTTACGCCAGTTTACTTTTTGCTGTAAAACCACTGTAAGCTGTCATGTCCGTGGTAACTTAAAGGCAGTGGACACTATTGGTATTTGTCAAAGACTATCCTTCACAGTTGGTGTCTTAACATATGCATACAATAACAAACATGTGAAAATTTGAGCTCAATCTGTCATCGAACTTGCGATATAATAATGAAAGAAAAAACACCATTGTCACATGAAGGTGTATGCGTTTAGATGGTTCATTTCGAGACCTCAAGTTCTAAATCTGAGGTCTCGAAATCAAATTCGTGGAAAATTACTTCTTTCTCAAAAAGTATGGCAGTTCAGAGGGAGCCGTTTCTCACAATGTTTTATCCCATCAACCTCTCCCCATTACTGGTCACCAAGAAAGATTTTATGCTAGTAATTATTTTGAGTAATTACCAATAGTGTCCACTGCCTTTAACGCCTGTTAATACAGACTTTAACTGCGCTTACACCAGTTTAATTTTGTTCTGTAAACCGTTAACATGTAACAATTCAGGCAATGGTTACTTACTACAGTTCTGACACAGACTTGAACTTCATTACGCAAGTTTAATTTGTGCTTTTAACATTAACACATAAACTGTCCTGTCATGGTAACTTAAAGGTAAGGTACACGTTTGGTAATGACTCAAAACGAAATATTAACTTAAAAACTGACTTGGTAACGAGCATTGGAGAGCTGTTGATATAGTATAAAACATTTTGGAAACGACTACTTCTCAAGTAACGTAGTTTTTTTTTAACATAGAATTTCTCACTAAAATATTAAGAGACTTCTAGCTAGAAGTCTTTTATTTCTATCTGAAAGCACACAAATTCGTGCAACAAGAGTGTTTTTTCTTTCATAATTTTCTAGCAACTTTGATGACCAAATGAGCCCAAATTTTCACAGGCTTGTTGTTTTATGCTTTGGATGGGATACACCATGGTGAGAACACTGGTTTTTGGCAATGCCTTTAACACGTCTTATATAAACTTTAAATTAATGCGTTTCAGTTTAATTTGTGCTGTGAGCCACTTATACATGTACTGTCTTATACTGCGTTTACCTCGGATTATTTGTTGCTGTAAACATCGTTAGTTTCTTGTGTGATAATTACAATCAGTTAAACATCTTTAGTATACAGACTTAAACTGCGCTTACCTCGGTTAAATAGTTTGTGCTGTAAATTATTAGTTTCTCGTGTGATAATTACAATCAGGTAAACATCTTAGTATACAGACTTAAACTGCGCTTACCTCGATTAAATAGTTTGTGTTATAAATCATTAGTTTCTCGTGTGATAATTACAATCAGGTAAACATCTTAGTATACAGACTGAAACTGCGCTTACCTCGGTTAAATAGTTTGTGCTGTAAATCATTAGTTTATCCTGTGATCATTACAATCAGTTAAACATCTTAGTATACAGACTTAAACTGCGCTTACCTCGGTTAAATAGTTTGTGTTGTAAATCATTAGTTTCTCCTGAGATAATTACAATCAGTTAAACATCTTAGTATACAGACTTAAACTGCGCTTACGTCGGTTAAATAGTTTGTGTTGTAAATCATTAGTTTCTCCTGAAATAATTACAATCAGTTAAACATCTTAGTATACAGACTTAAACTGCGCTTACCTCGGTTAAATAGTTTGTGCTGTAAATCATTAGTTTATCCTGTGATCATTACAATCAGTTAAACATCTTAGTATACAGACTTAAACTGCGCTTACCTCGGTTAAATAGTTTGTGTTGTAAATCATTAGTTTCTCCTGAGATAATTACAATCAGTTAAACATCTTAGTATACAGACTTAAACTGCGCTTACGTCGGTTAAATAGTTTGTGTTGTAAATCATTAGTTTCTCCTGAGATAATTACAATCAGTTAAACATCTTAGTATACAGACTTAAACTGCGCTTACCTCGGTTAAATAGTTTGTGCTGTAAATCATTAGTTATCATGAGATCATTACAATCAGTTAAACATCTTAGTATACAGCCTTACACTGCGCTTACCTCGGTTAAATAGTTTGTGCTGTGAATCATTAGTTTATCCTGTGATCATTACATCAGTTAAACATCTTAGTATACAGACTTAAACTGCGCTTACCTCGGTTAAACAGTTTGTGCTGTAAATCATTAGTTTCTCGTGTGATAATTACAATCAGGTAAACATCTTAGTATACAGACTTAAACTGCGCTTACCTCGATTAAATAGTTTGTGTTATAAATCATTAGTTTCTCGTGTGATATTTACAATCAGGTAAACATCTTAGTATACAGACTTAAACTGCGCTTACCTCGGTTAAATAGTTTGTGCTGTAAATCATTAGTTTATCCTGAGATCATTACAATCAGTTAAACATCTTCGTATACAGACTTAAACTGCGCTTACCTCGGTTAAATAGTTTGTGTTGTAAATCATTAGTTTCTCCTGAGATCATTACAATCAGTAAAGGCAATGGACACATTGGTAATTGTCAAAGACTAGCCTTCACTGTTAGTGTATCTCAACATATGCATAAAATAACAAACCTGTGAAAATTTGAGCTCAATCGGTCATCGAAGTTGCGAGATAATAATGAAAGAAAAATTACACTTGTCAAACGAAGATGTGTGCGTTTAGATGGTTGATTTTGAGACCTCAAGTTCTAAATCTGAGGTCTCGAAATCAAATTCGTGGAAAATTACTTCTTTCTCGAAAAGTATGGCACTTCAGAGGGAGCCGTTTCTCACAATGTTTTATACTATCAACCTCTCCCCATTACTCGCCACCAAGAAAGGTTTTATGCTAATCATTATTTTGAGTAATTACCAATAGTGTCCACTGCCTTTTAACATCTTAGTATACAGACTTAAATCCTTAGTTTCTCCTGTGATAATTACAATTAGTTTAACTTCTTAGTATACAGACTTTAACTGTGTTTACCTCGGTTAAATAGTTTGTGTTGTAAATCACTTATACATGTAAACTGCCACATGGTACGAATACTTTCGGCTCAACTTATTTTCAGATTTAAACTAGGTGTACCTCGGTTAAATAGTTTGTACTAAAATATTTTGAATAATTACCAGACGTGTCTATCCATTGCCTTTAAAACCACACTATTCATATATACGGAGCTATGTCCTATACACATCTTTTCCCCTTTATTCACTTTTTGTGCAAAATTGGAAGTTTACCGACATCTATACATCCACAGTGCCCATTATGCTCATTGACGACTGAAAACGCAGAAACAGGTATCCCGGTGCGTGTTTTTCCCCCAAACGACATTGCAATATTGTTTTTTCCTGCCGCTGTGATTGGCTCTTTCCGTCAGATTAAGTCATCATGAAATTGGCCTGCTCTTTCACCAAATCATTGCAATGTCGTTTGGGGAAAATAATCGCATCCCTGGTTGCCAAACATGTGTGTGAAGGGGGAGGGGGAGGGGGGGGTGTGGTCGTACAATTCATTCATAGATAGATGAATAGATAGATAGATATAGATAGATAGATATATAGATAGATATAATTATAGATAGTTGTGAGATAGATATTGATGAAAAAAAAAATCGGCATATTTTTCTCTCTTCAGAGCCATTACTCTCACAAATTTAGTAAGTGGTTGTACCCGTTAAGTTTATTCACACCATGTAAAGCTTTAAACATCACTCTTGAGATCTTCTTTCATCTCAAGCCCGACGGCCTCTTCAAGTTGAGGACTACATGCTTAACCGATTTAGGCTATCAACCCCAAATAACCGCCACAAGCGGGACGTTGCCGCCTATACTCCTGCAGCTATAACAGGGTCAGCCTCTTCACTCTTACTAGTTCTTATGGATGTACATGTACTATGTAGGCCTGGATATATCATCCACCAGGGGCCAATTAAGCTGCTTTAGAAAAAAAATTGCTTAAGCACAAAAATAGCTTGCTTAATTTACACATGCTACCGGCCAAAATTTCATGCCATTGCTTACATTGCTTATGACTGATATTTAGCTGTTGTTTACTTAGCGTAACAATTGAGTGGAGTCTAGGCCGGTAATCTGATTTTACTAAGCATGATTTGTTTTGCTTAAGCAAAATGTTGTGCTTAAGCAGCTCTATGAAATTGGGCCCAGGAGACTGGCTGGTGTAGTATACTAGAATTACAACTAGGCTGATGTGAGGTTGATTATACGGGCATGCGTAAAATGACAATAACGTTAATTACCAGACAATTATAACGTTGCAATGAATATGCTTTGATATACTTATAGATGATGCCATCTTTATATGCCGTTTTTTAACCTCAAAGACACTGGACACTATTTGTAATTACAAATATATAGGAGAGCTGTTGAAAGTAGAAAACATTGTGAGAAACGGCTCCCTCTGAAACAATCTTTATTTTTTGAGAAAAGAGGTAATTTCTCACACAAACATTTGAATCTAAAAACGGAAGCCTTTTTTTGAGGCATCTGAACACAAAATTGTGTTCTTTTTCATTATTTTCTTGTATTAACTACGATGACAAATTGGTTCATTTTGCAAATTTGTTTTTTTTGTGCATACTATGTTTGGATACAGCACCAAGTCAGGATACTGTCTTTGTTTTCTTGTATTAACTACGATGACAAATTGGTTCATTTTGCAAATTTGTTTTTTTGGTGCATACTATGTTTGGATACAGCACCAAGTCAGGATACTGTCTTTGTTTTCTTGTATTAACTACGATGACAAATTGGTTCATTTTGCAAATTTGTTTTTTTGGTGCATACTATGTTTGGATACAGCACCAAGTCAGGATACTGTCTTTGTTTTCTTGTATTAACTACGATGACAAATTGGTTCATTTTTGCAAATTTGTTTTTTTGGTGCATACTATGTTTGGATACAGCACCAAGTCAGGATACTGTCTTTGTTTTCTTGTATTAACTACGATGACAAATTGGTTCATTTTTGCAAATTTGTTTTTTTTGTGCATACTATGTTCGGATACAGCACCAAGTCAGGATACTGTCTTTGTTTTCTTGTATTAACTACGATGACAAATTGGTTCATTTTGCAAATTTGTTTTTTTGGTGCATACTATGTTTGGATACAGCACCAAGTCAGGATACTGTCTTTGTTTTCTTGTATTAACTACGATGATAAATTGGTTCATTTTTGCAAATTTGTTTTTTTGTGTGCATACTATGTTTGGATACAGCACCAAGTCAGGATACTGTCTTTGTTTTCTTGTATTAACTACGATGACAAATTGGTTCATTTTGCAAATTTGTTTTTTTGGTGCATACTATGTTTGGATACAGCACCAAGTCAGGATACTGTCTTTGTTTTCTTGTATTAACTACGATGACAAATTGGTTCATTTTGCAAATTTGTTTTTTTTTGTGCATACTATGTTTGGATACAGCACCAAGTCAGGATACTGTCTTTGTTTTCTTGTATTAACTACGATGACAAATTGGTTCATTTTGCAAATTTGTTTTTTTTTGTGCATACTATGTTTGGATACAGCACCAAGTCAGGATACTGTCTTTGACAATAGGAGACTTTCCAACGCTAGGTGGCAGCAGACATACCGGGTAAATTTCCATTGTTTACGTAGTTCTGAACATACGTATAATAGGAGACTTTCCAACGCTAGGCGGCAGCAGACATACCGGGTAAATTTCCATTGTTTACGTAGTTCTGAACATGCGCATAATTCTGAGAACAATGGATTTACCCGGTAAGTCTGCTGCCCTCTATCGTCCCAGAAAGTCTCCCATTCTGAGAACAATGGATTTACCCGGTAAGTCTGCTGCCCTCTATCGTCCCAGAAAGTCTCCCATTACTCCCATTGTCCAGTACCTTCAAAAGCCCTCCGTTTACATCTCTACCGAAATGAAAAGGAGATTCTAAACATGGTCTTTCAGTCATGATCTTTCCATTTCGGAATGCAATGGTGTTTATTCGCTGCATGTATCTACACCGCCATTAACATGTTCTCATCGTCTTCAATGCTTGAAGGGCAGTCCTTGCGAAATCGTCTGTTCGCAACACCATAGATTAACGGATTCAAAATGTTATTGACGTACACAGAGATAGTGGTGTATCGCACAACATCCAAGACATGGTAAGGTATTGGACTGCCATTAATTTTGGATAAAAGTAAGGCTACATACAGCCAGTACGGGAACCATGTCACCAGGAGTACAACACTGGTCCCGAACATCATTCTAGTGGTCTTACGTTGAAGTGAAACACTTTCATTTTTGCCCTTCTTTGGTTTGTTTGGTTTTACGTTCCCAGGTGGGCGGTTAGTTTTGGCTGAATTAACGTTACCTTGAGTAGTAGCAGCCTGGTCGTTTCGGTGGAGGGACTCGTTGGCGACGCCTGCTGGTTTGCCGCTCGTTTCGGTGTTCTCTGGTCGTCTAGGTGTGGACGGTTGATCACCATCACTGCGGAAGGGCACTGAGAGTGGTACCTTGCCTGCGATGGCTGGTATAGGTTCCTGTATGGTATCATCGTATTGAGAGGAAGACACTCTTGAAGTGGCCGACAACTCATGTTTTGTATTAGTACGATGCTTACTTAGAGCATTTACTTTCACATGCTTTCGTATGGCCATGTAGACCCGCCCGTAGCAAACGCAAATGACACCCAGCACCAAGACATACAATACAAACTGAAACGTAAGAAAAGTTTTTTGTAGCGCTCTTGTGGCTGGGAGCCAGATAACCTCTAGTATACGCGGACTAGCAAAGAGCATCGCCCCAGCGTACGCACTGAGAATCATCATCTTGGCTCTGAAGCTATTTAGCAAACGGTTGTTCGGCCGACATACGCAGTCATACCGGTCCACTGCAATCAAGCCGGTCAACACAGAAGAGGCAAACACATTCACCAAGGCTATGGCTCCTAGGTAGCCTAGCGCCGGAGGTGTCTTCTTGTTTTTTAGAACAAATATATAGACAGTAAGGTTGTAGACTCTCATTAGGCAGACGGTGAGGTCCATCCCGGCCAGTCCCGTGATTAGGACTTGGGTGCTTGTCTTATTATTTTTGGGCCAAAACACGCGTAGAATGAGACTGTTCCCCAAAATCCCGACAATCATCACGACAATGTAGAAGATGATCTTTAGTATAGCATTGAGGGTCAACCCGACATCGAGTACCTGTGGTTGTTCATTTGGACTCCAGTCCGCGGTATACGAGGTCTCTACAGATGCGTTATCCATTTTGATGATGATGATTATTATGATGATAATATTGGTTATTATTATTATTATTTGCAAATTGAAAACCACTATCTGATTTGAGTTAATGGTTTATCACAGTCAACACTAACCTGTTAGACTTGATTGAATAATAGACCTGGAGAGCTTCTGCTATTTATTCTGACTTCATGGGTGATTTGTCATCATCACGTAGACGTCTTCAGGCATAAGCACATTGCTTTAGATGGAGAAACGGTAACGTTTCATTACCTGGAGTTTACACACGTTTTTGTAAAGAAGGGAACCGGAGCTGAAAAGATACCTTAACACGAGTCATTTAACATAAGGCCAAGACAATATTAATACGCAAGACTTGAACATTCAGCTTTCATCCCGTTCAAAGGAGTCAGTACACAGCATTTTTGACACTCCTTTTTCGTGTAGTGACGAGAGATTATTATTAACTGCTATTTATTGAGTCAACCACGCCGACAGTCTGTCCGCTTCGATAATAACAAGCCCGTCCAACCACGAAAACAATAACCACCGTTAATGTGTTCTATCGTCAGTGAAGCAAGCAACATAGAAGTTCCTTCCAGGCCTCTTTCGGCAAAGGCGAACGAAGCTCATGTTGTCGTCGTAAACGGAGTAACACAAGTGAAGTCGCACGTGCGCTCCTTTCCTTTTTTTAAACCAGACGGGCGGGGTGTGCGCAATAACAACATTATCGCCTTCTGCATTAAGGCCGGTTTATAGTCGGTCGCGCGATGGTCGCGCGACGGAAATCTTGCGCGCAATCTTAAGACTGTGGCCTAAAAACCGTGTCTTTTTATGATCGCGCGTCAAGATTTCCGACGCCCGACCATCGCGCGACCGACTATAACTCGGCCTTTAGGCTCATAGATCGCACCAATCAGACGCGTCTGTACTCATTGAGCATACAGAGCTACTCTCACTCATCACCCCTAACTCTCTATGTGTCTCTGGAGAAAGTGTCACCAACAAACAAAAATCACTCGTTGCATCACGTGACAGGATCATAAGTCTATAGTCAATCCAAGCAACAAAAAAGGCTTGACCTTGACAAAATTGCCACTGATATTATATTTTTTGCAACGGTGTCTTTAAACCATCCAGAACACCATATCAAAATAGTAGAAAAAGTCAGCAGGGGAAATGCACAATTTGCACATATTGAACATTGCCGTTTTCGCCTCTGTTTACACTAATGTATGTATACATACACCCTGATATGCATGCAAATATCTTTTGAAACCCTCCAAAACAAAGTAGAAAAAAGTAGAAAAAAAGGAATTACAGAAAATATGCATAATTTGCACAAATTAAAAATTGCCGTGTTTGCCTTTATGTCCACTATTGTATGTGTGCACCTGATATGATGTAGAATTAATCATTGTCATCTCGAATTTTCGAGCAAATATGTCTCTTGAAACAAGTAAACCCTCCCAAATAAAGTATCAATAACTGAACAATGTTCAAAGTATCAAAGGTGTCAATCAATTTTAGTTTATGTGGAGGGTTTCAAGAGAATTTTGCATCAAAAGTTTAGGTAAAAACTTTACTATTATCAGGGTGTATGCATACAATACATAAGTGTTTTAGAGGTGAAAACGGAAATTATTTTATATTATGACTAATCATAAAAAGGCGAAAACGGATTTTTTTGGTTTATATTATGCAAATTATGCATTTATTCCCCTACTTGCTTTTTCTACTTTTTTTGACATGTCGTTCTGGATGGTTTAAAAAAACTGTTGAAAAAAAAAATCATTTCTGCTGCCATTTCGTCTAGGTCAAACTACAAGGCTACAAAGGGCGCAATGGGATATCGAGCATGCAAGAAATATTCTATATTATAAATTGGTGTTTAATAATCCGATTGGTTAATGCACTCCTTGTGTTCACAGGCTTAGGTTTGATTGACCTTATGACATTATTTCCATTCATACATGGACTATGGAGGTGGATTGGCCCGTTTCAGCTGCAGGATTGTAGGCCCTTCATCACGCTGCCTCCATCTTGGTCATGTTCCTCGCATCGAATAACAATAATGGATGCTAATAATTATTTTGCAATTAGGAACCAGACTTTTGCGTTCTTACAGCCTCGGTTTTGGTTACATTGATACAATGGAAGCAATTCAAGATGGGTGCACCGTGACTGGTCTATAGGCGACAATGTGCCCCTTGTGGCAGTTATTTTTGGTCGAGAGTCCAAATCGTTTAAGAACGTAGACCTCAACTTGAAGTGGCTGTTGGGCTTGAGATGAAAGAAAATCTCATCTTAAGAGTGATGTTTGAAGCCGACGCATGGTGTGAATAATAAGCATGAACTATAAATAAATATAGTAAACTTGCGGGTCAACAATGTATTAAATCTCTTGTGTGGGAGTGCTGGCTCCTAAAAGACTATCATGTATTACTGATCAACATTAATCATTGTGGATTATTAAAAAAAAATCATCTGTAAATTTACTTGAAAGTAATCCTACTTGAAACAATACCTGGATAAAATAAACGGGATAGGCCTCGGAAGAGGTGGAAAAATGACTTCATAATGAACAGCACCTTCTACCTGAAACATCGAAGAGCGCAAGATAGGCAAGAGTGGAGAAAGAAAGTTCGTGGAGCAAACGTCCTGCAGGATACGGTGCAAGATTGATTGATTGATTGATTGAAATATACTTGAAGTTACTGTTTAATACTTATTTTTTTTAGCCAAGTTGCCAAACTTTGCTTTGAAATCTGAAATGTATAAGGACAACAATGAAACAAAATGTGCGATGTATGTATTTATGTATGTATAATAATAGGCATGGACATCATCCACTGTATGAAACTGGCAGGAGAGCATACTATAACTACGACTAGGATGACATGAGCTTGATTAGGAGGGTGTGTGTACAGCAACAATACATAAATTAACATAATTATTATAACGTTGCAAAGAATAATTCTTTTGATACTTAAAGATGACGCCATCTTTATATGAGCCGTTGTTTTAACCCTTAAAGGCACTGGACACTATTGGTAACTACTCAAAATAATTGTACCAGAGCATAAAAACCTACTTGGTAACGAACAATGGAGAGCTGTTGGTAGTCAGATACCATTGTGAAAAAACATGAAAACGTAAAGTTTTTAGAAAAGAGATAACCTCTCACTTAATTTAGGTTTTCTCGGTCAATTTCGGCAAATGAGCAGCCAATTTAACCACCAAGCTATTCTATTTCGCGCGAAAACGATGCTACTGAAAAGGGTCATTGGTTTTCGTTTATGATTAGTCAAACGTAATGTTGCGTCATTCAATTTAACAAAATAATCATTCAATTTAAGGGTACACTTTGCCTCGGATCGGACGAGTTGGTCTATAAAAAGCGTTTGAAACCGTTTGTTATAAAATGTGTATCGTTGGAAAGATGTTTTAAAAGTAGAATACAATGATCCACACAGATTTGCCTCGAAATTGCGTGGTTTTCCTGTTGCTT
The DNA here is from genome assembly GCF_902459465.1 of Asterias rubens. Classification (NCBI taxonomy): domain Eukaryota; kingdom Metazoa; phylum Echinodermata; class Asteroidea; order Forcipulatida; family Asteriidae; genus Asterias; species Asterias rubens. The sequence goes on along the minus strand of NC_047074.1, from coordinate 11,458,496 downwards.
TGCGACCTAACACGGTCGGCCATTTATGGGACTCGCACCAATGGCCGACCGTGTTAGTCGACGAGGTATAAGGAAAACCGTGCAATTTCGAGGACTGTTTGTGTGGTTCATTGTATTCTATTGTTAAGACATCTTTCCAACCATATGTATTTTATAACAAACGGTTACAAACGCTTTCAAAGACCAACTCGACATGTCCAAGGCAACGACAATAATAACAACATCTTTGCTATTTTACAATCTCGATGACCAATGGGAGACTTTCTGGGACGATAGAGGGCAGCAGACTTACTGGGTAAATCAATTGTTCTCAGAATTATGCGCATGTTCAGAACTACGTAAACAATGGAAATTTACCCGGTATGTCTGCTGTCGCCTAGCGTTGGAAAGTCTCCTATTGAGTCAACAACTTTTCAGATTTGTTATTGTATGTATATGTTGGGATACATTGTGAGAATACTGGTCTCTCGTTTAAATCTCGACTAAACTACAAAGGAGATTTTAAACATGGTCCTTTACTCATACTATGATATTTCTTCTTCGAAATGAAAACGCGGTTATCCGCTGCATGTCTTAGCACGTTCTCATCTTCTTCAATTCGAGCAGACAATCCTTCCGAAATCGTCTGTTTGCAACACCATAGATTAACGGATTTAAAATGTTATTTATGTATGGCAAGAAACTTGAGTAGCGAAACACGTTCAAGACGAGAGAAGAAATTGGGTTGCCGTTGAGTTTGGATAAAAGTACTCCTACATACACCCAGTACGGGAACCAAGTCACTAGGAGTACAACACTGGTCCCGAACATCATTCTAGTGGTCTTACGTTGAAGTGAAACACTTTCATTTTTGCCCTTCTTTGGTTTGTTTGGTTTCACGTTCCCAGGTGGGCGGTTAGTTTTGGCTGAATTAACGTTACCTTGAGTAGTAGCAGCCTGGTCGTTTCGGTGGAGGGACTCGTTGGCTACGCCTGCTGGTTTGCCGTTCGTTTCGGTGTTCTCTGGTCGTCTAGGTGTGGACGGTTGACCACCATCACTGCTGAAGGGCACTGAGAGTGGTACCTTTCCTGCGATGGCTGGTATAGGTTCCTGTATCGTATCATCGTGTTGAGAGGAAGACACCCTTGTAGTGGCCGACAACTCATGTTGTGTATTGGTATGACGCTGACTTAAAACATTTATTTTCAGATGCTTTCGTATGGTCGCGTAGACCCGCCAGTAGCAAACGCAAATGACGCCCAGCACCAAGGTATACATTACAAACTGGAAAGTCAAAAAAGTTGCCTGTAGCACTTTTGTGGCTGGGAGCCAGATAACCTCCAGTATACGCGGACTAGCAAAGAGCATCGCCCCAGCGTACGCACTGAGAATCATCATCTTGGCTCTGAAGCGATTTAGCAAACGGTTGTTCGGCCGACATACGCAGTCGTACCGGTCCAATGCAATCAAGCCGGTCAACACAGAAGAGGCAAACACATTCACCAAGGCTATGGCTCCGAAGTAGTCAAGCGCCGGTGTTGCTTTCTTGTTTGCTAGATAAAGTGAAAAGACGGAAATGTTCCAGACTCTCATTAGGCAGACGGTGAGGTCCATCCCGGCCAGCCCCATGATCAGGACTTGGGTGCTTGTCTTATTATGTTTGGGCCAAAACACGCGTAGAATGAGAACGTTTCCAAACAGCCCGATAAGCATCACTACAACGTAGTAGACAATCTTCGCTACAGCATTGAGGGTCAACCCGACAGTGAGTCCCTGTGGTGGTTCATCTGGTATCCAGTCCGCGGGAGAGGTATCTACAGATGTGTTATTCATTTTTATGATGATGATTTTATTATGAAAATAATGGTTTTTATTATTTGCCGATTGAAAATCAGTACTGCTGTGAGTTTATTTTGTCACAGTCAACACTAGTCTGGACTGGGCTGAATTCTAGAACTGGAGAGCCTCTGTTATTTATTCTCAGTGTAAGCGTGACTTGTCATCATCACGTAGACATCTTCAAGCATATCAGTAAATTGCTTTGGCGAAACGGTTAAAATGTCATCGAGTTGTTTTGCGATTTCATGTAGAACGTTTCAGTACAACGGGGGTTTACACACGTTTGTAAAAAGCGGGGAAAACCTAAGACAATGTGCCAGACTTGAAATATCAGCTTGCATTCCTTTAGAGGAGTCAGCACAAACGCGTTTTGAAACTCCGTTCTCTGTAGTGACGGCAGAGATTACTATTAACTGCTATTTATTGAGTTAACAACGCTGGCAGGGTGTCCGCTTCGATAATAATGATAAAAAAAGCTCGTCCATCCATGAACAAAAATACTGCCGTGAATGTTTTCTGCCGTATATGTGAAGCACGCAACGGAATCTTTCAGTCATGCGAACGCAGCTAGTGTCGTCCTCGACTGAGATGCACAAGTGGTAATGCATTTATTGCCCTAACGGTCAGTGTGTGTGCTCACTAGAAGCGCGTCACCCAATCGCCTTTAACATCAATTAAGCGTAGATGTCGCACCAATCAGACGCGACTTCACTAATGTTCTCTCTCCCGTTCCTTTAAAGTGTCTGGAGAAAGTGTCACCTATACACACACCAGTCATTGTGGAAATATTTAAAAAATATTAATAATAGTAATAATGAATTATTCTTGTTTATATTCCTCATAATATAATCCTCTAATCTGATTGGTAAAAAAAACGGAGTCATGGAAATAGCAGCTGTACTATATGATGCATTCATGTACAGTACGAATAGCGTTCCATGTCACGGCGCGACCTTTCTTCGCAGACGACCGTTTTGCAATATTACACAATACAGAACTCGCCTCCCCTATTTGGGTGTCAACTCTCTTTTGTTTATGTTTGCATACGATTTTGACACCAAAAATGACACCCAGGATAGGCAAATGTGGGTACGCTGCTCATATTGCAAGGGATCAACTGCAAAAAAAAGAAAAAAAAAAGTGTTTTTAACTTTGTCTTAAAGGCAGTGGACACTATTGGTAATTTCCCGGTCAATGTTCCCTGTATACTGGACGTCTTTTGTAAAGCCAGACATGTAAAAAAAAAATCCATTCTGTATCTAGATAGCCCAAAGGGTATCGAATCTTAACTTGATTTTTTGTTTTGTATAAAGAAGTGGTCAATCTGAAGTAACAAGTCTTTTTAAAAGATGTTAGAATAGTGAGGAAAGACCGGCCGTTGTTCCCCGGGGGCAAACCCGGGGAAAGAGAAGTGTGAAAGGACTTAATTGTGCTTATCTGCGTTGGATTACGCCAACTCAAGCTTCATCTACATCTCCTATATGTTTCTATATCTCCTCTCCTATGCCCCGGGCTGACTCAAATTCCAGAAAGCCATGGCAGGACGGCGTATTTTTCTTCATACGTCAATAAATGGTTGTCTTGGAAACAGTCTTCTGTCCTTCTATGTCCTCTCATTACCGCCACTGTGCCTGTCACCTTCAAAACCTCAACACGACATAACTGATTTGCCATCATTATAGGGGCCTACATTCAAGTCGTAGTCACCACTCGAAGTCCGTAAGTACGTCGCTGTCCTTAGTCACAATATAGTTATGTTATAAATAGTGTGTGTTTGCTTTGCTTACCATGTTATACTCAAATTGCCAATAACCGGACTCAGAACATAATATGTCAATGGAGTCTAAAGAAGGCCATTTATCAATTTACTCTGGTTACGAAAGTTAAACTCACTTGGGGGTATTCGTCTACGCATTTCTTATGTGAATGTGGAGCTATTAAATACAGCCTCGTTATTTTATTTCCCCTGCTTGTACTCAAACAACAACAACATATTCAGTGTTTCACTCACGTTGCTTAACATAGCGATAAGAATGCTTTCTGCTTTACCGGCTAGCTTTTTTTTTAAGCCCGCACCTTGAAGTGGCCTTCAGGCCTAGCTTATGGGTCTGGCGACTTGCATACAAAAAAATAGCCAGTGAATTTCAAAGAAGACAACTATTAATTGTATTCTTTTACTCTTTTACGAAAGTTAAACCCACTTTGGGGTTTTCGTCAGAGTATTTTGTTTACTGAGAATGTGAAGTATTATTAAACGGCATCATTATTTTATTCCCCTATATACTCCCCAAAAAAAGCAGATTCAGTGTTACTTACACTGCCATTAATTTTTATTTTTTTATTTTTATTTTTTACGAATGTTTAACTCACTTGGGGTTTTCGTCAACGCATTTCTTCTGTGGAGTGGAGCTGTCAGCCTCATTATTTTATTCCCCTTGTACTAAATAAAATGAATAATAATACAGATCCAGATACACCTGGGTGAAGAGAAGCAATGGGGGACTTTTGGGACGCTGTGTGACAGCAGACATTACAAGGTAAAATCCATTGTCCTCCGTAGAGTGCGCATGCTCAAAACTATGAAGAAATGTAAATTTCCTGGTATGTCTGCTGCCACCTAGCGTCACAAAGACTCAAATTACAGTAAAGCATTTTGCTAAAGGACACAAGTGTCACGACCGGGAGCCGAAACGACACTCCAATGACTTGACCAACAGATTCGACGCTCTCAAAGCCATTGGACACTTCACAAGAATCACAAGACATGTGAAAAAAAAAATTAAAAAAAATAAGTTTAGAAATCGGTTAGGTAGCTGCCCCCTCCTTTTTCACTTTCAGCGGGACTAAAAACGTCGTTAAGCTGATTTTATAAAAGGGTTTTAAAGTCTTAAATTTTACATTTTTTATATAATAGTACAGGTTGAGTTTCAAACAGTTTCAGATAAAAAACTTGTTTTTTGGTAAAGAGGTTTACTGATAGCTTTTAAAATCCTCAAGCAATTTGTGGTTTTAATGGGATTTTTTTTTAATGCGTCGCCAGACACTCAAAGCCTATCTGAATGCCACTTCAAGCTGTTGCCACCTACTCATGGGGGCTGAAACAGTGCATGCGGATGTAGACTTTTTCTAACGGGTTGCTTTTTAAAGGGTTAGCTTCTGTCATTGTTTTTTTAGTTATGTTTTTGTTTGGTGAGCTTTTCCCGGCCGCGCTTTTCCCGGCCAATTTCACACAAAAATCCAAACCGTAAGTTTAATTACCGTTGGTTTTGAATACATCAAGAACACATTAGGAACCATGTAAACACAACAAAGGAAAACAATCCGATCATTTTAAATCCCGGCTCTGTCAGTTTTGTTTGAATAATGATCATCATTGACAAGCCAACACAATCAAAGTTTCACCAGTTTAGCACTCACTGGTCAAATAAGATAAATACATTTCATTGCACTACATAAAGGCTCAATCAATTTCGTAAAACCCTGTAGCAGGTATTCCATTTCATCAACTGGAATTACTTGCATTTTATTTGCCATTCAAAAATACACTTTGACCATTCTAAAGTTGAATGTCCACGACATTATTAGGTTGTATATAGGTTGTATAAAGTAACTTAACTTTGGATTGGTAAAGTCAAAGTATAGTCTTGCAAGCCACATTATAGTAGCAAAAGTAGAGATTTATAAAGGACAATATAAGAAAACTTAAAGTTAAAAGCGCCCTCGTGGCTTCACTATTCGGTGTGTGGTCTCCCGTTCCAGTCGCTTGGGATAGCGGTTCTACGAAGCTGTCCAAGCCACGAACGAAGAAGGCATTGAGAAAAGGCTACATACAACTATCGCTTCATCAATGAAGATGTTCGCCCGTTTGGGGAATCTTCTCTAAATTGAGCGATTTCACATTGCCTGAACATTAACATGCATTCGCTTATTATCAATAATTAATTTCCTCTGGCAGATTACTAATTCGCATGTGTGGATTAGAAACCCGTCCCTAGTAATCCGTCTGGTTGGATTAGTCTGGGCGGATTAATAATCCACCCCGGTGAATTACTAAATAAGTCATAAAAAAGACTTAAAGGCACTGGACACTTTTGGTTATTAATCAAAATAGTTGTTAACATATAAAAACTTACTCGGTAATGAGCAATGGAGAGCTAGTTATAGTATAAAACATTGTGAGAAAAGGCTCCCTCCGAAGTAACCAAGTTTTTGAGAAAAAGGTAATTTCTCACTAAAATAATAAAATACTTTAGCTGAAGCATTTTGTTATGCATCTGAAAGCGCACAAAGTAATGCAACAATGATTTGTTTCGTTCATTGTTCACTTGCAAATTCGATGACAAATTGAGCCCAAATGTTCACCATTTGTTATACTAAATTCGCCGCTAGCCCGTGAAATTCGCTTGCCGTAGGAACAGAGAGTTCCCTGCTTCCGTAAGCGCCGATTATATTATGCTTACGGTAAGCAGAGCAATGAAAATGGGCCCTGAGACCAACTTCATAGAGCTGTTAAGCACACAAAATTTGCTTAGCATGAAATTTCTTCCTTGATAAAAAACAGGAATACCAACCAAATTCCCATTTGTTGCATATTGCTTGTTACTGGCATTCAGCTGTTGTTAGCTTATAATGAAAATCACCCGGAAATTTGATTGGCATATCTGTTTTCATCAATAATTTTTTTCATGCTAAGCATCTTTCGTTTCATTTGCATTGTATAGTATTAGTAGCTTGCAGTGTTTTATAACATCGCAAGAAACGGAATTGGAATTGTTCTTTCTTTCATCTCGCAAGCGTTTGAATCACACTCTCTTCACTGTATTCAGTAAAAAAGAATAACAATTCTTTTTTTACTTATTTACAAGCCAAATTAAAGTGTATCCCTTGTACCAAAATCGATTATCTGTCAGTATTAGAGTGCTTTATGCCGCCCACGTTGTTTTTACTGTATCGTTATAAGAAACATAAAACAATCTCTCTCGGTAGACTAATAGACTTCCTAAAAAATCAATTATTAGTTAACGTTACAGTAGATTTAAAAAAATCACTTGAAAATGGAAAGATTAGACGAAGCTATGAGTTGGTAGGAGAGCAAATTCTTTTGAATGACTAAAATTAATCTGTAATAAAAATGAAGCATTCAAAAGTAAGTTTTTGGAGTAGTATAACGTTAACATTTGTATTCAGAATGAAAGATCGCGCCAGGCATGCAGGGCAAAACTGGCGCGCTCTCTTTATCCACTTGGGGAAGGTTGAAGACGCCATACTTGCTTTTCAGAATCAGAACCCTTGATTTCATCGGATAAAATGATTTCATTGGATAAACGTGCAGTGACGTAAGCTGTCTATACAGTATAATGTGTTTTGTTTGGTCCGAGATGACGTGTGGCAGCTGCACTTGCGATCGTCTGCAAATGAATGGTAGATGATTACGGACAGGTATTGACCTATAGGCTTGAGACCACTTTCTGACGTAAGTCCCAAGTAGTTAACATGGGGTACGTTCGTTAAGCTTCCCCGGGTCAACCCCGACGTGTGGCGTTTTTACCCACGTTCGTCCTAGAAAGTAAAAAAAACGCCACACACCGGGGTCGACCCAGGGAAGCTAAACGAACGCACCCTGTAACTGTTTCACGATTGATGAATTTGACATCCTGATGAATTATTGGATAAGAAAACAGCACGCTTGATTCGCAAGAAGTATAAGCCTGGCGTGGTCCGAGGTACCCAAACATGCATAAAAACCAGTAGTACATTAACAATTTCACACGCGGGTATCCTGCTACGCTCGCCTTTTTTTTTGAGCAAATTGAATGGTATATTAATTGTTAAAAATGTCTGCACGTCTTAGCCGTAACATTGCCTACAATTCGCCGCACATCACTGTATAACACGCATGGACATAGACCCCAAGCTGAACTCTTAAGTAAGATTATTATATGATGACGCCATCAAACAAATTTGAGTAATAATAATATTACTTATATAAAATACTTTTTGTAATAAAGCGCCTATTGCAAAAGCTTGTAAACGCATAAAGAGAACAATGCAAATACTATTAATATATACAATGAGTGAAAGATAGAGTACATATGCTGATTACAAATAAGCAGCTTCTGAGTTTTTAAACATGTACTAAGAACAGTGTAAAGAACTGACCTGGCGATTATGTTAAGGAGAAATGGACGAGAAAGTGTAGATTCGTGAATAGAATGTACGAGCCGAAGGTGAGTACATTGTAATCACGAATCTACTCATTAGAGTATATTATCTGACGTAAGCAATGTTCCCCAGTCTTTGTACTTTGTCAAACGACGTGTGGTCGCATTCATAACTATTTTGCAAAAATGTAGAGAAGCATATTATTAGTGCTTGTAACCTTAACGAATACAATGTTTTGTTTAAAATATTGTTTTTATCAGTGAGTTTTAAAGAAAAATTAACAGGATCATGTTTTTGGAAATTGAAATAATATAACATGTTTTCAGCTTAGTGATTCACATCGTGTTTTTTTTTGGAAAGCCAGTCATATTTCAAGTTGAACTATCACTTTATTTGTACACTCAACAGTAGAAAGTTGGATTGCATGTTGCGAGCCGAGGCAGAGTAGACTATAGAAAGCCAGCTTTATATCAAGAAAGACATGCATTGATGCGTTGCATATACCACTTATGTGTATCCCACTCCTGACACCAACATAAAAATGAATCAATAATTATGCTGAATACACAATACTTTTACACTTCTATACATTACTACACGATGTTTAGTTCCTACTACAGCGGACCGTATTCTGTCGTGAAATATAAAAACAAAAACAAAAAGTGTCCATTGTGAGTCTATTGTGTTACACAATTTACTAAGACAATGGTGCATGTCTAATTACTTATATTAGTCCATATTATATCCTTTATAAAAGAATAGATTGTGTAAGCAAAGAAACCACGAAAACACTTAAATGCCGTCGTGTGGAAGAGTAGTGTACGGGTTGACAAAGGCGCAGTTTTGTTTAGATATTGACCAAGAGAAGTCCCCCTATACGCAGGGCCATAGAAAATAATTATTTGACTTTAGAACGCTGTATTAACATGGCCGATACTATTAGTCCACACATCATTAAATTTGACACGTTTGGTCTGTATCCCAACATTTGCATGTGAGACGTCAGGTGTCTTGTTTCCAAATGTACGATCCTTGTTTTATGTTTTATCTTTTTGAGTATTTAACACTTCGCTGTCTTTTTTGTTTAAAAGATCTTTCCTTTAGTATCAGCGGTGATGGCTCCGCGGTGAGAGCTCGTGTCTTCGATCCCAAAGTAGTTTCTTTCTTCTTCACGTCTTGTTCAAGAGACTCAGAAAGCCACTCCACTGTTGCTCTAATTTGTATGTTCCATTCACTCGCACGATTTCTTCTATGAACATGGACTGCTTCTTCGGTCCTGTACGAGTGTGGAATGCCATGGATGAACGCATAAGATCTCAGCGGTCCGTTGGGCCTGGTTTGAAGTCTTCTTTCAAACGTGATCTTACCTGACAACTGTCATCTTAGCTTCCCTCCCATCGATCACTCCCACTTCACTAATCCCTCTGACATATTTGTTGTATCGCTTCTGATTGATTTGTTCTGGTATTTTGTACTTTTGAATTCGTGTTGTTATCACTGATCAAATTATGTATATCGTGTCATGTGTAGCTGTCATGTCTAAAATGACCGAATTCAAAACTCTGGTGTTTCTGATCAGCAGGGTGTGGGTTCGAATCCCCAGCCGTAACACTTGTGTCCTTAAGCAAGACACTTAACCACTGCTTCGTCCTTCGCAGGATGGGTCGTTAAGCTGTTGGTCCCACATGTTGTGTAACGCATGTAAAAGAACCCAACCCATGCAGTGCACTTATCGAAAAGAGAAGGGGGTTCGCCCCGGTGTTCGTGGCTGTGGCTGCTGTATGCGCCGTAGCACCTTGTAAACCCTTATAAGGTGCTAACTAATTGGTTCTCAAAACTCATCACTGCAACATTATATCTTTCTGAAAGTTTGTATATACTCAGCGCCTTGAGTACCTTGTTTGGTAGATACGTGCGCTATTATGCTTATTATAAATAATATTCGTCTGTCCTTTTGTTTGCGTGTCTGTCTGGTTGTTTGTTTGTTTGTTTGTGTGTTTGTTTGTTTGTTTGTCTGTACGTACGTATGGTGTCTTTTAAAAACTTCCTCTTACCCTATAAATCAGACCGAAATCATTCTCACTATCGTTCTTAAAAATGTAGACGAACGGGCATAAACTGTGTTTAAGCGGAATGGACGTAGTAGAAACTTGTTACGGACTGTACGAACTTCATGGGACGGGTTTGATCGGAATGGTGCCCCATGAGTTTGAGCCTGCTAAAACTTTTCGGTCGACCGTTCTCTGCAACTGTAGACGGAGTGGCAATGTACTTAGAGAAACTGGACACTATTGGTAACTGTCAAAAACCAGTTGTTTTGATTTGAGATTACACGGATGGCAAGGATTATTCTTTGATAATTTATTCATGAACTGCTACATGTCTGTAACTAGGTAGCTGTGTTTTAACTGCCTAAAGTCTGCCAAGAGAGGGCGCTATTACAATAACATGTAAAATCACCACACCAGTATTCTGAGTTGACTTGGTGTATCTCAACATAATGCACAAAATAACAAACCCGTGAAAATTTGAGCTTAATCGGTCATCGAAGTTGCAAGATAATAATGAAAGAAAAAACTCCCTTGTCACACGAAGTTGTGTGCTTTCAGATGCTTGATTTCGAGACCACAAGTTCTAAATCTGAGGTCTCGAAATCAAATTCGTGGAAAATTACTTCTTTCTCGAAAACTATGTCACTTCAGAGGGAGCCAATTCTCACAATGTTTTATACCATCAACCTCCCCCATTACTCGTTACCAAGTAGGGTTTTATGCTAATAATTAGTGCGAGTAATTACCAATAGTGTCCACTGCCTTTGAAACGAGAAGGAATTAACGGAGTTACCGCAATGGTCGAACTATAGACGCGGTTTTCTCCTCCATTGATTTTATCAATTAACCTAATTTTGCTTGGTATAAAAGGCAACTTTTTGCGGCAAATAAGTCTTGTTATAGCAAGCAAAGTAATATCCAAGTAGCATAAACAAATGAAAATTAATAATAATAATAAATAGCAAAATACAGTCCAACAAGATTAAATTTATCAAATTGTCTTCACCTGATTTAATTCATTTTTCATTGAAATAATCTCCTCACAATAGTTTCGATCAGGAAAATATGGGGAATAATAATTAACTTATTAAAAATAAAAAATAAAAATCACAATGTAATTTCATCAATTAAAATATTATGGCTGTACAGAAAGTTCAAAGAAAATGCTAAGAATTATTAAATACATAAACATAGTTTTCTGAAAACATAAGTCGTGTGCAAATCTTTGAACATTTTGTTGGCATTTGTTCAATCTAACCAATGTTGTGCACATATCAAACAAACAGGTCAAAGTAAATTTGAAAACTCTTTCTCCTTTATTATTACAAAACCAATGCCCTACTAAACTCAGTTAAAAGAAAAAAGAAACAAAATGCAAAACAATATTATGAAGAAAACCAAGCGATTGTAGACACTGTGCATGAACAGCAGTACTGTGGTGCAAATTCTTTTTACAAAAAAAAACAACCAATATATACAGACACAGTTTGACCCAGACCGTATCCGACTGGTGGTTACGGCTTACGACTACGACTGTTGCTAAGTGTGTTGCTAAGGACAAACAATTCTTCAACACACGATGATGCGGAAATCTGTAGCCAAAGCTGTAGCCGCTATTTATTCGGACACACTGACTGTTGGTACGATCCGAACATAAACCCGCTCTGAACCAAGATTCAATCCCGACCGATCCCCGAGACAAATCTGGCCGGTAAAGATGTCACCCATGACAGGTCTTCAAGTCCAAGAATTAGGACCCTTTTTTACGAGAGGGGGTGAGGAAGGGGATGTATGGGGGGGGGGGGTAAGGTGGGTTTCAGAATCTTGCTCGGCCGGCCATCAAGGTTCAACACAAATATGTATTGGATTATCTTAATGCAAATCATAATGGCTCAACAAAAAGTCTATAAATAAGCAGTGCAGCAAATATTTAAGACAAACAGGTCGCAGTTAAGAATTATGAAACCTTGTCAAAGTAATGGTATATTTCTGCCAACTGTGCTGTAAACACATTGCAGATGCCTTCTTTACAGCAATATGTGTTTGTTGTTCGAACCAAACTTGACCGAACCAAATAATGATGGACGAACAAAATACATAAACTCCCAAACATTGCCAAAACTTAAAACACACTGACTAAAAGATCAACATGAGTTTCTTATTATTACCTATTTTGTATTCTTCATTATTTGTTGATATTATTTTGTTTGGTTACATGTCTTTTTTGGCTGTAGCTCCACACTCACAACAAATAACACGCTGATGACGAACACCCTCAATTGAACCGGCTCTTCTCAGAGCCAACACTCACACTAAAGAGATTATTCAAGGTTTGCAATATTTGTTTTCAATTGAGTTTAACTTTTCGTAAAAAGAGTAAAGTTTGATTGGCCTTCTTTAGTAATCACTTTTCATTTTCCGAGTCGGGTAATTGGCAATTTGAGTATGGCAGCAAGCAAACCTGTGGATATGGACAATGGAACTGGAGGGCATTTAGTAATAATGACGGACTTGAAAATAATGATGAGTTTGTAGAAACAGAAACGTTGACGTAAATGAGGGGGACATGAAGTATTGAAACTCAAAACTGTACTCGATCAGGAAAACAAAAACTGTTTCCAAGACAACCAGTTATTGACGTATGAAAACAAACACTGTCATGCTGGCTTTCTTGCGTTTAAATCAGCCGACGACATCTTCAATACTTCTTCTCGCGTATGTCGAGAACAAAATCGTTTTAAATTCAGAGGCTTGGGCATGGAGACAGGCGATAAAAAAAATATGGACATGGATATGAGGCTTAACTTTTCCTTTTTGTTTTGTTTCTGTCCTGTATTAAGGCTTCGCTCCTCAAGCTCTGCTTTTCGGAGTTTGCCCCCATTATGACCATTCTGTATGCCTCTTTTGTAAGTTTAGTTGATACATAATATTTGTCTTTCTGTGAGAATTTTCTAAAATCTTTATTCCCAACAGCGCCCTCTTTCGTTGGACCAAACAGAGTGCTGTTGGGAATTCCCCAAAAAGTTCGCGCCATATGATTTTTACAAATTGTAAACTTTGATTTATTGTAATTTAATGCCAGATGAATTGGGTCTATGGTGCCTTGATACTAAGGTTCAACTATCTGTTGAGTTTTAATGTCAAATCAATCTCAATCTTGAGTTATTCCGTAGATAAGCTCGAAAGTTGCTTTCTGATGAACAAAAAACGAAGGCCAGGTCGTTACCCGACCCGAAAGTTAAAATCGTACGATTTTGGCTTTAACTTTTCAAATGTTGCCCAAGTCTTTATCTATCCGATGCCTAAGTATGAACATCATAGCTTTTATATTCGGTGAGATACAGTAACAAGCAAAATGGTAACTTTAACAACCTTGTCATGACGTCATCAATGACGTCATCATTCCAAAAAAGTGGCGGTTTCATCTACTCACTATTGCCTATGTACATACTTTTGTTTAAATTTGCTGGAGAAGGTTCAGAAAAAGAACGAGAGAAAAAACCCAGGACAATAACAATAGTTAGCCGAAAACCTAATAACAATAGTTGTTCGGCTGTTAGCCGAACACCTAAAAACAGAACAATAGCAATAGTTGTTCGGCTGTGAACACCTAAATACAGAACAATAGCAATAGTTGTTCGGCTGTTAGCCGAACACCTAAAAACAGAACAATAGCAATAGTTGTTCGGCTAACAGCCGAACACCTAAAAACAGAACAATAGCAATAGTTGTTCGGCTGTTAGCCGAACACCTTAAAACAGAACAATAGCAATAGTTGTTCGGCTGTTAGCCGAACACCTAAAAACAGAACAATAGCAATAGTTGTTCGGGTGTTAGCCGAACACCTAAAAACAGAACAATAGCAATAGTTGTTCGGCTGTTAGCCGAACACCTAAAAACAGAACAATAGCAATAGTTGTTCGGCTAACAGCCGAACACCTAAAAACAGAACAATAGCAATAGTTGTTCGGCTAACAGCCGAACACCTAAAACAGAACAACAGCAATAGTTGTTCGGCTAACAGCCGAACACCCAAAAACAAAACAAACAATAGTTGTTCGGCTGTTAGCCGAACACCTAAAAACAGAACAATAACAATAGCTGTTCGGCTGTTAGCCGAACACCTAAAAACAGAACAATAGCAATAGTTGTTCGGCTGTTAGCCGAACACCTAAAAACAGAACAATAACAATAGTTGTTCGGCTGTTAAGCCGAACACTTAAAACAGAACACTAGCAATAGTTGTTAGGCTGTTAGCCGAACACCTAAAACATCACAACAACAATAGTTGTCGGCTGTTAGCCAAACACCTATAAAAGAAGAAGAATAATTATTAAGAAAAACTCAAACAAAAAAGAACAAAAATAAGAGGGGAGAGGTTGATGATATAAAACATTGTGAGAAACGGCTCCCTCTGAAGTGCCATAGTTTTCGAGAAAGAAGTAATTTTCCACGAATTTGATTTCGAGACCTCAGATTTAGAACTTGAGGTCTCAAAATCAACCATCTCAACGCACACAACTTCGTGTGACAAGGGTGTTTTTTTCTTGCATTGTTATCTCGCAAGTTCGATGACCGATTGAGCTCAAATTTTCACAGGTTTATTATTTTATGCGTATGTTGAGATACACCAACTGTGACAATTACCAATAGTGTCCACTGCTTAAATGAGTTACCACACACACAATAATTTGAATTCGCTGCTTGAGAGAGAGAGAGAGAGAGTTGCTACGTGGGACTCCATTGTGGGACTCCATTAGAGAACACCACATGAGAGAAATAAATGAGACTTAATCTTGTTTTAAAATTCTGGATCTTTTTTCGTTTCTTTTGACGACCAGGCTGCAACTAATGATGGCTGTAATTCAAAACCCCCCACTCTGCTGTTTTGGGTGCACAGTTGTAGACACGACGAGTCATCAGCGGATGACAAAAGGCGTCATAGATTGTTTTTGTCCAAACTGGTTGTGTCCAGGACGTGATGTAGATGAAGTTACATTTTCGGTTGGAGGGAGAGAAATTAATTACAAGAGTGAACAAAAAACATCAACGTCACGTTAATGTCAAACGTAATATTAGACTTATTAAAAGTCACCACAAACATATTTTGTTTACAGGATCTTGGGAAAAGCTCAGGTCTTCTTTTGTCAGGAAAGTGACATAATCATCAATGAGGCGGATGAGGCGCGATTGACGTCTTTGAGGCTATTGTGACGCATACTTGCTTCAGTAAGGCGTGTGATCAACTCCTGCAAAACATACGCTGCAAAAACAGCCAAGTGACGTCAGAAATCGCTCCGCATTTGCATTCGCAGAAAGTATTGAACCGCATACGGCATGGGTGATGCAGTTAAGATCATAATGCTCTATGTTGATCGACCTCATGCAGTATCTGACCAATTTAAAGGGAAACAAGATGCACGTTTGGTAATTACTCAAAACAAGTATTAACTTAAAAACTGACTTGGTACCGAGGATGCTTTTTACCAGTTGTTAGCTTTGGTTTGTAAATTTTATGGAATGGGCCCAAAATAAATCAATTAATTATGATTCAGTTATTGATACGCGGGCTACATATAATATTACTTATCGCAAAAATATGAATAAAATAGTCAGATATTTATAGTCATTGACTATTTCAGCCATTATTTTGTTTTCGCAAGATTGTTTTCGAATTGGAAGTCATTGAATCAGCCATCCTGGGTAAAAAAAAATCAAAATGCAAACTACAAATGAGTATTTATTCAGTGACAAAAAGTGATGGATGAGACAAATTATTTGACAGTGAAATGTTCAATGTACTAATAACCAACCTACAGTCTAACAATAACATCGAACTGTCACTAACAGTAACATCGAACCACTAGTAATAACATCGAACTGTCACTAACTAGCTGAAAGCAGAGAGGTTCATGAGAAAAACAATTTGAAAAGTTCAAGGTTTCAAGATTTATTTACCTTCCACAGTATACTAAAGTCTTATACATCAGGCAATAATACGTATGTACATGTTTCATTAATACAGTTTAGCAGGTATAGTAGATGTTATACACTTATGTGATGGGAGCTCACTAAGAAGCAAAGCTAAAAAAAAAAAAAAAACGTGAGCACAAACAGGTACACTCGTTGAGCCCAAACCCAACACCCATGTAACTTCAAATACAAAGATAGCACAAGGTAGGGTTCAATGGGCATACTGTAATTTCATTACTAAGGGAATTAAAGGGTAGCGACGAGTTCTTTAACGGTCGTTTAAAACCGGCAGGGTCGTTGCCGCGTGATAAAGGCCCCAGCCGAAGGTTGTGTGACGCGCGCGCGCTTCGAAAAAGATTACGCGTGCGCGCTTAGAAAAATGTTAGGCGCTGTTACTAATGTCCGTTCCGCGTGATAATATTGGCGTACGCGCGCGCCCGACACGCGGAAGCCAGCCGGTTATAGATAGCTCCAGCTGGTCATTATCAACCGTTTAAACACCCCACGTGACGCGATCTCGACCAATAGGAGTAGCGAAACTGTCTGGGGTATTTATGAATACAAATTTAAACTACAAAACAATAGACATACGAACAAAAAGACAAAATGAGATCAGCAGAGCAAACATAAGTAAGGATGTACATGTACTCTAAGAAGTTTATTATGTTTAAAATGAAATCAATTCTTAGTTAAGGTTACAGTAGATTTAAAAAAAATCACTTGGAAATGGAAAGATTAGACGAATCTGTGAGATGGTAGGAGAGCAAATTCTCTTGAATGACTAAAATTATTAATCTGTAATAAAAATGAAGCATTCAAAAGTAAGTTTTTGGAGTAGTATAACGTTAACATTTGTATTCATAATGAAAGAGTGCGCCAGGCATGTGCAGGGCAAAACTGGCGCGGTAGCTTTATCCACTTGGGGAAGGTTGAAGACGCCATACTTGCTTTTCAGAATCAGAACCCTTGATTTCATCGGATACAATGATTTCATTGGATAAACGTGCAGTGACGTAAGCTGTCTATACGGTATAATGTGTTTTGTTTGGTCCGAGATGACGTGTGGCAGCTGCACTTGCGATCGTCTGCAAATGAATGGTAGATGATTATGGACAGGTATTGACCTATAGGCTTGAGACCACTTTCTGACGTAAGTCCCAAGTAGTTAACACGGGGTGCGTTTGTTTAGCTTCCCCGGGTCAACCCCGACGTGTGGCGTTTTTACCCACGTTCGTCCTAGAAAGTAAAAAAACGCCACACACCGGGGTCGACCAAGGGAAGCTAAACGAACGCACCCTGTAACTGTTTCACGATTGATGAATTTGACATCCTGATGAATTATTGCATAAGAAAACAGCACGCTTGATTCGCAAGCAGTATAAGCCTGGCGTGGTCCGAGGTACCCAAACATGCATAAAAACTAGTAGTACATTAACAATTTCACACGCGGGTATCCTGCTACGCTCGCCTTTTTTTGAGCAAATTTAATGGTATATTAACTGTTAAAAATGTCTGCACGTCACATTGCCTACAATTCGCCGCACATCACTGTATAACACGCATGAACATAGACCCCAAGCTGAACTCTTAAGTAAGATTATTATATGATGACGCCGACAAACAAATTTGAGTAATAATAATATTACTTATATAAAATACTTTTTGTAATAAAGCGCCTATTGCAAAAGCTTGTAAACGCATAAAGAGAACAATGCAAATACTATTAATATATACAATGAGTGAAAGATAGAGTACATTCCTAAACTGATTACAAATAAGCAGCTTCTGAGTTTTTAAAAATAGACAAAAAACAGTGTAACCTGGCGATTATGTTAAGGAGAAATGGACGAGAAAGTGTAGATTCTTGAATAGAAAGTACGAGCCGAAGGTGAGTACATTGTAATCACGAATCTACTCATTAGAGTATATTATCTGACGTAAGCAATGTTCCCCAGTCTTTGTACTTTGTCAAACGACGTGTGGTCGCATTCATAACTATTTTGCAAAAATGTAGAGAAGCATATTATTAGTGCTTGTAACCTTAACGAATACAATGTTTTGTTTAAAATATTGTTTTTATCAGTGAGTTTTAAAGAAAAATTAACAGGATCATGTTTTTGGAAATTGAAATAATATAACATGTTTTTAGCTTAGTGATTCACATCGTGTTTTTTTTTGGAAAGCCAGTCATATTTCAAGTTGAACTATCACTTTATTTGTACACTCAACAGTAGAAAGTTGGATTGCATGTTGCGAGCCGAGGCAGAGTAGACTATAGAAAGCCAGCTTTATATCAAGAAAGACATGCATTGATGCGTTGCATATACCACTTATGTGTATAAGTGACACCAACATAAAAATAAATCAATAATTATGTTGAATACACAATACTTTTACACTTCTATACATTACTACACGATGTTTAATTCCTACTACAGCGGACCGTATTCTGTCGTGAAATATAAAAACAAAAACAAAAAGTGCTCATTGTGAGTCTCTTGTGTTAAACAATTTACTAAGATAATGGTGCATGTCTAATTACTTGTTTAACTATTTGGAATATGGGTCTTTCAGGAGGACACTTGACCATAATATACACATTGTCCATATTATATCCTTTATAAAAGAATAGATTGTGTAAGCAAAGAAACCACGAAACACTTAAATGTCGTCGTGTGGAAGAGTAGTGTACGGGTTGACAAAGGCGCAGTTTTGTAGATATTGACCAAGAGAAGTCCCCCTAACGCAGGGACATAGAAACTAATTATTGACTTTATGAACGCTGTATTAACATGGCCGATACTATTAGTCCACACATCATTAAATTTGACACGTTTGGTCTGTATCCCAACATTTGCATGTGAGACGTCCGGTGTCTTGTTTCCAAATGTACGATCCTTGTTTTATGTTTTATCTTTTTGAGTATTTAACACTTCGCTGTCTTTTTTGTTTAAAAGATCTTTCCTTTAGTATCAGCGGTGATGGCTCCGCGGTGACAGCTCGTGTCTTCGATCCCAAAGTAGTTTCTTTCTTCTTCACGTCTTGTTCAAGAGACTCAGAAAGCCACTCCACTGTTGCTCTAATTTGTATGTTCCATTCACTCGCACGATTTCTTCTATGAACATGGACTGCTTCTTCGGTCCTGTACGAGTGTGGAATGCCATAGATGAACGCATAAGATCTCAGCGGTCCGTTGGGCCTGGTTTGAAGTCTTCTTTCAAACGAGATCTTACCTGACAACTGTCATCGTAGCTTCCCTCCCATCGATCACTCCCACTTCACTAATCCCTCTGACATCGCTTCTGATTGAACTGTTGTGGTATCTCTGCACTTTTGAATTCGTGTTGTTATCTCTGATCAAATCATGTATATCGTGTCATGTGTAGCTGTCATGTCTAATATTATGACCGAATTCAAAACTCTGGTGTTTCTGATCAGCAGGGTGTGTGTTCGAATCCCAAGCCGTGACACTTGTGTCCTTAAGCAAGACACTTAACCACTGCTTCGTCCTTCGCGGGATGGGTCGTTCAGCTGTTGGTCCCACATGTTGTGTAACGCATGTAAAAGAACCCAACCCATGCAGAGAAGGGGTTCGCCCCGGTGTTCGTGGCTGTGGCTGCTTTATGCGCCGTAGCACCTTGTAAACCCTTTTAAGGTGCTAACTAATTGGTTCTCAAAACTCATCACTGCAATAATATATCTTTCTGAAGGTTTGTATATACTCAGCGCCTTGAGTACCTTGTTTGGTAGATACGTGCGCTATTATGCTTATTATTAATAATATTCGTCTGTCCTTTTGTTTGCGTGTCTGTCTGGTTGTTTGTTTGTTTGTTTGTTTGTTTGTTTGTGTGTTTGTTTGTTTGTCTGTACGTACGTATGGTGTCTTTTAAAAACTTCCTCTTACCCTATAAATCAGACCGAAATCATTCTCACTATCTTTCTTAAAAATGTAGACGCACGGGCATAAACTGTGTTTATACGGAATGGACGTAGTAGAAACTTGTTACGGACTGTACGAACTTCATGGACGGGTTTGATCGGAATGGTGTCCCATGAGTTTGAGCCTGCTAAAACTTTTCGGTCGACCGTTCTCTGCAACTGTAGACGGAGTGGCAATGTACTTAGAGAAACTGGACACTATTGGTAACTGTCAAAAACCAGTATTCAGAGTTGCTGTATCTCAACATATGCATAAAATAACAAACCCGTGAAAATTTGAGCTTAATCGGTCATCGAAGTTGCGAGATAATAATGAAAGAAAAAACTCCCTTGTCACACGAAGTTGTGTGCTTTCAGATGCTTGATTTCGAGACCTCAAGTTCTAAATCTGAGGTCTCGAAATCAAATTCGTGGAAAAGTACTTCTTTCTCGAAACCTATGTCACTTCAGAGGGAGCCAGTTCTATTTTATACCATCAACCTCCCCCATTACTCGTTACCAAGTAAGGTTTTATGCTAATATTTAGTATGAGTCATTACCATTAGTGTCCACTGCCTTTGAAACGAGAAGGAACGGAGTTACCGCAATGGTCGAACTATAGACGCGGTTTTCTCCTCCATTGATTTTATCAATTAACCTAATTTTGCTTGGTATAAAAGGCAACTTTTTGCGGCCAATAAGTCTTGTTATAGCAAGTAAAGTAATATCCAAGTAGCATAAACAGATGAAAATTAATAATAATAAATAGCAAAATACAGTCCAACAACAATAAATTTATCAAATTTTCTTCACCTGATTTAATTAATTTTTCATTGAAATAATCTCCTCACAATAGTTTCGATCAGGAAAATATGGGGAATAATAATTAACTTATTAAAAATAAAAAATAAAAATCACAATGTAATTTCATCAATTAAAATATTATGGCTGTACAGAAAGTTCAAAGAAAATGCTAAGAATTATTAAACACATAAACATAGTTTTCTGAAAACATAAGTCGTGTGCAAATCTTTGAACATTTTGTTGGCATTTGTTCAATCTAACCAATGTTGTGCACATATCAAACAAACAGGTCAAAGTAAATTTGAAAACTCTTTCTCCTTTATTATTACAAAACCAATGCCCTACTAAACCCAGTTAAAAGAAAAAAGAAACAAAATGCAAAACAATATTATGAAGAAAACCAAGCGATTGTAGACACTGTGCATGAACAGCAGTACTGTGGTGCAAATTCTTTTTACAAAAAAAACAACCAATATATACAGACACAGTTAGACCCGGACCGTCTCCGACTGGTGGTTACGGCTTACGACTACGACTGTTGCTAAGTGTGTTGCTAAGGACAAACAATTCTTCAACACACGATGATGCGGAAATCTGTAGCCAAAGATGTAGCCGCTATTTATTCGGACACACTGACTGTTGGTACGATCCGAACATAAACCCGCTCTGAACCAAGATTCAATCCCGACCGATCCCCGAGACAAATCTGACCGGTAAAGATGTCACCCATGACAGGTCTTCAAGTCCAAGAATTAGGACCATTACGAGAGGGGGTGAGGAAGGGGATGTATGGGGGGGGGGGGTAAGGTGGGTTTCAGAATCTTGCCCGGCCGGACATCAAGGTTCAACACAAATATGAACCCCCCCCCCCATCAAGCTCCAAAACCAACACAAATAATAATACAATAAAATAAAATTACAGGGAACTCAACTGGGATTCCCAAGACTCTCACGGAGCATTGCTAGAGCATCGATTGTGCTTGCTGACCAGAGGACAGTCCAGGTTCCAGTTCGGTTCCAATTTTGTTCGCAAAATACCTCCAATGGTTTGAAATAGGTATCATTAAAAAAAAAAGTAATCTAATAATAATATGAAAAGCTATCTATTTACAACGCCTAATCTTTTTCTCTAAGATGATTTTTCTCAGCTTCAATATTTAAAAGCTTACAAAATACAAGATTCAGTCATTGCTGATGTTTGAACCACCAATTCCCCAAGGCACAAGGTAAGAATTTGAGTTTTTGATTGCATAATTTAACAGCAACAAAATTTACAAAATACCTTCACTTTTTAAGATGCAGAACATTTCATTTGATCCATATTTATTTAGTATATCAAAAAGTGATACCACACCTTAAGAACAAACTTTTGAAATAATAAGTACCACCAACATTTTGCAGTATTCCATTTATTTACTTTAGTAATTGGTCCAAAATAGTTTTTCCTAAAAATTAAAAAAAAAAAATTGCATAATGTAGATCTATTGTATTTCATTGAATTAGTATTGGATTATTTTAATGCAAATCATAATGGCTCAATAAAAAGTCAATAAATAAGCAGTGCAGCAAATATTTAAGACAAACATGTCACAGTTAAGAATTATGAAACCTTGTCAAAGTAATGGTTTATTTCTGCCAACTGTGCTGTAAATAAAATGCAGATGCCTTCTTTACAGCAATATGTGTTTGTTGTTCTCTGACTCCACTACAAAACACATGGGACCTAATGCATTATCATTTTCCTGTTTCAAGGACGAAGCAAAAGGGGTTAAAGTGTCTTGCTTAAGTGTCAGACTCGAACACTAAAGCTCAAGTATGTTGCACCGAGTCCCTAGCCATGTCACGCACGTCACTGCTCATTCAGAAACACTTCAAGAACACAGTATTTGGCACATGTTTCGGTTGTATTAAAACAAAATATCCCTAACCATAATTCGAACATCCATCGAAAAAAAAACATTCATTCACCCATAACACAACGGGGCAGAAAATCATGCTAAGCACTTTGTTTCTGCTAAGCACAAATCAGTGAGGATACTAGTCACAACCGGACACTTATTGCAGCCATGATACTTGAGCCCCTGGGGAAAAAAGGGAGATAATTGTATTTAATGAAAGGGCTGACTTAAGCCGGTTGATACTTCCTGCGAATGCAATACAAATTTGCATTGAATAATTCGCATCATTTGACTTATTAGTGTTCAACTCCTGCGAAACATTTGCTGCGAAAAACAGCCCTGTGACTCCAAGAGGTTCTAACTTCCTGCAATTCCTGCATTCGCATGAAGTAAGATCCATGCTTCATTTATCTAGTGTGGTGAAGGCTTTTTATATACTTTCCAGGCTAATTAAAGGCAGTGGACACTATTGGTAATTACTCAAAATAATTGTTATCATCAAACCTTTCTTGATTACTAGTAATGGGGAGAGGTTGATGGTATAAAACATTGTGAGAAACGGCTCCCTCTGAAGTGACGTAGTTTTCAAGAAAGAAGTAATTTTCCACAAATTTGATTTCGAGACCTCAAGTTTAGAATTTGAGGTCTCGAAATCAAGCATCTGAAAGCACACAACTTCGTGTGACGAGGGTGTTTTTTTCTTTCATTATTATCTCGCAACTTCGACGACCGATTGAGCTGAAATTTTCACAGGTTTGTTATTTTATGCAATATATGTTGAGATACACCAACTGTGAAGACTAGTCCTTGACAATTACCAATAGTGTCCACTGTCTTTAATCCAAGCTTGGACTTAACAGAGAGCAAAGTTTTACAAACCTAGTCCAATTTATAACAAGTACACCAATAAAACCATTTCAAGCCAGTCCCATTTCCCACACACTGTCTCAACAGATTAACCTCCATAAACCCATAATGCCAAAAGTGCACTGAGCTTGTTGTTTTTTGGCATGGATTACCAAATTGAAAAAAAAACAAAAAACAATGTTGTAAACAATAATATAGTCGGTCCATTTTACTATCATCCGCTGCGGCTTTAAGAGAGAGATAAATTATGCCAGCCTGTAATATGATATCTGATGAATGGATCTATACAGTTCACAGTCAAACCCTTCAAGGATTACCGTATTGAACAAACAACTTCTCACTGATAATATCAGACCATTTTTTTTTTTACTATCATCAGGCCTTGCTCTTAAGCTTGTTATTTAGTAATGAACTCTGGTTTTAACTTGCCCCCCACCAGAAAGTTTAAGTAGCCCTGATTTAAAACATGTATTGTCATAAACGTATCTCTCTGATGCATTAATTAATGGTATCAATCACAACCTGTATGATAGGCAACACAAGTTACACTCAAACACCCAAAAATAAATTAACACACTTATATAATGTATTATTTACATCTGAATGGACGAAATATGAGCATTTTAAACAAGTTAGTTGCACGGTTTTTTAGTAGCCCACAGGGAAAGTTGAGAGGTGGTGTTTACTAGCCTGTGTCAATTTTTACTGTAACACCCCTTGCAAAAAGTCTTCCTTTTTTATTGGTTAGAGCGCGTCACATGATATGTTTTTGTTTTACTAGAAACCCGGCGGCCATGTGATAGTCAGTTGCCATGCCCCCCCCCCAAAAAAAAGGGGCATGCGGTACCCAGACGTCTTTTTACCCACCCCGAAATGTGCGTTGAACATTATGTGTACAATGATGATAAATAGTCTGTCAGGGCGTTATAAAACAAATATTGACTGCTTTTACTTATGCGCGCCTCGGGAAAATAAAACGCTCCGTGGATCACCTTGGGAGTCGTAGTTTTAACCATAGTGCTCAAAGCAGTCAAACAAATTCGTATATACAAGCCAATGTACATGTACGCTTCAAGAATTACCATATTGAACAAAACAACCCACAAATTTGTTCACTGATAATGTCAGACCATTTTTACTATCATCCACTGTGGCGCTGAAGGATATATAAATAATCACAGCCTATCTTGTTTTGTTTATGCAAGTCGCCAGACACACAAGGCCTGAAGATCACTTCAAGGTGTGGGCTATCATCCACTGTGATTTTGAAGGAGAGATACAACATGTAACCCTCCCGCCGACTGTTCAGTGTCCCTCATAAAAGTCGCTAAGCACCATAACATAATGCTCAATAGATTAAAGGTACCATTTAAGCCCAATGGGCCCAATTTCACAAAGCTGCAAAACAGAAACTACTGCTTGACAAAATTATTTGCTTAGCAAGAATTGAGTCACAACTATGTAAACATAATACAATTGTGGCTGGTAACCTATTTATGTTAAGCAAACAAAAATACTTTTCTGTGCTTAGCAAGTTTTTGTACTAACAGGCTTTATGGAATTAGGCCCTGTTCAAGTTGTGACAGTTAGCCTGCTCATTTCTGCTTAGCAGAAAGTAGGTAAGAAACATTTTTTTGCTTAAGCAGCTCTTTGAAATTGAGCCCCAAAAAAGAATACACCCAGAACCCTGAATACAAATGCAGAGAGTGGGCGAAATAGTATATAAAAATAATCCGAAAAAAAAAAAAGTTCCAGAAGCACCTTCAATATTAGATCTCTAGTTTTGACGACACCTCCTTCATTCTTTCTGCATGCTCAAGTTCAGCTCGGAAGTAGTCTATCGTCTTCTTCAGTCCTTCATCCAGTGGCACCTACAAACAGATCATGAAGAATGAGATTTGTTTTTACCCTAATACACAGGTGTGTATTAAAGGCAGTGGACACTATTGGGAATTACTAAAAATGATTATTATCATAAAACCTGACTTGGTAACGAGTAATGGGAAGGGGTTGATAGTATAAAACATTATGAGAAACGGCTCCCTCTGAAGTGACATAGTTTTCGAGAAAGAAGTAATTTTCCACGATTTTGATTTTGAGACCTCGGATTTAGAATTAGAGGTCCAGAAATCAAGCATCTGAAAGCACAGAAACTTTGGGTGACAGGGGTGTTTTTTCTTGCATAGTTATCTCGCAACTTTGACGACCAATTGAGCTGAAATTTTCACAGGTTTGTTAATTAATTTATGCACTTGTTGAGATACACCCAAGTGAGAAGACTGGTCTTTGACAATTACCAATAGTGTCCAGGGTCTTTAAGGGGTTTGGGTACTTTTTGTATTTCTCCACTGTGTACTGTATTCTGGATTTCATCTTAGCTTTTAACATGCCTACGTGTATGGTTTCAATTTTGGTTATTGTACATGTGTATGTTATTGCTTGTATTTAGCACCATGATCACTGTGATGGATTTGTGCGCTTTATAAGTTTCCATCACTATTATTATTATTATTTATTGATCTATGACCCGACAACTACAATAAGTCTTTTTGAGATACGGCGGACAGTACAATCTTATCACAACCGCTATACCTCAAAAAATGTTGTTTTGTTTTGCACAAAAAGGACTTAAATTTCTGCGTTACGTAACCTTGTCTACGTGTTTTTCCTATTTGTAACGCTTGAGTCACCACGGTATATAAGCATGCCCTCTGGCCAACCCCCTTCACTTCAGGCTCATGCACAACTGATGCTGTTTCGCTGTTCACACTCTTGTTGCTCTTATACTATAATAACTTAAATTTTCGAGATTATGTCGACCGATGAGACTAGACACATTGATACTGCTGGAGTATTCGTAAAAAATTTAAACATTACTTTGATGAGCGTTTCGACGCTATTTCCATACCAAAACCGGAATCGATCTCCCTAAAATAACTCAGAAACAAGCTCGAGGCCAAGGAGCTGGAGAAGCCAGGCAATATTGAACAGTTTGAGTTCTGCGGGAAGATAGAAATAGCCTTGGAGAAGGCTAAGCTGGCCGTGATCAACAAGGCTGAGGACCAAGACGCCGCAATTGAAGCGCTTCTGGAGGCCGAGGAGCTAGTCACCGAGCGGAAGAAAAAGATCAGGATCGTCGACGGAAGCAAGGCCGATTGGATGACTGTATCCAAGCTACAGAAAAAAGGATCAGCTTATCTTTCAGCAGATCAACAGAAAAGCATCAAGATAGCCAAACAGGAGGCCCTAAATGAGCTGGAGAACAGAAAACGAAAGAGACGCAATCCAAATGTTTACACTGAGACTACTCCTGCTGACCGGCTTCTTTTTCGAGGTACACATATCTTTGGCATTATACTTTGTTATTTCAGCTTACATCTCCGTGCATGCAAGCCTACACCCCATGCTGTCTGAATAAATAAATATTTAATCAATTCAATATATCAGAATATTTATCCTACCCTGTGTCATTAATTTAGTGTCTTTTGCGTATTAAACCAAACTGTTTTTCATGCTACCTCGCTGCGCTCATACGCATGAAAATCTTATGATGTTTGATTGGAACTTACCACTGGCTCCCATCCTAGTATTCTTTTAGCTTTGCTAATATCTGGTTTCCTCCGCTGTGGATCGTCTTCCGCAGCTGCTACATTTTTAATACCACTGTCACCGCCTGAGAAAAAGTGTAAAAAAAAAAAAAAAAAAATGAAACACACAAGGGACACCCCAGAGAAAAATGTCAACAAATTAGGGAGACCGCTACATAGGACTACAGGTCAGTTGGTAGAGTGTATAATGCAGGGACCTTAATATGCACACAGAACATATGGATCGGCAGCACATTGCCCCACAGCACATTGTAAACCATTACATGGTGCTTAAGGATTAGGTCTCATAATTAAAACTTAGTCCCACATACCTTGCAGGAGATACATGTACTGTTTGTTAACTTAAAGCGACTTGAGCGTCACTAAGTGACGGATATGCGGGCTATATAAGAAGCCACTTTTAATATTATTACAAAACAATCACAAATATTAAGCAAACTTTCACAAAAGTAAATTTAATCAAGTGAGTCGTTACAAGTCACTTAAAATTAAAGAAAGTTTAGAAGGAAAAAAAAAGTAATTACAAGGGACAAAAACAAGGGACACCCAAGACAAAGGTATCAACATATTGGGGCCATAGTTCAGTTGGTGGAGCACTGGCATATTGGTCCGGAGCTTGTAGGTTCAAATGCTGTTCTACTCATTTGTTCTATCTTCACCCAAATTCATAATGCATGCTCTAAGCATATTAAACACAGAACATAAAACAGTGAACCATTTATAAAGCAAAGTTAAACAAAAGTAGGTTTAAACAAAAGTTGAGTCTTTAAAGGCATTGGACACTATTGGTAATTGTCAAAGACTAAACTCCACAGTTGGTGTATCTCAACATATGCATAAAATAACTAACCTGTGCAAATTTGAGCTCAATCGGTCATCAAAGTTGCGATAATAAGATTAAGATAATAATGAGAGAAAAAACACCCTTGGCACGGGAAGTTGTGTGCGATTAGATAATTGATTTCGAGACCTCAAGTTCTAATTCCGGGGTCTCGAAATCAAATTCGTGGAAAATTACTTCTTTCTCGAAAACTATGGCACTTCCCATAGCTCGTCACCAAGAAAGGTTTTATGCTAACAATTATTTTGAGTAATTACCAATAGTGTCCACTGCCTTTAAAGACACTGAACACTGTTGGTAATTGTCAAAGACCAGTCTTCTCACTTGGTGTATCTCAACATATGCATAAAATAACAAACCTGTGAAAATTTGAGCTCAATCGGGCGTTAAAGTTGCGAGATAATCATGAAAGAAAAAACACCCCTGTCACACAAAGTTGTGTGCTTTCAAATGCTTGATTTCGAGACCCCAAATTCTAAATCTGAGGTCTCGAAATCAAATTCGTGGAAAATTACTTCTTTCTCGAAAACTATATTACTTCAGAGGAAGCCGTTTCTCACAATGTTTTATAATATCAACAGCTCCCCATTGCTCGTTACCAAGAAAGGTTTTATGCTAATAATTATTATTTTGAGTAATTACCAAAAGTGTCCACTGTCTTTAAAAGTCCATAAAATTTTAAAAAGAGCCAGCAGTTGAAGAGGGCGCTATACAAACAAGATGATGCACTTGTCACACATATTATGAGACACAAAGTTTCAAACTGAGACTTATAACCTACTTTAGAGTTTGGCCTTTGCCGGAATAACAAAGTGCCTTATAGAAATTTATGAGATATGGTTTGAAAGCACCAGCGCACTTACCAATTTTACTTTTAATAATTTCTGCAAATTCCATGATGGTGTGTTCCTCTGGATTTCCCTGCATTCAAAAACGAGCAACAAAGTGAATCAAAAAATATATATTACAAACTCGGAAGAATAACCGGCAAGATAGTACAAAGACTAGTTGATTCATCTAAGAATTAACCTACAGGACACTGATAAACAAACTAACTGGGCCCAATTTCATAGAGCTGCTAAGCATGAAATTTCTTCCTTGATTTGATAAGAACAGGATTACCAACCAAATTTCCACGTGATTTTCAGGATAAGCAAACAACAGCTGAATACATGTAACAAGCAATATGCAACAAATGGAAATTTGGTTGGTAGTCCTGTTTTTACAAGGAAGAAATTTCATGCTAAGCAATTTGTTTTGCTTAGCAGCTCTATGAAATTGGGCCCAGGTGATTGTGAGGGCCTTGTCACACGAGGCAACTTTAGCAGACAACTTGGAGGCAACCGATCGATTGCAGTGCATCCTACAGGACCATTTTGGTATCTCTTGGGTAATTTTGCAGACAATGTGTTACGATCCCCAAGAAAAACATGTGAATATTCAAATGTGAATGCTTTTATCTTCTCTGAGATTAAAGGAACAAGTTGCCTTGGATCGGTCGAGTTGGTCTTTGAAAAGCGTTTGTAACTGTTTGTTATAAAATGCAATGGTTGGAAAGATGTTTTATAAGAAGAATATAATGATCCACACAAGTATCACTCGAAATTGCGTGGTTTTCCTTTTTCCTCGTCGACTAACACCGTCGGCCATTTATGGGAGTCAAATTTTCGACTCCCATAAATGGCCGACCGTGTTACTTCGCAAAGTAAACGGAGAACCATGCAATTTCAAGGCAAATTTGTGTGGATCATTGTATTCTACTTTTAAAACGTCTTTCTAACCATATGCATTTTATAACAAACGGTTACAAACGCTTTTCAAAGACCAACTCGACTGATCCAAGGCAACGTGTTCCTTTAATATAATAAATAATAAGTAAGACTTATCAAGCTCATTTTTCAGAGATACATGTACAATGCGCTGCTAAAGAATGCTACAAAATTGTCAATTTAAGGGCAAGAAGAAAACAGATGCATTTTTAATTCACACTTGAAAGTCTGGAGTGAGTTGATGCTGCGAATGTCAATTTGGTGGAGAATTGGGGACCAGCAACTGAGATAGATTTGTCCCCTGCCCAGTGTTCTCACTTGGTGTATCCCATCATAAGCATAAAATAACAAGCCTGTGAAAATTTGGGCTCAATTGGTCATCAAAGTTGCGAGAAAACGATGAAAGAAAAACACCCTTGTTGGACGAATTTGTGTGCTTTCCGATAGGAATAAAAGACTTCTGGCTAGAAGTCTTTTATTACTTTAGTGAGAAATTACCTCTTTCTCAAAAACTACGTTACTTCAGAGGGAGTCGTTTCCCACAATGTTTTATACTATCAACAGCTATCCAATGCTTGTTACCAAGTCAGTTCTTCAGTTAATATTTGTTGTGAGTAATTACCAACTGTGTACCTTCCCTTCAATACAGTGTAAAGAACTAGCCTGGCGAATATGCACAGGAAGACTCTTCCAAAGAAATGATGCGGCGTAAAAAAGGGATACCTACCAAATTGACAGGGGTGGATTCATCAGAGTTCATTAATTTGATGAGACCACTCACAAGATCACTGCAATAAAAAAAAGTTAAATGAGCTTGGGGTTATAATACAACAGGCTAACACCAGGGGAACTTGACTCCCCGAACTAGCAAAAGATGTCAGGTGAAATGGGTTAATCTAAAATAAATAATAATATAATATAATATAATGTTACTTACACCACCGATTCTCTATTATTAAAAATGATCAAATGGGCCTCACAATAAGACAAATAAAAATATAAAGAAACTGATTCGAATAAGAAAAGAACAAAATCAAGTGATACAAAAGTTAAGTTTGTCCTCTAGAAAAATATTTGAAAAAAGTAAACAGTTAAGCCAGTATTATCAGGCCTCAATGCGCGGCTTACACGCGTGACTGCACAGCAGCCTTTGTTTCCCAACAGCTGTACCGGCCACAGACAGCATTCCACGGCTTACCGCATACACAGTCCACAGCATTCCGGAAAAAAATAGCGGCCATAGCCCCTTCCGCCTTCAAGGGGTTAAAAGAGTATGTTTTCAGATGGTCTCTGAAATTTTGTTTAATGCTGTCTGACAATGAGTGGAGGTTCAAAATCCAAAGTCTAGGACCAGGGCCCAATTTCATGGCTTTGCTTACCATAAGCATAGAATTGGCGCTTACAGAAGCAGGGAACTCTGTGCTTCCCAGGTCAACATTCCAGTTGAACCTAGTTAAACTGGGTTTAACTGGAACTAGTTGAAAACCAGTTGATAAACTAGTTAAACACAGTTAAAACCAGTTGGTTTAATATGGAAAATGGACAGACACCAACTGGTTTATAATTTAAACCTAGTTGAACACAGTTGAACCTAGTCCAAACCAGTTGGTTAATATGAAAAATGGACGACTTTGGTCACTATCCAGTTGAACCAGTTGACCCCAGTTAACTAGGTTCAACTGGAATTTTGACCTGGGTTACGGCAAGTGTATTTCACGGGTTTCTGCTACAGTAAGCACGCAAATTTGCCCTCCGTAAGCAGCGCTATGAGCAGCGCTATGGGCCCCATGGAATTGGGCCCTGGCCTGACGCTTACTTTATGAAAGGGCAAGGGCACCAAGGCGTTTTCTCCTTGTAAGAGGGCACCTCTATATGGGGAAATTCTCAATCTCTATTGGAACATTTCAAGGGGCATGAAGGCAATGATCAGGGGCAATTGTCTAGTGAAGTACCAGGCCTCTACAACTGACAACCACCAACTACATGTCCCAATCGGAGAGCAACACTATGGTCAACTTCCAAGAGTTGGATTAAGACTCTGACAACACCGAGTAATAGACCCTTTCAATGAAATATGCTAATAATGATCACGCATGCGTACAGACACTATTTGTTGGCACGTACCATAGAGATTGGCACTTAGCAGCTGCAAAAGGCGTTTGGGTTACGCCACCATCATCCCCATACAAAAAAGGCGCACTTTTGCCAACCAAATGTTAATGTGCATGCTTGACGTGCAATTAACAATCTTGTACACAGTGAAAATTCCTACCTGACATATTGGAATGAGCGTGATTGTTTCCCGGAGCCGTACACTGTGATGGGTTCATTCTGTAGAGACTGTAGAATGAAGTTACTGACCACCCGGCCGTCGTTCATGTGCATGCGTGGCCCGAAGGTATTGAAGATTCTGGCGACGCGCACTTCCACTTTGTCCTGAAGAGTTGTATTAAAACAAACCACGGTTACAATCACCGTCTTAAAAATCTTGCGAATGAAACTCTTAAGCTCAAGCTGGACTCTTCTTTTTCCAAAACTGTTTTCACTTCCAGAGAAATCTCTGTGTTTCTAGCCAGTTTGCTTACAAAGTTCCAAGCTTATGAAAGTTAAATAAAAGTCTGTTTTTGATTTTAGAGATAAAGGAAAGGAAAGGGTACTGCCGAGGGGTGGGGATGCATGTATTCATCACATGTGAAAGCTATAGGGCTAGCATTTCAGAAAAAAATTACTAGACTACAGGGGCCAATCTCAAAAACTCTGTAAACTGACGCTTTCAGAGTAGACAAGGTTTTTTTCCCCTCAACTTCACAACAAGTGCACTCTAGGCATTATCAAGTTCAACACATGGCGAGAAACAAAACAATAAGTATAAACACTGACCTGTTTGGCGTAGGCGTAACACATGGTCTCTGCTACTCTTTTCCCCTCATCATAGCAGGCTCTAGGGCCAATTGGGTTCACATGGCCCCAGTACTCTTCATTCTGTGGGTGCTCTTGGGGATCTGTAAATGGTAAAATGGGTACCTACTGGGTAAACTCATGGCAAGTAAGGTTACATTCGTGGGTGCGCTTTAGGATCATTAAAGGGTAAAATAGGTACCTATTGGAAAATGGATACCCTAGAGGCAAGTATGGGTTTATTTCTGGATGTCCTCTGTGATTTATTAAGGGGAAAACAGGTACCTGTAGGGTACACTCAAGGCAAGTAAGATTACATTTATAGGTACTCGTTAGGATCTGTAAAGGGTGAAATAGGCACCTAATGGGTAAACACATCAGGGCAAGAAAGGTTATATATGGGTGCCCTTTAGGATCTGTAAAAGGTGAAATGGGTACCTACCTGTATTGGGTAAATAAACTCAATGCAAGTAAGGTTAACCTGATGGGTGGTCTTTAGTGAAAAATGGGTATCTATTGGAAACTGGGTACACTCAAGGTAAGTTAGGTTTAACAATCATTGGTGTTGTTTAGGATCTATAAAGGTTAAAATTGGTACCTGCTGGGTAAACTCAAGAGTTTTGTTATAAACATTGTGAATTCAGGGCAGGCACTTACCTCCGTAGACCTCCGAGGTAGAAGCCTGTAGAATCCTGGCCCTCGTTCTCTTGGCGAGACCCAACATGTTCAGCATTCCCAGCGAGCTTGTCTTAATCGTCTTGATGGGGTTGTACATGTAGTGGGGAGGGGAGGCTGGGCATGCCAGATGGTAGATCTGATCCACTGAGATGAAAACGGCCAACAACATTTTCAAGATTTGATTTTTAGATGGCTACAATGTCCAAGTTCTGTTTTTGTTTTCCCCTTACCTGCTCTATGCAAACTGTTCTGCTTAACCGCTTCTTGAAGTCGGAGCTTTGGCCAAATTTTATAGAGCTGCTAGACAGATGAAATTACTACCAACTTTG
Source organism: Asterias rubens (assembly GCF_902459465.1). Taxonomy (NCBI): domain Eukaryota; kingdom Metazoa; phylum Echinodermata; class Asteroidea; order Forcipulatida; family Asteriidae; genus Asterias; species Asterias rubens. The sequence continues at coordinate 11,424,882 of NC_047074.1, read as the reverse complement.
CAAAACAAAGCAGGAAACCAGTCAATGGCAGTTTATGTGATACAGCATTTTGGCTGGTAACCTTAATCCGTAAGCACAATATGATTATGACCACAGGAATAATGTTATTAGCCAAACTACTACATCCCGTGTACCTCCTGTGACAGGTATCCTGCTGATTGTTGCACATCAGAAAGCTGTTAAGCAATATTTTTAAGCCCTGGTCATGATCATGGGTTCGAATCCTGCCCGAGCTGCCTGTAGTCAGTTTGTATGGAGGATTAGGAAAATTGTTTCGCCCAGTCCATACTTCCTGTGAGTGTGAAGCGAATTTTGAAGTCACAGGGCTGCATTTGCAGCAAATGTTTTGCAGGAGTTGAACACAGCTCAACTGTTGCGAATTGTTCGTTGCAAAGTTGTGACTTCAAAATTTGCTTTGCATTTGCATACACAGGAAGTATGAATCGGACTCAAGATTATTTTTTGTACCTTCTATAAGGAGAGGTTCAACGACGTCATGGTTGATGAGCTCAAAGTTTGGGTGTCCCACCCAGTGCTCGATGTTACGCTTGCGCCCGGTGAAGAAATTATCCACCACGGTGACCTCGTGACCTTGCATCATCAAGCTGTCTGTTAGGTGGGAACCTACAAACCCGGCTCCCCCAGTTATCTGAAATAGAATGTATTGACAATGTCTACTTATGATCACATCTCATTTTTACAAGAATGCATCATGGGCCATGATTCATTGCCTGTAAGCAGAAAACTTGCAAGGCACAGAAAACTTGTGCTTAGCAAAAATACATGTACATGTAGTTTACCAGTAACAATACCGTATTTTTACCTTTGCTGTGACTGGTACCCTACTCATTTCTTGCTTAGCAAAGGAATTTGCAAAGTAGAACTTTCTCCTTAAAAGGTTTACGAAATTGGGCCCAGTTCAGTAAAACACTGGACTTAAGTTCAGGGCCCAATTTCATCAAGAATGTAAGCACACAAACCTGCTTAGCACAGGAAAATCTTCCTTAGAAAAAAACAATTAACCAGCCAACATTCCACAAAGTTTTCATTGTTGCGACTGGTGCCCCACTAATTTTTTGCTTAGCAAAGAATTTTGTTAAGCAGTATACGATGCCCTAAAACACTCAGCCATACATTGTTGTTAACAAGGTTACGAATCAAGTGACTTCGGCTATGGCTCTTTCAACCAGCCATAGCCCTCACCCAAGCCATTAGTTGAGACATGGACTTTGATACATGACAAAAACCATACATCAAAGGGAATCGATCATCTTGTTTAAAAGCAATTAAGGGCTATATTTATCATTTTTGTTGTAATAGATCTGTTATCTATCAAGGAGAGTTAAATTCAGGTCACTACGACTCAAAGGGCACATCGACAGATTCAATAAAGGTAGGGTTATCGTTTAGCTTTTGTCACCGTAGTGCCGATTGACAATGCTTTTTTTTTTTTTGTGTTCGTCTGTCCATAGGTTAAGGAACAAAAGCCACGGCTTCACCTGAACCTAATTGTTGTCCAACCGCTTATTACATATAAAATTGTTGTTAATCTATTATTTATATTGCGTATACATTGTAATAGCCTACTTTATCATAAACATGTTATTGTGTAACTGAATGTAATATTAATCTATGTATTGTAAGATTAATGGGCAACGATGAAATAAATGTTAATTAATAATAATAATAATAATAATAATCACGAAAGATACCATAAAAGTCACCTGTGAAGGTTTCAGTTGAATACTTGTTAAGAAAACAGTAAAAAACTGTCCCGGTTTTCTCTATAGGCCTATGCAGAATCTTTGGCCGTATTGAGGGTAGCATTCAAATTGACAAGACGGAAATTTTGAAAAGCTTAATCAAACTTACCAAAATCCTTTTCCTGCCACTTTCAGGTAGGTATCGAACTTCTGGGTATTTTTTAACAGTTCTGGAAAAGAGCGAGAGAGAAAAATGGAGGCAATTTAGTTTAAAGAGCAAATTTAAAGGACATTGAGCTTGGTAGAGATTACAAATATTGGAAGGATTGTCCTGTACCCAAGGTTACCAACCAAACTACCGTGTCCTGTGAACAATTTGAAACTGGTGTCCTGCTCATTTCTGCTTAGCAGATAAATGTTAAGAAGCAATATGTTCTTCTTCAAGCAGCTCTTAGCAACTGGGCCTTGTACTAATTGGTAAGTCAAGATGTCAAATGCATGCACTTGCTACGTAAAATTAGGGAGGTAATGCTTTCTGCTCTACTAGCCTGGCTTCGGACTGATGATACCCAAGCCTACATCCGTATGGACTGTAAAAGGGGTAACCCTGCTTCAGCCCTAGGAGTACACGTACATGTAGGTGGTATTTTTGTCTATATAAATTAGTGTCAAAAGTAAAAACAATCAGAAGTGACGAAGTGACAGGGGGTCAGTATACATTAACAAGTTATGCATGCTGCCCGGGAAAACAACAATCGTCCTCGTTGAATTCATTTACAAAACGTTTTTGAGAAAGTCTGTGTTTTGATTGGTTATTCAGTCAGCACATTCTATACAATTTATGAATAATACAGTGAAATAATAATCACACAGACTGCACTGTTGGCACTGATCATGAACTTACTGTTTTTCCAATTCCTTGATTCTGTCTTGTAAAGGTTGGACCACCTGTTCAGACAATTAAGGAGACAAAACAAAATTGAAATTGTAATTTTAGATTCCAATTGAGTGCAAAATAAGGACTTCTTTACATGCAGCGACTCACAGAATCAACATAATCAATTTGTAAATAAAAGAAATACATTAAATGTAAAAACAAACCAAAAAATAACAGGTATTGTGCATTACCCCAGTCCCTGACAAACACATGAACATCCAACGCACCAAACATGCCAAATATCCCATAGTCAAAGTTGTACAATGCTAATAAATATATTTTATTAAATTTTTTTATTGATTTTTTATTAGGACCTCATGCGTTTATTTTTCCTATATAATTTTTTGGGTGGGGTAAAAAAAAAGGCATTTCCGGTTAAAAATTGAGAAATCACATTCCTGTATAATGGTGGTTTATTTGTGCATGACATGTAGGTCTATATGTACTTGTACATGTCTGATCCCACAAAAAGGTAGAAACCAGTCGGCTAGTGCAGTTGTCTAGTACAGTTCCCAGTTGGATTTTGAGGGGTTAAGAGTTGCTAAGGTTAACTTCTTAAAAGAGTGCATGGTACAAATTGCAAACACTGTACTATTCCACATCTGTAGGAACTTAACCTAATGGAAGGAGTGTACAGTGTGTGTCTGTACATTCTTTCTACATTGTAGCTGGTTAAACAAGAACCACTATTACACACCAGTGTGACTACATGTAATTTACATAGTACTCAACAAACCATTGAATGTTATGACCATTCTGTTTGCATTACACACACCCAGTAAACACTGTCTAAATCTCTTCCACCAACACAAACTGAATAATGCCAGGAAACACTCAAGATTCTATCCTCCCTGGCTACGGCTGGTTTACATTGACTTTTTTAGACATCCTACTCACATTATGCATTTGTATTGTATTTCTCTTTAACATGTTCTGGATTTCTTCTTAGCTTATAGGCTTACGTTTCAATTTTGGTTATTGTACATGAAAATATTATTCTTTGTATTTAGCGCCATGAGCACTTTGATGGATTTGTGCGCTTCATAAGTTCTCATTATTATTATTATTATGCATTACTGCAAACACGGCAAACCTTTCAATAATAGATACACAACATGTGTACATGTGTGCAAAATGGTGGTACATTGTGAGTACACTTATGAGATACTTACATTATAAATGCAAGGTAATGATTACCCTATATGATTACCCTTTGTACAAACGGGAAATGAAGTCATGCTGGTACCAGCTCTTTCAACATTTTGCATTATAATCTAATACAGATGGATTTTGTGTGTATTAAAGGCACTGAACACGTTTGGTTTTTGTCAAAAACCAGTGCTCTCACCTGGTGTATGCATGGAACATATGCATAAAATAATACTGTGAAATTTTTTGCTCAATAAGCCACTTCAGAATGTCGGCTGCGCATGTCTGTTACTGCTGACAACCATTTTGTCTATCTCCCCTAACCCGCTGGTATTGTCAAAAGGTTACGGGAGATAGAAAAAATGCGTTGTCAGCAGTAACAGACATGCACCACTGACATTCTGAAGTGGCTTATCGGTCATCAAAGTTGTAAGAGAAATAAATGGGAAAAACACCCTTGTTGTACAAATTTGTGCGCTTTTTGCAGATGCCTGAAAAAGCTTCAAGATTGCAGTCTTTTTCAGATTCAAGTATTTGAGTGAGAAATTAGTCAGACTTTGCGCTTTACAAAAACTTTTTAATTTATTTATATTTATTGTTATTCATACCTTTGCAAGTTGTTCTTGTATGCCATCTCCGACATCTTTCTCCCCTCTAAACACAAAAGAAATTAGGTTTAGAAGAATTCACTATGGCATCAAAACTAGTTTGTATTCCTAGACTTCCTTGTGGGCAGACTAAGTTTATGCTTGTTTTTAAATCGTGAGGCTCCAGGTTGAAAACCAGGAGCTTTATGGGAGAAAAATTGTGTATTTTTTGTTGCCGATATAAAAAAAAAGAGTAAGAGCTTTGAAAAAATTAAGGCTGTAGCAACTGCAAAAAAAAACAAAAACAAACAAGACTTTTTACTTCCTTTTAACTACCACTGGGTTGTAGCAATTTATACAAGAAAAAAGAATAAAAACAAAAATCAGTCAAATAAATAAATTAAAAAAAAACACTTTAACTACAAAACTGCTCCGAAATGCTTACTCATTTTCAAGTATCACTAGGGTGTAAGAACTGCTCAAGAAAAACCCAGACAACAAAATAAATTTTACAAGTCAGTTTTATGTAATAAATTGATATATTTTGCACTTCTCTGAATCTGATACTGAATTATAGTCGACAAAGCAAGAAAATGGAACCATCACACCAATTACTTTTTTGTGAAGAAGACAATGCAAAATTTCAGTTAATATATAAATTTAGTTTAAAAACTTCAGTTCTAAGAAATGCTAAAACTTACCTAGTATCTTCATCATCCTCCCCACGTGTACCACACAGGAAAGCTGTAACCAAGTTGACAAACAAATTAATTCTTCAGGCTTTGCGGATCCATTTCTTAAGACATATCAGAGGGTCAGCCAAGCTTCCCCTGGATACTAAACAAGGTCAGGCCTGAGCAATTGCCTCCATGCCCCCTGTGCCCAAAGTCTGTAAGCACAACAATTTTGCTTAGAATGAAATTTCTTCCTTGATAAAAACAAGATTACAATTACCAAATTTAAATTTGTGGCATATTGCTTGTTACTGGCATTCAGCTGTTACTTGCTTCCTGAAAATCACGTGGAAATTTGGTTGGTAATCCTGTTTTTATTAAGGAAGAAACAAATTGTTGTGCTTACAGGCTTTATGAAATTGGGTCCACGTCATTTGTCTTGGTGCTCGTGAAACGCTTGTAGAAATTAACATTTTTCTTATAGATAGGGTGCCCTACTGCCCTTTACTATGAGAAAATCCCTCTGGTGCCCTTGCCCTTTCAAAATCGAAGCATGATATTTGTACAGTTCTGATAGTTCAAACCTTTGTTGTCCATGTTCGTGCCTGAAGCAGCCGATTCGTACATAATCCTTTCACGATATCTTTCGGAGACACACTGGTTTTTGTACAGATAGCAATGGTTTTTAACTGCTCTACTTTCGGATGCAAAGCTGCATGATGTACCATGCAATGTGCACTGGTGGTACAGCAAAAGAATGAAATAAATATACTGGTACCCCTTCCGCTCCAGAGATAAACAAGCCATCTTATGATTATAAATGCTAAGTATGAAACTGAAATGGTGATGTATCGAGATCATAAAAACCAATCAACTGAAAAACAGTTTATGAAATATTTATCCACTCTGGGAAAGGTCAAAGATAAAATTCTGAATACTTTGCCATTAATTGGTGACCCACCCATTGCTGATTAACAATATATGTTTTATTTGATGACTAAAAATATTCTTCTGATTTTAAAATCATGATAATTTTTTTTTTTTTAAAGCAGTTTGATTACTTGACCCTTGCCCTCTGATACCCCTGTGCTAGTTTTGATGACCTTTCGTCACAAAGTTCACCGCAGGGTAACTCAGAACCTGAACTTTTGGATTCTCAGTTGAGTTGAGTGTGATGTTTGACCTATATACACGTATCAATCTAGTTTCTGGAAAGATGCGGGTAATAGGGTATAAATTTGTAAATTTTGTCTTCACAGTCAGTTGGTCACCGACTAATTAGGTAACTTATAAATGTATGGAATTATTTTTGTATCTATATTACTAAAATATTAGGCCTGCCCTGGGACTGGGTGGTGTCAAAGTTGCAACTATATCTTATCTGGTTTTTATCATTCTATTCCGTCTAGTCACGCCTTACCGCTTTTCAACAATGCCACCATGACTACTGAACAAATTATAAGTTTGTCAGCGAACAAGGTGTCAAAGTGGGTCCAGAATATTACAGCGGGACTAACAGTGACAGGTAGTGCATTTTACTTGTCGCTCAGGCCAGGTCAAAAATCAATTGTTTGCCTTATTATTTTTCAATTGGTTGTTACTGATTTTAAAATCTTTTAACTTCTTTCTTAAGAAGATTTTAATAGGGGCTATTTCTAACTGATTCATTATTCACAGTTAAATTGGGCAGTTAATCAGTGCTGAGTAATAATATTTATAAAAACAAAACTATAATTTTATATACATGTAGCCTATAGTATAACTGATAAAAATTAATACAATCCACTTTCTTTCTCATGTTCTAGACTGGCTAAAGTTTGAATAGATCTGTCCTTACTCTATGATACAACACAACGTCTAGGCCTTAGGCTTACAAAATAAACAAATTTACTTCAAATCACCGATAAATACTGACCAAGAAGTAATGCAACCACCACTCCAAAGAAGACGACCAGACGTACCCGTTTGAGGAACATTGCAACACTGCTCCCGCTGATATTCATTCGTGCCAAACCTTAAAAAATATGCGGTCGAATGGGAAAAAGCAACGTCGCCGTAGCGAAAAATGGGCCCTATTTACTCTTCAGATTAAACGGGCCATGAGGGACTATTTAGTTTTAAAATGTTCAGTCGAAAGACAAACAAAACCCGCGGTCAAAAAAACATGCAAATGAATTATGTGCGTCTTCATGTTTACTCACTCACCCTACGATTCGGTGCAGTAGTTTTGGGGTCACGATTAGCATTCATTCTCCCCGCGGGTGTGTGGGGACGTCGTGTGTGTAACTCCACTTTTGTCTTGGAGATAAGTCGACCTTCATAGACATTCAGATGTGAATGAGTTAAGTCGCCCGTGGATAAACCATCTCGGCACTTGTATTGCTGCACAACCTCGTTTTCATTTTATTGTCTTGTGATCGATCTCGCCCTATGCAAATTAGGCCTGTGGTTAGGACATTCTACGTTTACGTATAAACTCGGTACCCTAAACGACGCATCAAGTAATACGGTAACTGGTCCCCTCTCATCCTTCTTTGATCTTGAAAGGATGCAGTTTAGGGGTGCTCGCGTTAACGTGTGGCTGACTAAAGTGACGTCATATAGTGATAGCAACACATTAAACAACTTGGAGCCAGTTTCCGCAAAAAACGATCACAGACTTGATGATAAAAACTGCTCAGACTTTGCTTGTTAAACCCAGTATAAATTAAGAGATATCTTAAGTTTGAATAGGTGAGTGAGTCGTTATTAAATTAATTTAAAAGATTTTCAGTTTAAACACAATTTTGTGTGGTATTTTGCGTGGTTAAAAATAAAAAATCAAGTTGAATTGATCATGTTGATTGTCACTAACCAGTTGCAGTATGCACTATTTAAAAGCAGTTATGATGATGATAGAGGGCCGAAATAAATACTAATTGACAGGCGATTTTACTGTACCAACGTGACTTTTTATAATAATACTATATTAATATGTTTATCATACTCTGTTTGCTTGGCCCTTTTTTTTAACAACCGAACTGTTTATTTAGAAAAAATCCAGACATAGGGCATATGTATAGGCCTACCTAAACATATAAATTAATTAAAGGCTACTGGCTAGGGATAGTATAGGGTAGGGGCATGGCATGGCTGCTACAATTTTCCAAATCAAACAATAACAATCAATGAACTAACATGACTGAGCCTTTCTTCTTTTTTTTATAGTATTTTTTAACAAATTATAAATTATTCAGGAAAGTTTTCTTCGTACAGCTTCGACAAGTGGTTCAAAGATTACACTTGCAGTGTCGAACAACAAAAATCGCGCTGTGCCTGTGTTAAAAGTTTGCACCAGACATGCCTGACCTGACTTGACAGAGTCAGAGGGGAGCTTCCTCCGAGGAAATTATTCATTATGCAAGACAAGGAGTCAAATTCCTTGCGGAGAAAAATGGCATGTTGCGCAAATTAAAAAAAAGGCCAACTTACTTCAAAGACTGCACCCACCAATTATGCACCATGTTGTTCAACGGCTCAACAGGCGAAACACTTTGTGTAATTTTCAATTTGGAATGCGTTAACACCTTCAATTCAGCTCTATCTAGAACTTCACGATTCCCGTCACAGAAATGTCTGGAAGGCGGTTAGGTCGTGCGCCAATTTCAAAAGGCAATGCATGTTTTTAAAAAACAATGTCTGTCCCTTGAGATGGTAAATTCTGGTAATCCAGATGGTGCTTTTTATTTAAGTAGCAGCTGATTGTAAACTTAAAGGAAGTGAACACTATTGGTAATTACTCAAAATAATTATTAGCATAAAACCTTACCTGGTGACGAGTAATAGGGAGAGGTTGATGGTGTAAAACATTGTGAGAAACGGCTCCCTCTGAAGTGACATAGTTTTCGAGAAAGAAGTAATTTTCCATGAATTTGATTTCAAGACCTCAGATTTAGAATTTGAGGTCTCGAAATCAAGCATCTGAAAGCACACAACTTCGTGTGACAAGGGTGTTTTTTCTTTCATACATGTAGTTATCTCGCAACTCCGACGACCAATCAAGCTCAAATTTTCACAGGCTTGCTATCTTATGCATATGTTGAGATACACCAAGTGAGACGACTGGTCTTAGACATTTACCAACAGTGTCCAATGTCTTTAATCCTGTCGTTACACTACAGTCTACAGTACAGAGACATATGAACACGCATTCGTTCTCTTTTCTTTCGCCATGTCATGACTGTATTATGCAAATCATTTAATTTATCCTTGACTGGTTTTGGTTGATAGGACAGAGAGAAGAAACAACTGACTGTACACGATGGGAAAGAAAAACAAGAAGGAGACGGAGGCTCCTCCAAAAGACATTGTAAGTATTATGCTGGAAAAAAAAACCAAAACATTGATCTGTTCCTGGCCAGATGCTGTCTTGACGGAGCCACTTTTCACGCGTCTTGACCCAACAAATTTTGTATAATATTGCTTTATACTCATTTCTCAATATTTATGTAAAATTTCTAGCCAAATATTTTAATGGCACCTTTCCACTATGACCATCTTTTTTTACCATTAGTTCTTATTACCAATCTCAAGCACACTTTTTATTATTACATTGTACAATTAGAATTCTGTGATTTTGTATAATTTAAAAAGAAACCTTTCCTTTATGAGTGTACTGTGTCCATGAGCCTTACATTAGGCCACATAAAAAAAAACTGTTGATAGTCCTTTTTTTTGCGGATGGGGGAGGGAGGGAGGTTTTTTTTAAGTTTTTTTTTTAAGTTTTGTTGACATGCCAAATATGAAATCAAGAATAAAGAAATCATCACAATCACTATCAAACAGAGGGTTTGTGGGGATTTGATGTTTTCAATAGTTCTGTCAAACAAATTTAACTTCTAGATGACATTTTCTGTAAATTTTTTTCATTCAACTAAGCACAGTGTAGCCCAAGTAAACATTTGAAGAATTGTTCTTGCTTTGCCAACATGAATAAAAACCTTCTTTAAACATCTTTTCAAACCTATACATTTTGAAAAAAATATTAGCTGAAAAATCTGGGCAGTAAAAGTATAAAGATATATCCAGCCATGGAAAAAAAAAATGTGGTCGGGGTTTTTGAACGGTCGGGCAGGGACGATCAACAATATATTTTTTATGTGGCCTTACCATACACACTCATAATTCCATTTTTATTTTTTTTTTTTTTTTTCTAAATTATTATTATTATTTTTTTCCAGTTTGATCCCCTCTCTGTTGAGAGTAAGAAAGCAGCCACAGTGGTTTTGATGCTGAACAGCTCTGAAGATGATATCCTCATCAAATCGTGTGAAGCGCTCTACAAATTTGCTGAAAAATGTAGGTTTATTTCAAAAGTCTTTTCCGAAATGAGCGAACTTTAGCTACCCGTATAGTCGTAGGTTGACACAAACCTTAAGATCAGTCTTATCTTTGTGCTATTTTATGTAATTAAATGTTTTGATCCATCCTATTATTGGCGTTTGCCTTGTCGGATGTGGCTGAAATGGGGAAAAAAGAAATTAATAAAATTGACCCCCAGATTGATACTTTAAGAAAGCAACAGAAGCATTATGATAATGTTCCTGGTCATATAGAATAGTTGCAAGTCTTGCGTTTAGAGAAACATTGGGACCTGTCAAAGTGTGCAAGTTTGTTAGAATTATATGTGGGGCTGAAATAATCCCTAAATGTTCGCATAAGCACAAGACTTCTATGGTGTATAACTGCCTTGACAATGCCCCATGAAGTTTTCAAGTAGAAATGTAGTGCCATAAAAGAGGTGCCTTTTATAAAGGGAAAGTTGCCTTGCCATTCAAAATATCCCTAATGCGATTCTAAATTTACATGACTTTATTACCATGGTTACAGGTGATGAAAACAAAGCCCTCTTGATGGACATGGGCGCCATCCCGTCCCTACTCAGACTTATTACCTCCGAGGAGAAGACAGTTCGACGCAACGCCACCATGACACTTGGAGTCATATCTGCCCACCGTGAGTACAGACTGCAGGGCTTAAATTAGAAATCAAATCTCAACTGGACCATATAATGATAGATTGCAAATAGCGTCATTGACCGCCATACTTGATGACAAAGAACGGAAAAGTGCACTCAAATATGCGCTTTGCACACTTCTGAGCCAATGATAGCTTTTCACGTGTGCATTTTCATCAAAGATGGTGGCCAATGACATCATGTGCAATCCATCTATATACTCTTGTAGCTCAAGAGCTTTACTGTGCAAAAAGTATTTGTATATTTAATTACTTTTGTGAGGAAGTTTGACTTGAAAAGTTTACACACGAGTTCCATGATTTTTGAGAGGAGGATCTGGAAAATATTTGCTGGTAGCACCAAGGCCAATACCAGTGCAATAGAGGGCGGTCAAAGACCGAACATTGTTGGTTCAATGTACTGCTCATTATAAAACAAACTTGACTTTGTTCTTGAAACAAATTCTTTTTACTTCTTGTTACCGCAGCTGAAGTGAGGCGGCTGTTGAGAAAGAGTGACTGCATTGGGAATGTTATCAAACTGCTCGCCCCAGACGGTAGGTTTCCTAGTAGGACTGCAGGGTACCCTAACACATTGACATGATTGAAGATCAAGCACATAGAAAGCTGGTAACTCAAAACCCTTGGAAACCAATTGAAACATCACTTTATGGTGGCACTTTGCAACAAGGTCTCTGAATTGGTTGCCACCTCCTCCTGTGGCTGAAACAGGGTTACCCCCTTTACAGTCCGTAAGGATGTAGGCAAGGGTACTCACTAGGAGCCTGGCTGGTAGAGCAGAATGCACTACCTTCTCGACTTTTGAGAAAACTTTTAAGAAATGGTCAGTTTTGAGACCTTGAGTTGTGACTTGGTTCGTTCCCTGATCACTGCTTAAATTCTCTGATTGGTGCATTCTAAATTTCTAAACTTAAATGGCGGACCACACTAGTTTACCTTCCATACCCACAGAGGAGACCCTTGTGTAGTTCTTCAGTATGTGTCTGGCCAACATGTCCCAGGGCCTTTATAAAGGAGAATTATAACTTGGTTCTTTCCCCGATCGGCAGCCAATCTGCTAAAATCTCTGAACGGCGCATTCTAAATTTGTAAACTTTACTTGACCGCTCTTTTACTTTCCACACCCACAGAGGAGACCCTCGTGCATGAGTTCTCCAGTCTGTGTCTGGCCAACATGTCCCAGGAATTCACCAGCAAGGTTCAGATCATTGAGAACGACGGTCTGGAACCACTCATCATGCTACTCACAGACCCAGACCCAGATGTGCAGAAGAATGTAGTGGAGGCGATCTGCCTGCTGCTGCAAGACTACCAGACTAGAACAGCTATCAGGTTAGACTTTAGGGGTCAATGTCATGGCTCGACTGCTAGCCGTGAATTCTTTGCCGTGAATTCTTTGCATATGGCCCATAGATTCTTGCCACTTACAAAGGATTCTATGATAAGCAGGAGAGGGTGTACAAATTTACCAAAAATTCTCAAAAATATTTCAATACCCACGATCATCCACAAACAAAGGTTCCACAGTTGGTTCCACTCTCTATTTTGCCTTTCCTATTTCTGCTAAAAGCATTCTCTAGAAAGGATCAATCGAGAGCTTTAGTGTCGTAAGCCTAAATTTACTCCAAATATGCTTAGACATGTCAGAGAGAGAGAGAGAGAGTGCTTCATACAGCCAATTCCAGAAGCACTTGGAGTCAAGTCCCTTCTCTTTCATGATAAGTGTTCTAGGTGTTTAATATGCCTTACACAATTAACGGTTTTACCTCTTATTCGAAAGATTAAGGCTTAATGTTAAGGAGCCCTATTATGTCTGAGACACCAGCCTAACTATCATAGGCAATTTTTGCCTGTTCTACCCAGGTCTAAATTCCAGTTGAACCTAGTTAAACTGGGTTTAACTGGAACTAGTTGAAACCAGTTGATAAACTAGTTAAACACATTTAAAACCAGTTGGTTTAATATGGAAAATGGACAGAAACCAACTGGTTTATAATTTCAACCTAGTTGAACACAGTTAAACCTAGTCCAAACCAGTTGGTTAATATGGAAAATGGACGAGTTTGATCACTATCCAGTTGAACCAGTTGACCCCAGTTAACTAGGTTCAACTGGAATTTTGACCTGTTCTGCTCATTTCTGTTTACCAGAAATGCATCTAGCAAAATTTTCTGCGTAAGCAGCTTTATGAAATAGGGCTCAGGTCATGGTCAAACAAGTCTCGTAATAAACTCTTCTCTCTCTATATTGGTGTTAACGCAGAGAGCTCCACGGTTTAGAGCCACTTCTTGAGCTGCTGAAGTCCGAGTACCCTTCCATCCAGGAGCAGGCCCTACGTTGTCTGACGCTGTGCACGCAGGACGTGGATAACAGAGAGGCATTGAGGGAGATGGAGGGATTGGAACGACTGGTTGAGTTTGTCAGCACAAAGGTTAGTTTGGTAGCATTGAGATTGGAAATACCTTTCTTTCAGTGCCTGCTTTTAAAAAAAATGCCCATCTTTTGTACCTTTTTAAAAATTCTGTATAAAACAAAATGTAACTTGCTGCTTTGTGTTGCCTTGGTATATCCAAAAGTCAATAGTATTAATTGTGATAATGGCATGTATATAATAGGTCGTTTGTATGTACAATTTATGACCCTTTTTTTTGTAAAACAGATTGTACTTGTACGGATCCTTTGCTATGAAGGAGTTAAAACAGAGCGCTAATTTGTTAAAATTTTCATTTTTTCACTCGATCAATGTAAGTACATGTAGCCAAACAGATCGATGTTGGAGGATCAAATTTCACCGGATCAGTTTCTATAGATTAAGATTTCGCTAATACTGTCGACACTTTATGTCAGGTAAGATAGAAAGATCAAGAAGGAATCAAGTGTTTTTTTTTTACAGTCATTCTGTGAATCTTTTTTCTTTCTTTTCATCCAGGACTGGGAGGATCTTCACGTCCACGCCCTTCTCGTTCTCTCCAACTGTCTTGAAGACGTTGAGACGATGGAACTCATACAGACCACAGGAGGTCTGCAGAAACTCCTGGTATTCGCTGCTGAATCACCGGTCCCCGAAGCTCAGATACATGCCGCTAAAGCTATCGCACGAGCCGCGAGAAATGGTTAGTTTTTATTGCCACACTTTATCTAAAAGAAATAACAATTTTAAATAATGCTTGAATAATAATAATAATAAAGTTTTATAAAGCTCACATATCCACCAAGGTGCTCGGGGCGCTATAAAAATGAAAACTAAAAAACAATTTAAAGAATTAAACTACTTTGTTTTGACTAGTTTTATTTTTTCTGTCAACATTGATTTGGGAGATGCATTGTATTCATTCATGTGGTGGCTGAGTGGTCTAGTACGGACTCGTGCAAGTTCTGCTTCCAATTTCATGGCTCTGCTTGCCATTAGCAAATCATCAGCGTTGACGGCAGGCACCCTTATGGAAGTTGTACATTTCTACTGTAGCATTTAAAGGGCACCAAGGCAATTACCAGGGGCATGGAGGCAATCACTTTCGTTGCCCCTGTAAAGTATCAGGCCTGACTTGTATTGCTGTACTAAAAAAAAAAAAAAAAGGAACTACTGTATTCCGTAATGTCCTTAATTTTTGACAGGGGAGAATTGTAAGATATTCCATGAGCAAGAAGCTGAGAAGACGCTGATCACACTCCTTGAGACGTCGGATAATGCTCAGGTCATGGGGGCTGCAGCTCTAGCCCTAGGCATCATGGCACAGAGTCCAATCTGTAGAGTTACCATTGCTGAGTATGGTGAGTTTCAATTCAAGCTGTCTAAAGACGTTGCCTTCATTAAGCCCCTTGCTCTCTTGGCCGCCCTAAGCTGCACTTCATGGCTGTTCTAAAGTTAGACCGGGCTGCTTTTAACATCCCAGGTCAAATTTTATAGAGCTGCTTAGCGGCCGATTTTGTGCTTATTAAGTTTGGAAGACATTGCATGATGCTTTACCAGCCAGGCTCCTAGTGAATAATACAAAAAATTATAAAATTGTATTTAATTTGTCTTTTCCTCTTTACCCCTTTTTTATTAAAGATGGCATTGCACCCCTTATTAAACTTCTGAATAACAACAATGGTGACATCGCCGAAAATGCCTCTCTCGCCCTGGCTAACTTGACCACCTCCCAGATGGCCAACTGCGTCGAGGTGGCTGACCACAACGGCATCGAGCCACTCATCGGTCTACTCAATAGCTCACACGAGGGAGCTCAGGCCAACGCCGCCATCGTGCTGACCAACATGGCCACGGACGAGATATTGAGAGTGGATATTCAGAAGAGGGGAGTGGTGGGGGCACTCGTGTCACCTCTCATGTCAACGTAAGTATTAAATCATGAATCTTACTCTATGTTGTGTTTGGCCGAGCGGTCAACCAGCACACAGGACATGAGGCTCTGGTGTTTCTAATCAGCAGAGTGGACGTGGTTCGAGTCCCGGCTGTTGTCCTTGAGCAAGGCACTTAAAGGCAGTGGACACTATTGGTAATTGTCAAAGACTAGCCTTCACAGTTGGTGTATCTCAACATATGCATAAAATAAGAAACCTGAGAAAATTTGAGCTCAATCGGTCGTCGAAGTTGCGAGATAATAATGAAAGAAAAACACCCTTGTCACACGAAGTTGTGTGCGTTTAGATGGTTGATTTCGAGACCTCAAGTTCTAAACTTGAGGTCTTGAAATCAAATTCGTGGAAAATTACTTCTTTCTCGAAAACTATGGCACTTCAGAGAGAGCCGTTTCTCACAATGTTTTTGTACCATCAGCCTCTGCCCATTACACGTCACCAAGAAAGGTTTTATGCTCATAATTATTTTGAGTAATTACCAATAGTGTCCACTGCCTTTAACCATTATTGCTTGGTCCATGGGAAATGGACTGTTGGTCCCATGTGTACCCATCAGTTACTCTTATTGCTAACCAGTAGGGGGTTTTCCTCTGGTTCTGGATGCCGAACGCATCATGCAGGGCACATTGTAAGGTGCTACATAAATGGGTTGCGGAGTGATTTTTCCTGGGTTTTTTTTCTTTTTTTTGTGACAGAACCCGGAAAAGTTCTGAGTGTACCTTTGCTTGATAAAAAAAAAATCGGTGTAAAAGTAAAAACGAATGATATAAAACTAGCTTCACTAACCTGTCGTTTAAGGTATTTTCTCTTTGTTCCAAAGTGCCTTGTGAGCATCTTCTTTTGTCAATACATTTTATAAAAAGATTGATTTTTTTATTTGTTTTTTTGCTTGTACAGTAACACCTCAGTGCAGAGTAAAGCAGCCCTGGCTATTGCTGCGTTTGTGTGTGATGCAGAATCTAGAAGTCAGGTACTCATACATGTCATAGCTTTCATTATGTCTACATCTTTCTCTTCCCCTTTTAGAAATTAACAGTGCTCCCTTTTTTTTACACTCTCTATCGTTAAAATTCATTTCAAAAATATCTGAATGGTTGAATGAAACCACCAATGCAACACAAAATCTCAGCCCTAGCCATTGAACACTCTACAGGAAGAAAAAACTGACATCCTTTTGTGTGTGGAAGGTGCATTTGTTAATCCCCTACATTATTTTGAATCCCTCATATTTTGCTTTGTACACCACCAGTCGAAGGTTTTGTTACTGTAAAGACCAGGACACAATTTCATGGCTCTGCTTACCCTAAGCACAGTATCGGCGCTTACGGAAGCAGGGAATTCTGTGCTTAGGGCTAGCGTATTTCACGTGTTAGCGGCAAATTTGGGCTTCTGCGCGTGCGTACTTCACGTTACTAGGCATTCTACGCTTTCAAGGCTAGCGCAGAAATTCGCCGCTTGCACGTAAGCGGGGAATCGCGATCGTAAGCGCAGAATTCGGCGGTAAGCAGAGCCATGAAATTGGGCCCTGGTAAATTGTCTTTCAATCACGTAAAGTCGATTGACATCTGCTGGTTTCACAGGTGAACTTATACTACTGTTTAGAATCGATAGAAAGAGTTAATCGTGTTTCAATTCACTTGAATATTTAAGTTATATAGTTAAGGATTTATTTAATCCTACTTCATTTAATTATTTATTCTAAACATTTTCAGAAACATGGTTGAGGAGATAAAAACAGATTTGTTGATATGAAAGTTACACCCTTGGGCCCTTCGTTTAACTGTTGCTCTACCATATTTAAGGTTCCACTTTAAAGGCAATGGACACTATATTGGTAATTACTCAAAATACTTATTAGCATAAAACCTTTCTTGGTGACGAGTCATGGGGAGAGGTTGATAGTATAAAACATTGTGAGAAACAGCTCCCTCTGAAGTGACGTAGTCTTCGAGAAAGAAGTAATTTTCCACGAATTTGATTTCAAGACCTCAGATTTAGAACTTGAGGTCTCGAAATCAACCATCTAAGCGCACACAACTTTGTGTGACAAGGGTGTTTTTTTCTTTCATTATTATCTCGCAACTTCGATGACCGATTGAGCTCAAATTTTCACAGGTTAGTTATTTTAAGCATATGTTGAGATACACCAACTGTGAAGGCTAGTCTTTGACAATTACCAATAGTGTCCACTGCCTTTACCATACACGTATTTTAGTTATATTTAAGATTCTTCTTTTAACTATTACATTTTGTTATTTATTCTGGTATTTTCAGCTGCGTGGTTTAGGGGGCCTGTCACCCATACTGAAGCTTCTTCAGTCAGGGAACGATGAGGTACGTAGGAGTGCATCTTGGGCCATCGTAGTGTGTGCCACTGACCCACTAGTTGCAACAGAGCTATGCAAACTTGGGTAAGAATTAGATCGCATCTCGTTTTTGACAGATCTATAAATTCTAAACTAATCATTAACAAACCCCATGACAAGTGCTTTACTAAAGATTTACCTGTTATGCCTTTTAACATTGAATAATCTGAAATATCTGTATTTGCGTCTTATTAAGCTTTTTTATAAAATTGTGTTTTCTCTCACTGTAGCGGACTTGACATCTTGAAGGAAGTGAAGATGTCCAGTACAAGACAGAACACCTTCAGTGATGCAGCACTGGAGCGTCTTCTTGATAGCACACTACCAGCCAAGTATGCCTTGATGGATTGCCTAGGACCAAATGATATTATTCAGGATGGCTTCTACGATGCTGGAAGGGTGAGTTTTTTCCAGCCAGAAGTTTTTTCTCTGGTTGGCAATGCCATGTTGCCTTTTTGAGATATGGTGAACCAAGATGCTACAATGGCACGTACAGTTGTTGTTCCTGTCGATGTGACGCAAGTAAAAGAACCCAGTGCACTTTGGGAAAGAGAAGGGGTTTGCCATTGTGTTTCTGGTTTGATTGGCAGCATTGTGCCACAGCATGCTGACAGTTACCTCTGATGACCTGGTGCCAATTTCACAAAGAGCCGAGATTGACTTTAACTGCAAATCAATGCAATCATAGTTGCTAAAAAAAATGTGATGTCACAATAAAAGTCAACATGATACTACTGACATTTGTCTTGCAATGAATTTTGAGTGCTTTTTGAAATCAACCCCAGAGGCATTTATCACACCACTGCCACTTCCCATTGAACATGATCAATTGTTCTAAAGTACTGTTTGTAATATAATATAATAACCAAGTTTTAACATATTACATTGTTCTGATTCACAGGTTCGTCCTGACGGCAAATTCCTGACCCTTGAAGAGTTGAGTAAGCGTGAGGTGGATCAGAAGAGACCGGTTCTTCTCATAAATTGTGCAAAAGCTGATGTCAGGTAAGCGTTAATCTACATAATTGTCTGCTCGGAACTATATTATAAGGTCACTAGTTAAATTTGTATGGATTTTGGAAAACTGCTTTTGCATATTTTGTGTGCCTGATCATTTGGGTTTATTGATCCAAAGTGGTCATCAAAGTATTTATTTGCAAAAAAAAATTAATAAAAACATTCGTTTTCGAAGAAAAACATAAATACACTATTGGTAATTGTCAAGACCAGTCTTCTCACTTGGTGTATCTAAACATATGCATAAAATAACAAACCTGTGAAAATTTGAACTCAATTGGTTGTCACAAAGTTGCGAGATAATAATGAAAGAAAAAACATCCTTGTCACACGAAGTTGTGTGCTTTCAGATGCTTGATTTTGAAACCTTAAATCTAATTCTGAGGTCTCGAAATCAAATTCGTGGGAAATTACTTCTTTCTCAAAAACTACGTTACTTCAGAGGTAGCCGTTTCTCACAATGTTTTATACTTACAACAGCTCCCCGTTACTCGTTACCAAGAAATGTATTATGCTCCTAATTATTTTGAGTGATTACCAATAGTGTCCACTGCTTTTAAGGACCTTTTGATCAAAATGTATATTTGAACAATTATTTTGAGTAATTACCATTAGTGTCCAGGGCCTCAGTAATGCTGTGTACTGCATATAGTCAGATCCACCTTCTAAATCTCTCACTGTATTTACATTTCAATTTTTTGAATGACAGTCCACCAGGCTCACCGATGCAAACTATCCAATCAGAAGCAGACCTGAAGCCTGATACATCCAGGACCAACCTGGGGAGTAAGTCATCCAAGTCGACCATGAGAGGGTGAGTTGTTTCATTCAATAGTTTTCGGCATTACCATGTGACAACTGAGTTGGCCCCCCTACAGGACAGCAAGAGGAGTTTCATAACGATTGATCCACCTTAAAGCCCGGTTCATACTTCCTGCGAATGCTTATTGCGATGCGAATTTCATTGCGTCACAAAGGGAAAAAGGAGCGCGTACCAATTGTTGCATCACCAAAATTCGCTTCGCCTTTGCATTCGCAGGAAGTATAAACCGGGCTTAAGCATTGACCAATAAATAATGCGTAGGGGTTTGACAGAATTTGGTAAGAACATAAAACAAGCTGACATCATTTAGAATGCTGCATTATTTTTTTTGCAAACAATTAATTATTGAGCTTTAGTACTGTAAAGGTCCTTACTAATTACTTATTTCAAAAATAAAGCAGATTTTGCATACTTTTTAATTATTAGCCTTTCGGAGTTTATTGATTAAAGGTGTCAAAAGTTTTAATGTTTGGTCAAAAGAAACATTTTCTAAGAAGTTACTTATTGTTAATTTTGTTTTAGATTTTTGGTTAAAAAACAAATTTTCATCTACTGTCCTATTGACTAGTCTGAACATGGAATTATGATAAATAACCTTTAACATGTTTAAGCGCTGGACGGGCCCACGAAGACTTCATCAATGTCTTTATCAATTTTGTGTTTTCTTGCAGAGGCAAACGAGAAACCAAGAAGGAAAAAGAAGAGCGGGAATTACGCGAGCGTCTGGAAGCAGAACGTCTCGCCGAGCAAGAGGCCATCTTGAATCAGCAACCCCCTACGTTTGAACCTCCGGCAGATACCAAGCTTGAAGAGTACATCACTGAGATGCTGGTTAATGTGGGAGGGTTGCCCACCACTAGGGAGCAGGTGGATGGAGTTGCAAAGTGAGTACTGAAGAAATTTGAGCAAGTTCAAATGTGCACCATGGTTAACTTAAGGTTGTCTATTGACTCAAGCCCAGGCTGGTTGACTATTGACCCAAGCCCAGGCTGGTTGACCATTGGTTTACTAATGCGGTCGACTATTTGGAACCAGCCTCGAGCCCATGGTTTCTTCATCCTGTTCCATTCCAACATGTGTAAAGCGTAGAGGAAAACCAGTGACAATACAGCGAGAAGGCCGATAATTGACTAGACTTTCTATAAATGAGTTCTTCGCGCGAGTGCTTCACTGTGCATGTACGTTGCTGGTCAGGGGTCAATTACAGGTCACCTGAAATTGGGCACTCTAACTTGCCGAGGGTTGTAGCTCCTGTCTCATGGCGATGACTAGAGCAAGCTAGTGGAAACTTTGAGACCAATTAAGAACTCACTCTACGGCAAATAAGTTTATAATGAGAAGTCCCCTCCATCCACTAAAGCTAAGTAGTAGTCCTGCCCCCGATTTCACGAAGCGCTGCGACGCGTCACAAGTGCAAGTTGCAACCGGTTACACGTCGTAAGTTGCGATGCATATGAAATCGTGTCTTAGGTCTGCGAGGCATCGCAAACCCGACGATGCGTCGCTACTTGCGATGAGTTTCGTGAAACCGGGGGCTGGTCGATTTACTTCCTTCCACCCAGGTTGTACAGTTCTTTACAGAACTTAGAAGTATGGAAATAAATGTGAGCTCGAATTGAATTGAATTTGAATTGAATAAGAACGTACGGACAGACAAGACTAATGTGCCCCATATTTTCGCTGTTCCCTGTGTAGATTTGTGAGTGACAAGATGGGTGGTGCCATCGAGCGAGGTCAGCTGTCAAACTTCAGCTACGAGTTGTCCATCAGTCAGCTGAAGTACGAGCTGAAGAGTAATGTCCTGCCCATCGGAAGGATAGACAGGGGAATCCACTACCACAGGGCGCTGCTCTTCAAAGTGAGTCCAGTTAGAAATGAGTCAAAATGTAGGATATAGGATTTGAGGCATTGCATGGTGAGGGTATCAATATATATTTGGTTTGCGGTAACACCATGTGTGTATCTACCTGCCAGGTAGAGTTTGTTCTTAGAGAACTGTCTTGCTTTGTTCGACTACTGCGGAGTAGATTGGTTGGAGTGTTCGGGAGGCTTCTTAGTTCTGAAAAGAACTGTTCTGTTTATAGGCTGGGACTACTACTTTTTAACTTATAGGATCGTATTTAACTGCACTACCGCGGAGTCAGTTCTTGAATTGTGGGAGTTAACTTGCACCAATCTCAAAGGAGGTATACAGAGACGCTATATTCTTTTTTAGTCTGTTTTTCGATTTGTTATTTTGTTATTTTTTTTTGGTCCTTGAATTTTTTTTCAAAAATTGTTGTTAAATAGCCCGGAAAGTCTTCTAAAGCAATCACCATGTGTACATGTAGGTCTACCATTGTACCTTATAAAAAATTGTTTTCTCTTTTTTTCTAAGGGCCAAGTATCATACGGTATGATTCATACCTGTGTACAGGAAAACGGCTCTTGAAATAAATCTGGGATGATTTTCATAGAGCTGCTTAAAATCAGGGTATACCTTTGCCATGGACTGTGATGTGGTAGTATCTGGTAGTTACACTGTGATGTGGTAGTATCTGGTAGTTACACTGTGATGTGGTAGTATCTGGTAGTTACACTGTGATGTGGTAGTATCTGGTAGTTACCCATTAGCCCCTGCTATTTTGTCCGATAGTATGTCGAAGCATGGAGCGGGCAAGACTAAAGCCCTGTTCATACTTCCTGCGAATGCGAATGCGATACGAATTTTGCCTTCACAAATTTGCAACTCATAGTTCGCTTGAGTTGAAGCATTCGAGAGAAAACATGGCGTTGACGTCAAAATTCTTTTATCGCATTTGCATTCGCAGGAGAGTATGAACCAGGCTTTAGACACACAGTGGTTATACACTTCCGTGTGTGGTGAAGGGAACTAATTATTACGATATATTACACCAAGTCATTATTTGTCTTTGTCTTGCAGACGCTTTGCGATCGTGTTGGTGTGGGATGTTCCTTAGTAAGAGGAGATTACAACCGGGCCTGGAATGAGATCATGCTGATAGATGAAGATGATAACGTAAGTGTCTTACATGTATAACCTCTGACCCTTGTAGTTTCTTATAGCTGCAGATAAGTACCCCTTGCATGCATGTCACATGCGGCGACTGTGCCACGCTCACCATTTTGGTTGCCAATAGGTTTACATGTTACCCTCGTGTCGCCTAAAATGGGCCCTTCACTGAATAACGCAGTCGCACTGCCCACCAGTTTGGCACATCCTAAATTATTATGATTATGACGCCAGGTGAGTTGGGTCAATATCCTTAAAAATCATACTCATTCATGTCAATGGAAATCATCATCAAAATGTCTGGATTTGGTCAAGATTGGTATACTTCTGCAGCCGAATTTATGAAATGCTATAGTAAGATTAAGTAACCTGTCCTAACTTAAGATGGGTTCAATGCGTCCTATGCCTTTACGAAACTTAACTCGTCCTAAGTCCTAAGATAGGAAGAGTTTGGTGAATATAGTTTGGTTGGAAGAGTTTTAGAGAATACTGGACCATCCCTGGAAGTTTTCCACTGTGGGTATTTCAACACTCAAACAATTTGGACTCGGTTTAACCTGTGCATGCCTTGCCTGATGCCAAGAGTGGCTGGCTTGTATGGCAGTCTATTTCAAAATTAGTTACCCTGTAAATTTGTACTTGTCAAATCCAGATTATTTACAATTTTACCAGGTCAGTTTCCGTTGTGGTTTGTTCATTGACGTTTAAATTTGAAGGGCTACTTGTTTCCCCTGTCACTGATGTGCATTGTTCTTCTTTTCTCCCCTTTCAGCCAGTGAAGCCCAAGTTCCCACCCAAGGCCTACGTCATAGATCTCATTCATCAGCCAGGGCGTCTGATGAGAACGGATACAGTAGATGCTGCCAACTATAAGAAGATCTAGATGATGTCTCCATCCCCACCCCCCACCCAAACACCTTCCCAATTTCAAATTTTGTAAAAACTTTGTACATACAATGCGTGTATACTTCCTGTTTTGTAAACAAAAATCGCATTCATCAGCCAGGGCCGGGACCACAGGAGAACGGACACAGTCGGCGCTTCAAACTATAAAAAGATCTAGAATCATGTGTCCACCCCCCCCCCCAAAAAAAAAACACCTTCCAAATTTCAAATTTGTAAAAACTTTGTACATACAATGCGTTTATACTTTCCTGTTTTGTAAACATTCCGTCCAGTGTAAAGTAAAGATGCAATTATTGTTTGTGGTAATTTTATGGGACAATTTTTTTTTTTTGTAAATTCAGCCCAAGCCAACCTCGAGCCTAGTTTCATGAAACTGTTAAGCAGAATAGCACTATTTCTTGACTAAGCAATATAGTAGACTTCATGGAATGTTGGCTAGCTACTTGTTTCTGCTAAGCAAGATTTGTCTATGCTTATGATAAAATGTTCTGCTCACAGACATTATGGGGACCATACAATTTCATTTTTTGTTTTGTTTTTATTTGAAGGCAAGGTAGACTTTTGATAAATCACTTTTGTAGTCTTTGTTGGTGATGTTTTCGTTTTGTTTAAAAACGATATCGCAATACAACTTGGAGACGAGATATCTGTATAACACCATCCAATTTGTAGACTACCCAGTCCCTCCGAGCCAGTTGATGTTGCGCCCTCGAACGACAACTAATTTATAACTTGCGTTGCCTATTGACTCTACCACTTTTGTTTTGCAATTCATTTTTGATGATATCATGAAAAACATACTGTTGTTCATTTAAAAATGTTGAAAACTATCAAAGCAATAAATTTGTATCAACAAGATTTGTGTTTTCAAAATTAAGCCATTTGGCAGTTTCCCTTGTGATTTATTGCTAGAAAGATTTGATAACTATTATTTAAACTATGTGTATGCGGATTTATAGTTACAAAAGATGTAAAAGAAAACAAATGAAGTTAAACTAAATGAAACAAAATAAACATATGTGAAAAGACTCAAAGTGCCTGGAGACGATTCTTTACTGAACTGAACGTAGCTTTACTAAACAAGACTGAACTCAACAGCAGCCATTTTGTAAACAACAACAATAATACTAAACAGTAATCAAGAGAGGGCGCTATATAGAAAAGCTACTTTGCAAGTTACTACAGTAGTGCCCCTTCGGATTTTTGTTTTATTGTATTAAAGGTTTGGTTCATGAAGACACAGGGCAGAGAATGGGAAAGTTTATTTTTGTTTTGCAGGGTTTACTTGTGATAATATTGTCTAAGACCCGGCACCATATAAACTGCTGCAGTATGCTTTTGTTGTGCTACCCTTTGCAAAGTTCAAATAAAAAGTTATCTTTTCCCAGGTCAAAATTCCAGTTGAACCTAGTTAACTGGGGTCAACCGGTTCAACTGGATAGTGATCAAACTCGTCCATTTTCCATTTTAACCAACTGGTTTGGACTAGGTTTAACTGTGTTCAACTAGGTTGAAATTATAAACCAGTTGGTCTCTGTCCATTTTCCATTATAAACCAACTGGTTTTAACTGTGGTTAACTAGTTTATCAACTGGTTTCAACTAGTTCCAGTTAAACCCAGTTTAACTAGGTTCAACTGGAATTTCGACCTGGGCTCATAGGGTGCCTCTTACCATGATACTTACTTACCAACCCGATATTCATTTGTTGCATATTGCTTATTACTGGTATTCAGCTGTTGTTTGCTAAATCCTGAAAATCGCGTGGAAATTTGGTTGGTAATCCTGTTTATCAGGGAAGAAATTTCATGCTAAGCAAATTTTTGTGCTTAGAAGCTCTATGAAATTGGGCCATGGAGACAACCAAACTGCGACTACGTCGAGCTGTCATCCAAGAGAACTCCAAGAAAAGGGCCTAATTCTCTTGAAGGCAGCTGTGTTTGGCGACTCCTCCACATGCTAACAGATATTATTTTCTCTTTTGAGCTTTCGGTTATTTGCGAGTCTTTGGTGGCATGGTGTCCATCCCTCTGGCATGCCGACAGCGGCTTGAAATAAAATGCAAAATAGGATAATGAACTTCGTCGACAGCAGGAGCAGACGAAACAGCATCCACCGTCGAACAAGCTGAGCTGCAACTCGCACCCCGCAGTACCCGCTCCAAGCAGGATGAGCGAGTCGTTTCACACGGCCCGACCCGAGGATCGAGGGAGCAAGGCCTCAGCCCACCGGAGGAGCAAGCTGCAACACCCGGCCAAGCGGATGAGCTAAAGGCTCCACGGAGAAGTTGAACACCGGGCCCAGCAAGGATACGTTACCATTGTCGCCATGTTTGACTATGGAAACTGAAAGGTAAAGAACCTCAACATTTTTGGCAATTCTTTTTTTCATGATTTACAAACTGTCTCTTAACATCACTGGAAAGGTTATTGTATTAGCTTTTCAAAAACCTAAACTTGCAGGTGACACAGGGACACTTTTCTATTGCTGCTCCTTGGTTATGGAAACGCAATTAATTAATAAAATGACAATGGAAGCTGTTTTCTTCTTTTAGAAACTTAATTTTAATTGCCCCCATGGTAAACTTCATTGGAAGTGTAGCTACAAATTATAGAATGCACAAGATAATTATTTTTTTTTGGAAATGCAGCCTCTAACGATCAATAGCTCAAACAATAAAGTTTTAATGTCTTTACTTTAAATTAGACTACTTGGCCCAATGTCACTGAAGCTGCTTATGCTTAGCGTCCAATTAGAGCTTACGTGTCTTTGTTTGTATACTGAACAAAACACTGTAACCAAATCATTCTGATGGTAAGCAGCTGTCATGACATGCCAAGAGGGTAACCATGCAAACACAAAAATGTTAAAGGATGTTTACACAAAAATGATAATCATAAAAAATAAATAAATAAATTATTTAACAAAAATCAAAACGACAATAATAATCAACAATAACAATCAATTATTGGCCGTTTTTTGTATACGTTTCGACCCAGAAGTTTCTTTTTCAACGGCTAAAAATACAAGTTAGGACTCTAGTGTCGAAACGTCAGGTCGTTGACTACTTTGTTATTTAAAGGCAGTGGACACGACCCCACCCTCAAAATATCAGTACACAAAACGCAAACAAATAATTATATGTTTTTCTCTCTGAAAAATTAGTTTTAAGAGCATCTATTTGGCCTCTATAAGTGTATTGCCGCGTTTTAAAAGGTTTACCACTTTATTTTTGAACTCCATGGACATTTCTATTTAGCTGTTACATGCAAATGGGAACTAGAGTGAGTTCCGACTAAATAAGTCCGTCTCCAAAAAAAGTAATTAATGTTACAAAGACGTTTGAATTTTCCCATCTATATTTTTAACGTAATGATCTGTCGATGGATCTTCAATGATTTCCCCCAAGTTGTGTTGGATTCTTTATTGTATATTATCTGTTTTGTCGTTCTTCTTTGAAACTGACCTCCACGGTCCATCTTTTGGTGGCGCACTGTACGCTACTAAACATTGATGGTGAAAAGAATGGTCTTTGACCCGTGTGTCCAGTGTATTGTATAACTCGTATACTTTGCCGAGGCATGTTGAAACAAACTCACAGGCATCTCAGACGAGATTCTAACCCACAAGACCTCTGCACTGACCATTTTTATCATGCTCATGTGCTATATTATATCCGGAGAAAGTGACACATCAAGATCTCATGAAAATTAGTTAATTTACATTTATTATGGCGTACGTTTTCTATTATAATTATTATACATAACCAGACTTGGTCAACCCTGTTGTGGGTATTAAGTTGTGAGAAAGGAGTTCCCCTATATTACTACACACTGCATTGTTTCATAATAGCGCCACCTTTGGGTTTCTGTCCCCAGTGCAACGATGAGGGCCTGTATTTCTTAGGGGGAAAAAGCCCAAAATAGCGGCTGAGAAGACAAACCCAAAGTGGCTGCTGGATGTGATGACGGCCATTTTGAACATTGACAATACAGTTGACACTATCACTTGGTAAAATAAACAAAATGAAGACTTTGGTGAAAATATTATACAAATAACCACAAACGTTTAAGTCAAGGGTTAAACAAAGAGTTGCCATGGTATACCAGCTACCCCGATAACAAGTTTATTTGCACAATAGACCCCATACCAATCATCAGAAAGGATGGTGTGTTTTGTTTTGTGATCAGTTAAGGCGCTATATATTGCGCCCCACCCCCGTCCTGATATGTTGGGATGTATCTAATTTAATTCTTGCTCATCAGTGCCTTGCATCCAATCGAGATAGTAGTAGATGAAGAAACCAAGTATGCATATTAGAGGTATCATCCTTGCCATTACCTTACTCACTCCGAGTAAAACAAGGACATACACCACATAACTAGAAACAACACCACCCAGTTTTGCTGCCATAGTCGTGAGATACAGCCACCAAGACGCAGTATATCCAGCTGCAGTTCCCTGGGACAGGAATCCCAGGAGGGGAGATATGAAGCCTCCAACAAATGCTCCGGTTATTAAAAATACGAAAAGAACAACAAGCTTCAGCATCGTGAAGGCAGTTGCGTTACTACGGTTGGAAAAAAAGGAAGAAAATAGATTGTTTTGAAACAGCAGGGGGAAATGAGAACGCCACTAAAAATATATCACCCACCCAAATCATGTCGAAATCTTTCTCACGCTTTTAAAGGCAGTGGACACTATTGGAAATTACTCAGAAGAGTTATTAGCATAAAACCATACTTGGTAACGAGTAATGGGGAGAGATTGATAATATAAAACATTATGAGAAACGGCTCCCTCTGAAGTAACATAGTTTTCGAGAAAGAAGTAATTTTCAACGAGTTTGATTTCGAGACCTCAAGTTTGGAATTTGAGGTCTCGAAATCAAGCGTCTGAAAGCACACAACTTCGGGTGACAAGGGTGTTTTTTTTTCTTCTTTCATAGTTATCTCGCGACTCCGAAGACCAATGGAGCTCAAGATTGCACAGGTTTGTTGTTTTATGCATGTGTTGAGA
Organism: Asterias rubens; assembly: GCF_902459465.1. Classification (NCBI taxonomy): domain Eukaryota; kingdom Metazoa; phylum Echinodermata; class Asteroidea; order Forcipulatida; family Asteriidae; genus Asterias; species Asterias rubens. The sequence continues at coordinate 11,396,312 of NC_047074.1, read as the reverse complement.
TCAACAAGTGAGAAGACTGGATTTAGACAATTACCAATAGTGTCCAGTGTCGTTAAGAATGTATAGTTTTGGCGCAAGACGTTATTATTCACACTTGCTATCACACTCAACTATCGCGACCCCCTGCTCCTCCTCCACGCCGCGCACATCGGCTTGCAACATGACTACAGTTTTCAGAACGAAGGTGGAAGTATTTCAGGACACCCAGCCCGTCCCCCAATAATTGTTATAGTCCAATTCGACCAAATTTATAGTGTTTAGTGAATCAACTATTTATCTTCTCTGAAAATCAGGAGAAGACGGGGAACATATGTAATTTGGGGCCAAAGTACCACACACAACTCTCAAAAATCCACCCACATAGGTGTTATAGGCTGGAGAGGAGGAGGATTAATGAGGGCGATGTCAGAATTATGATGGAAATAAACAGCTAGCCATAATTGGGGGGGGGGGGGGACACACAAAACCTCTGGGGGACAGAACCTCCTGCCACCCCGAACGTCAAATTTTTTGAAATGTATACGACATCGTGACTGATATGTTCAACTTTGATCATAAATTGGCGGACTTAAACATACTGAATGCAGCGTTACATGATAAATTTCCCCTAAGTCGACAATCCAAGAAGATGTCGTCCTAGGCTAGTGAATCATTGGAATAAAATCCATAGTATCTTGACATTACAGATAATTTATAAGTAGCGCCATCATAATGGGATAATTATTATCATGATCTATTAATAGTACTCACCAAGATGTAGAGTTAGATGCACACACGTTTAGTCGATATGAACAAAATGGTTTGCGTCCAAAACGTGAGAGGTGCGGAGTTCAAAATAATCTGTTACCAAAAAGTAACTACAGAAATGTTATACGATGACAAATAAATATAAATTTATAAAAGACGAAAATATATCAACAACAAATAAATTGTATAAAATTATAAAAATGCATTGTATTTAAAAGGAGAAATCCCGTAATTCAAGAACAGTTACACTGACTATCCGCTCCGCTGTAGACGCAGTTTCGTGACACGGTAACCGGGGTTAGATTAAACCTCAGTCAAGTCCCAATCCCACGAGATCCCTTTTATTTTCTGTCCCCGCCTAGCGTCAGAAACTTTTCAAATTACTCACACACTCCGATATGTACACGTGTAGTCAGATAAACGAAGTTTGAAGCAATCCGAGTTGCTTTTAATGGAAGTTTTCTCGTCCAGAAGACCACACATGACACGAGAGGTGTGCACGCAAAGCTCAACCAGTCTATAACTGACGCAGTCTTTAGAATTGTCTTCGGATTTGCCACTTTGGGCTACATTTGCGTACACACATTGTAATAGCCCAAAACCCCCAATCTAAGGCAACGTGTCGTTTCAGCTATTGCTCAACGTGGGAATTTCCCCATCACGGAGTAACAGTCTTTTACCTAGACTTGGTCTACTCAATTTGTACGTACCTTTCTGTTGGTGCACACACTTTGAATCATCGCTGTTAGTCCAGCGGATAAGGGCTATATTAGGACGGAATCGTGCACTTTGTGGTAAAAGCACGAAACTTGGTACACATGTACTTTATTTTTAAAATGGCCGCCAATTCTGATATAAAACTACATAACTCAGACAATAAGAGGCCTAGAATCTTCATTCCAGTGGCTATGTATATGTTTGCCAGGTCCAACAGTTCAACAAAAGCATTATTGAGTGTGTCAGACTTTTAGGACCGCCATTTTCAAAATGGCGTCCTTGTTTTTCAAAATGGCCGCCAATTCTGATATAAAACTACATAACTCGAAAGGTAAGAGGCCTAGAATCTTCATTCCAGTGACTTTGCATATGTTTGCAGAGTCAAACAGTTAAAAAAAAGCATTGTTGAATGTGTCAGACTTTAAGGTCCGCCATTTTCAAAATGGCGTCCTTGTTTTTCAAAATGGCCGCCAATACTGATATAAAACTACATAACTCAGAAAAAAAGAGGCCTAAAATCTTCATTTCAGTGACTTTGTATATGTTTGCAGAGTCTAACATTTGTAAAAAAGCATTGTTGAGTGTGTCAGACTTTTAGGTCCGCCATTTTCAAAATGGCGTCCTTATTTTTCAAAATGGCAGTCGTTATACAGCCGAAAATCCTTTATCTACATGTAATTAGAACTCCATTTCCATAATTTTTTTTGTTATCATATATACTCTCCTATTTACTTGAAACCAGTTACTTTATTCAGGAATTTGTATTTGTTACACTTTTTGGTTTGTTACCCTGTCTGAAACCACTTATTTGGATGGCACATCTTGCTATCCATAGTAACATAGGGCTGGAGTTGTCTCTTGGAGGCGCTATTTCAGATGGAATGAACATATGCTATTGGATAAAAGTTTGCATGCTATTGTTCACGAAGAGTTGTCAACTATTCCTTGCGAATCTACTCTCAATAGGTGAGTTCGTTTGTTTTATTCATATGAAATGTTAAATAAGTAGCCTTTACCTTAGGAATCTGTTAATGAAATGATTGCCATCTTTCTACAAATAAAGAAAGTGTGCAAATATGAGATGAACAGCTCTTAGCTGAAGTTTCTTCCGGGGACCTTGTGGCTAGTGAAGCAAAGTATCATGCAAAATGTTTGGTTGCCCTTTACAATGCAGCAGCTAGAGTAAAAACACCTGGGCCAAACACTGAATGTCAAACAACAGAAGCCCATTTTGCTAGAGCATTTGCAGAGCTTTTTGTATTCATAGAAGAAACATTAGCTGACAGAGAGGAACTTTCTCCAGTGTTTAAGTTCTCTGATCTTGTTCGGCTTTACAGCGATAGGCTTATACAACTTGGCATACCTAGACCAACTGTGCACGCGACGAGACTGAAGGATCGCATCTTAGCAAATTTTCCGGAGTTGCAAGCATTTAAAGAGGGACGAGACGTTCTCTTGATTGCCAGTAAGGATGTTGGTATTGCTTTGAGGAAAGCATGTGAAGTTGATATGGATGATGAAGCGTTTACTCTAGCTCGAGCAGCAAGGATTGTCCGAAAAGGAATGGTAAACATGACTGCACAGTTCAATGGCACCTTCCCTGAAAACTGTCAGGTGGAAGCTGTTCCTCAATCTTTGGTTACTCTTGTAGCCATGTTGTTATACGGTGCTAACATCAAAGAACAGTCACTTGTAACACAGACACAAGCCTTATTGAGTATCTGTCAGATTCTAATGTTCAACAGTTCGGCCCACAATCCGAAACAAACAGACAGAACTCGACACAGCAAATCTCGTGAGCCTCCTTTGCCTGTGTATCTGGGTGTCCTTCACAACAAGACAAGGAAAAGAGAACTGGTTGAAAAACTTTTCGAGTTGGGCTTATCAGTTTCGTATGACAGAGTTCTCGAAATATCCACAGACCAAGGGACCAAGATTTGCAATTGTTATGATAAGTTGAACACCGTGTGCCCACCGCAACTGAAAAGGAGTGTGTTCACTACATCTGCAGTGGACAACATCAATCACCAAAACAAGTGCCACAACAGCAAAGAATTCATTTAATGGGACAGGGATTTCAGTATTCCAGCACTTTGACACCGACAATACCTCTATGTTTCAGCCCATCATCACCATTGACGAGCCTGATCCCAATATCTGTGAGCCAACCAGCAGGGGGAGGAAGAGCTTGCCAAGGCTGCCAGTTTCATATACACAAGTGCCACCTGTGACACAACGCAAGCTGTCTTGCCCTGTTTCTGAGGTAGATGGGCCAGTAAAGCCTGACTGCATTCTAGTGTCGGAAGCTTTGCAGTTAGAACACAGGTAAGCTAAGCAAAAGTTGTTGTTGAACAAATGTGTCAAACAAGGAAAGGAACCCTTTTTATCATTTTACCATGAATAAAACCAAGAGAATGCAGCGACCCGAACTGTGCCTTTATCCTATAAATATATGGGATCATAGTGAATTGACATCTCATCTTGTCTCAAGGTCCTTTATGCCAAATTTTTTTTTAAATCAATGTAGAAAATAAATTTCATTCGTATTTTATTTACAGGTGGCTTCAACAGATGTCGAAGGCTGTACAAACAGAAACTGGACCCAATAATGTTTCCTGGTCAGCTTTCCATGCCAGTCTTGTGGATCCAAGCAGTGAAGCACCGACATCCAATGCCATATCTTGTCTGTTGCCACTGTTTCAAGAAGATGCAGCAACAGTTGCCATGATACGACACTCCTTTGATGTTGTCAAGAAAATCGCTGAGCTCACAAACCCAGGACAACCACCAGTCATTGCGGTAGATCAACCGCTTTTCGCCATTGCAAAGAATATCCAGTGGAAGTGGCCCACGGCCTACGGAGAGTCAAAGTTCGTTATCATGTTTGGTGGACTCCACATTGAACTACATTGTAGCTGCTTTGAAGACACTAGGAAATCTTCTTCAAAGTAGTGGTTGGACATCAGCTCTGGGTGCTGCAGGGGTTGCAACATCTGGCACAGCCGACTCCTTCTTGAAAGCAGCCCATATCACCCGCACAAGACGTGCCCATTAGGTGACAGCTCGCGTCCTGTACCAAGCCCTGGAAGAGGCACACCAAGAGTATCTTAAGTCTTCAGAGCCAGACAGTGATACCAAAAGCCTGGAAGATTGGTGCAAATTACAGCAGGAAAGTCAGCCAATGTTTAAGTTCTGGTTCACTGTTCTTCAGCTACAGCTTACCCTACTCGTATTTGTGCGATCAATCCGGACAGGCGACTTCCAGCTGTATGTGCAATCACTGACAAAGCTTGTGCACTGGTTTTTTGCACTAGACCACTTCCACTATGCAAGGTGGATTTCAGTTCACATCCGTGACATGGTGAGTCAACCTCAATGGCATCCCCTCATCTATACAGAGTTTCTGAAGGGACATTTCACAGTCAAGAAGACCAACCACTCTTTCTCAAGACTGGCTATTGATCAAGCCCACGAGCAAAACAATGCAGTGGTCAAAGATGACGGCGGAGCTGTTGGCCTGACAGAGTCTCCAGCTGCTCTCCAGAGGTGGATGGTTTGTGGACCAGAGATGGCACGCCTCCTCAATGAGTTTGAAACGTCCCTTGATAATGCACAGTCCACACCTGACATACGCCACCACGAGCAACGGCCGGGTGTACAGAAATCCTTCGTTCATGACGTCAAGTTGCTGAAATCTACATTCGATGAGTATGGTAATCCCTTCCTCGAAACCAGTGGCGACCTGCTAGTTCTAGACACAAGGGATATCGCAGATAAGCCTGTCGTGGACACTCTGTATAAGATCGAAGAGGTTGGTTTCAAGCAGTACAACACTTTCGTTACAGAACGCCTTATTGACAGGACAAAGCCATTAGATGATACCATAAAGAAGAATATGCTTTGTCTTTTCGGCTCGCCTCGAGTGCGTAAAAAGTCAAAAGCTCAGGAGCTCATGTCAGCAGTGAAAAGCGATCGGAATCTCTTCTCAAGACTATACGTTGCTTGCCAAGTTCGAGATGGTAATCTTCAGGAATTTTTCTCTCATGAGAATCAAACATGCCCACCATCACTGTCAGACAGGGGAAAGCTTAGACTTGGCACAAAATCTGACATTGTTCGATGCCTTGAAGAAGCAGTGCCAGAGGATGAGGAAGAGGAGCCAAGTCCAGTTGGTGACGTGGTCATCTTAGATGGACCTGCTATTGTGAATATGTTGAAGCCTGGATCAGCACATACATTCAAGGAATATGCTCAGGTCGTATTCCTTCCATACGTAAAGTTGCATTTGGACAAATCACAAAGAGTAGATGTCATCTGGGATGAGCACAGGCCGGACACCTTGAAAGAGCAAACAAGAGAAAAGAGAGGGAAGGGGGTTCGTCGTCGGGTAGATCCAAAATATGCAGTTCCTAAAAACTGGGGGGATTTCTTGAGGCTTGCTGAAAACAAGAAAGAATTGTTTGCATTCTTAAGTAGGGAAGTTGTAACCATACCAACAGACAAGCAAATCATCAGCACCCTGAATGAGGATGTTGTTTGCAGGCAGCCGAGATGCACAGAAGGACTAGCCCCTTGTTCACATGAGGAAGCAGACAGCCGCATAATGGTTCACATCGCTGATGCAGTCAAACACTACAACAGAATTCATATCCGCACCGTGGACAGCGATGTTGTTGTGCTGGCTGTGTATGTCTTTGCACAGCTCTTTGCATCACTAGCTGAATTGTGGGTAGCCTTTGGCACAGGTAAACATTTTCGAATGATTGCTGCACACAGGATCTATGCTGCCATTGGTCGAGATAAGTGCCTTACGCTTCCATGTTTCATGCCTTCACTGGATGTGATACTGTGTCCTGTTTTGCTGGAAGGGGAAGAGGACAGCCTGGGACACCTGGAGTGTATATCCTGAAGTCACAAGAGAGTTTGATGCGCTGATGAGGCAACCACAACTGGCAGACGTAGATGCGTCTATGGGCACCCTGGAGAGATTTGTAACTCTCCTTTATGACAAAACGAGCACCAACAGCACCGTTAATGAGGCAAGGGTAGACCTGTTTTCCAGGAAAGGCCGCGATGTTAGCAACATTCCACCATCACAAGGTGCTCTTCTCCAGCATCTGAGGAGAGCTGTTTATCAAGCTGGACATTGTTGGAGCCAGGCCGTTGTGCCACATATGGTGCTTCCTTCACCTGACGTTGGGGCTGGACAAGGATTGAGGGTGGAAAGTGGGAAGTCTACTGGAGCAGCCGTCCTGAGGCAAGGAAAGTGTGCCAAGAACTTTTGCGCTGTGGTTGCACCAAGGGATGTGGAGCTAAATGCAAGTGCATGAAAGCTGCACTGACATGCACAGCCCTGTGCAAATGTGGAGGCTCTTGCTAGTAACAGATTTCCAAGATTTGTTTTATTTTGCTCTTTCAAATAGGTGAGCAATATTGTGATATCTACTGGGTATGTGCAGAGTATTTAAACTGGAATCATGCTTTTCTTACAACTTGTAAGTTTATTCAAGCCTTTGAACCTTAGAACTATAAATCGTCCCAAGAATAAAGGCCAAATGCTGTTGAGTTCTTGACATATGGAATGTTTTGCCATCGAAATAAGGACACCATTTTAAAAATGGTGCACCTAATAGTCTGACACACACAATAGTGCATTTTTTTTAAGTGTGAGAATCTGCAAACATATACAAAGTCACTGGAATGAAGATTCTAGGCCTCTTACTTTTCGAGTTATGTAGTTTTATATCATCAGAATTGGCGGCCATTTTGAAAAACAAGGACGCCATTTTGAAAATGGCGGACATAAAAGTCTGACACACTCAACAATGCTTTTTTTGAAATGTTTGACTCTGCAAACATATGCAAAGTCACTGGAATGAAGATTTTAGGCCTCTTATTTTCTGAGTTATGTAAATTTATATTAGAATTGGCGGCCATTTTGAAAAACAAGGACGCCATTTTGAAAATGGCGGACATAAAAGTCTGATACACTCAACAATGCTTTTTTTGAACTGTTAGACTCTGAAAACATATGCAAAGTCACTGGAATGAAGATTTTAGGCCTCTTATTTTCTGAGTTATGTAGTTTTATATCAGAATTGGCCGCCATTTTTGAAAATGGCCGCCAAGGCCACCACGGGCCAATTCAGAGATGGCACTATATCTAAAATTTCATGTATTGGTATCAACTACACGTGTGCCAAGTTTCATGCTTTTACCAAAAAGTGCACAATTTTTCCCCTTATCCGCTGGACATGTATCTGGCCTTGAACTTGATGTCAAGCTAGTATCGGAGGCTATGGGAACTCGTGAATCCCTATAGGTGTATTTTGTGGTAGGCTACGTTTCTCAGCTATAGGTTTTCTCGGTCAATTTCGGCAATTAATGAGCAGCCAATTTTAACCACCGAGCTATTTTGTTTCGCGCGAAATCGAATGCAACTGAATTTGGTTTCGTAATTCGATTTAACAAAGATAATCATTCAAAATAACAATTTTGAAAATTGGCTGCTCATTTGCCAAATTTGACCTATAGACGATGTGACCTCTGACGTCACACGAAAACCATAACATGACTCGCGCGCATACCGCCGGGCAAAGCCTTTGTGTTTTGGCAGCCAGCTAGAAAGTGTACGCAATCTTACCATGACTACGTGTCTTTTTGCCCGGCGAAACATGACGTATACAGTATTTTTTTCAACAGAGGGCGGTTTGAATGTAAACATAGTTCACAGCGTCTATATTAAGGTCAATTAACCTGAATCAATATGTTTGGTGTAATTATTGGCAAGTAGCCCAGCCTGGGAAAACCCAACAACAGCAAAATGTATGCCGAAAATAATGGTCGCGCAAATCTTCGTGTAACGTACACTTGTTTTGATTGGTGAGGGTGAGGGTTAGGGTTAGGGTTAGGGTTAGTCAATCAAACATAGACTTGACCAAGGCGTTGGAGTTTTATTTTCTTGTTTTAATTTGTTCTTTTGTTTAGTTTGTTTTATATTTTGCGCTATTGTGCTACCCGACCAAGCTATGTAGAGATGTTGATCTAAAACATTGTGAAAAACAGCCCCCTCTGCTTAAAGGGTCCATGTACCTGTTTCTTATAAAACACAAAATGTCCACATATGTACGGTAAACTTACGAAGTTTGAAAATATTGATATTTTGAGAAATGAGTAAAACAGTGTCACGAAAATAATTTTCGTCTCAATTTTAGCATGTAAAAACGTGTTAACCAGTTATGATTTGTTAAGATATAATATCATAATTATGTGTCCAGCGCCTTTAAACAGTTCACGTCTGAATGATAAATTACATTAAGACCTCTAACTCAATAACAACGTAAACAAAAACAACAACGCTCTACGGATATCATAGCAAACAAGACGCATCGATTTTTTTCTTCTTTAAGATTTTGTTGGTTTCAATATAGGTTTTCTCGGTCAAATTCGGCAAATGAGCAGCCAATTTCATTTTCATGCGCTCGAATTTAAGCTGTTTGGCCTCTCCAGTTGTTACTGCGTTTCAAATTCAGAATTCGGCCATTCAATTTCGTTTTGGGTCGAGTCAAATTCCTTTAGCACTCTGTTCAATTTAGCGTAGTGTCGTTCTTTTTCGAGACACACACACCTCAAGAAGCGTCTGCGAATTTGAATGCTGTTGTGATGAATTGTTAAATTGAATGATTATTTTGTTAAATCGAATGAAGCAACATTACATTTGACTAATCATAAAACGAAATCGAATTACCCTTTTCAGTAGCATTCGATTTCGCGCGAAATAGAATAGCTTGATGGTTAAATTGGCTGGTCTTTTTCCGAAACTGGCCGGAAAACCTACACTTTGTTTTCTCCGAGAAGTGAATGCCGCTTTTTAAAAACTGTCTCACCATACAACTTTATACAACAAATTTCCTTAACGCGTTTTGTACATGGTGGAAAACAAAATGTCAACAGAAGGCACTTTTCAAATGTTTCAAATGTTGGCTCATAAAACTACACTGTCTAAACAGTGTTTAGAGTTTAAACTCATTTTGTTGAACCCACTACTTAAACATGTTTAAAATAATAACATATTTTTTTCATTTTCACACCTGCTTACATGAATTGTAGCATTCAAAAACACACAAAAATCTAAACATATTTTAGGTTCAACGTGTGAAAAAAGTGTTGAAAATCTAAGCAATGTTTTTAGAGAGTAGGCCTATCTGTTTAAAAAGTAGCTTTATGAGACGAAACTCACACAACAGAGATTTACACGTAGTTGTACCCGTAAGTTTTAAAGTTTTTTTCACAGATCAAAAAATGTGCACATAATTATAATAATTTGTTTGGTTGTAAGCAGTACTTGTTGTGAGCAGTTTGCAACAGCTGATTTCTTGTTCGCAAGTTAATATTCATGTAAATGTAAACAGAAACGGCATCACCCTCTTAGATATCACTCCAAACAAAACACAAAGGAGTTTCTATTTGTGTGTGTTCTTTTTCTTCTTCAGGTAAATCTTAATATAGGTTTTCTCGGTCAATTTTCGGAAAATGAGCAGCCAATTTAATTTTCATGCGTTCGTTTTAAAGCTATTTTGCATCTCCGGTTTGTAGTGCGTTCAATTTCAGAATTCGGTCATTCCATTTCGTTTGAAGGCATTTTTATATTCTTGAAGTTCCTAGCACACTCATTATTTTTTATGACACCCATTCATCATTCAATTTAGCAAAGCTGGTTCGACTAGACATTTTGCTGATTTAATCATTTTCAATTTCGTTGAGAGGCAATCAATTTCGCTCAACGAGGATTCAAATAAATATGACTAAAAAATACGAATAAATAGATAAACTGTAAAAGGCAACTGTTTCGTACCTTCTCTTTTAAATCAAGCGAACCTTATTTCTTTATTTTGTTTTTCCAGTAGACTTTACCTGGGGCACCATAAAGTTTTTTTCTTCGTTATTTGGCTGCTCATTTTCCGAAATTGACAGAGAAAATGTAAAGCAACTAATGGCAACAAACAATCAAGTTAAAGTGATTTCCGACCATGGGCCAATTTCATAGAGCTGCTAAGCACACAAATTTGCTTCGCAAGAAATGTCTTCCTTGGAAAACAGAACTACAAACAATTCCATTTGTTGCATATTGCTATAGTTACTGGCAGGTATTCAGCTGTTGTTTGCTTATCCTGAAAATCACATGGAAATTTGGTTGGTAATCCTGTTTTTATCAAGGCAAAACTTTCACGCTAAGAAAATTGTTGTGCTAATAGCAGCTCTATGAAATTGGGCCCTGGTGTGACGTGGGTCTCCAAACTTCATGGCCACTTTTGTACTTTCAACATTTTCCTCTAAAATTGAGGCCCTGAGCGACTAGTGAAATACCTCAAATAGTCGAGAGTAAAAAGCCAGTCACGACTAATTTTTAGTTCTCAAGATGCGTTGTGGCAATGTTTCCCGCTGGTGCAATTCCAGCTGAGAGGACTGAAGGATTGTGTCACATGTTTGGTTCACCAAAAAGGTAGTCACGACTATTTTTGAAGTAGTCGCGGCTCAACTTAGCAACCATCCATTAATAGTCGCAACTAGGACACATAGCCGCACTAGTCGCCCAGGCCTATAGCCTACATGATTCAATAATTATAAGAAATGCGAATTGTTCACTCGAAAGCACTTCTCAATTAGTTGTTATGCAATTTAGCAAAAGTGCAATAAATTCTAACTTAAACAGTCTCAACTGAAATGTTTAAGTGAATACATTTGTTAAAGGCAGTGGACACTATTGGTAATTACTAAAAATAATTATTAGCATAAAACCTTACTTGGTAGAGAGTATGGGGAGAGGTTGATAGTATAAAACATTGCGAGAAACGGCTCCCTCTGAAGTAACGTATTTTTCGAGAAGTAATTTTCCACGAATTTGATTTCGAGACCTCAGATTTAGAATTGGAGGTCTTGAAATCAAGCATTATGAAAGCACACGACATCGTGTGACAAGGATGTTTCTTCTTTATTATTATCTCGCAACTTCGAAGACCGATTGAGCTCAAAGTTTCAGAAGATTCTTTTTCTCATGTATATGTTGCGATACACTAAGTATCGAGTTTGTATAATGTATATGTTGAGATACACCAAGGGGTGAGAAGACTGGTCTTTGACAATTACCAGTAGTGTCAATTGTCTTTAATGCATTTATATTTTGTTTATAAGAGCTTACCCCGCCCCCCTTCTCGGTCCTGGTAGGGTTCACTCCAGATCCAGGCTACGACCAGTATACTTAGCCACCACCCGGCGAGCTGCATATTCACCAATTTTTGATGGTATATACATGACATGCAACAACAGTTTTACAAATAATTCAAGTGAAGTATCCTTACACATTAGTCGGATGATGGTAAAGAAGAAACTTGCAACGAATGGGATCGCACACAACGGAACCAGAAGAACCAGCCACATCATAAAGCACTTGCGTGGCTATGGTCGAAATACAAATAAAAATAAGTTAATTGAAACAGCAGAGGAAAAGGACAACGCCACTACTATACCCCCCCCCCCCCTTCCTCTTAAAGTCACACAATGACCGGTGTCCCATTCAGGTAAATCTGTCCGCCGGGGATTCTGTCCCTCATTATTAAAGGCGATGGACACTTATTGGACAATAATTTTGTAGCATAAAAACTTACTTGGTAACGAGTAATGGTGAGCTGTTGATAAGTATAAAACATTGTGAGAAACAGCTCCCTCTGAAGTGACACAGGTTTTGAGAAATAAGTAATTTTCCACGAACTTGACTTCCAGACCACAGAATTAGATTTTGATGTTTCGAAATCAAGCATCAGAAATCACACAACATTGAGCTCAAATTTTCAGAGTATTGTTATTGTATGCATATAGTTGGGATACACGAAGTGAGAAGACTGGTCTTCGACACTTACCGATATCGTCAAGTGTCTTTAAGAGACATTTACATGGGCTGATTCAGAAGGATGCTTCAAAATTACGTTTGTACCACAGACAAAGAATACAAGGTTCTGTATGTATGTGGTGTGTATACACGCGGTTCGCCATACTGGGGGTGGGGTGGGGGGGGTCGGGGGGCACAGAATATCTTGTCACACCGGTCACTTTTGAGAATTCCTGAGAATTAAACTTATCTGGGAAATCAAGAAAAAACATCTACATGGGGAAGCCTACATATAATTGGGGAAAGTGCCTCACTTCAATAACGATTTTGGTGAGATAAAGGAACATGTTTTTCCCGTGAGGAGGAACGACAACTAACTCGGGATAAGAAGACATATCGAAAGAATCTATTTCGAGTAACCAACACCACGTTTATGCAGCCTAATTATAACACAAAAATTGTCTCACAAGTTGACTTTCCCAGACGAATGTTGATGTCATAAAGATAAATGTTATTGGATTGTCGACATCTTGAAGATAACAATGTCATTATTGTCATTTTGATGTATTTAGTCGTGTTTCGAGGGAGAGGCATATTCGATTCAATGGAATCAAATCCATAGTATTTATATATATAGTTACAGCTAATTAAGTGTCGAATGCCGGGATAATGATCTCAGTTGGTAAGGATTTTTTAACTCACCAATATGTTAACTCAAATTCGCAAAGGTTTAGTTTGATTTGCAGACTGTCACGGACGGCTTCGCCCAAGACGGAAGTGGTGCGGAGCTAAAAGATATGTTACCAAAGATAGAGAAATAATCTTAATAAAGATAAATATAATTAGAAATATAAAAGACCACCGAATCAAGAACCAACGAGAAAATTCTATATAATAAATCATAAAGGCTCAACAAACCTTAAATTAGTATGCAAGATATGACCTACTAGGCCCAATGATGTTCTATAATAAACAATTCTTTAAAGAACAAATACAAATCTACCAGGCAAGTAAACACACACACATCCGCAAACCAAATACATTGAATACTCACCTCGCAATCAACATGGATCGGAACAGAGCCGAATATTTTGTGCTTTTCACCTTCTCATTTGTTTTATTTTTTTGTTATTTGTTTTTTATACTTATGTATTCTTTTCCAATCAGGTTAACTGTAGGCCCATACTTATTTGTTTAAAAAAAAAAAAAAAAAAAAAAAAAAAGATATACGGTCCTACCTTGAATGGGTTTATATCAATTGATCGCTCATCTGTATTCAGTGTTGCTGCTTGCAAATAACTCACACACGCCAAGTTGTAGAAGAGTCAGATAAACAAGGTTTGAAGCAATTTAAAATGCTAATGAACGTTTTCAGTTCGAAGACCACCAGAACCCATGAGTCGCACGACAAATTGATGCTCAACTGTTAAGAGCGGTCTTGCGGCCTACCCTCAAACACTGGCACGGCGCAATGACATTATTTGACCTTGTCTTGGGAGTGGGCGACACCATTTTTTTGTGTACACCTTCCGAACCATAATTCATAACAAAAGCTTTTTATAGCACAACAGCACCCAGTCCGTGTCCTTATCAGCTATTGCTCAACGGGGGAATTCCCCCATCACGGACTAGTAGTCATGTACCCAGACTCAGTGTATTACATTGGCGCACACCTTTCTTTTGGTGCACACACTGTACTGTACATCATCGCTTTGTGTACTGGGTGGCCTTGAACTTCACGCAGTGTAAAGCTGTATCGGAGGCGTAAACAAGCCCACAATTTAAAATATTGCAATGTTGCAAATAATATTGAAATAATAATTGCAACTTGATTTCTACATTATTGAGAACATTATTGTCCTTAACCAAGCCCAAGCCCCCCCCCCCTCCCCCACCCATGAGTGTTATGCCAAAGGTTTGATAATTAAGCCACTATATTCAACACATTTTTTTTCCATTTACTGGGGGGGGGGTGGCTACATATTTACGAGAGTGAAGTGTGTTAAATATGGGAACAATTGGGGAACCCTCTACTTCCATCTTGAGCTTCTAGTATAAATTTGATGACAGGGGTGGGCGGGTTGCCCATTCTGTGCAGTACAGATGGGTATTCGTCGTTGTCGTTGCAAACATCGAACTCCTTTGAAGGAACAATCACAGTACGCAACTTAAAGCTTCGTCTCAATTCAAGATAATAAAAACGCTTATGCCTGGTTATGCTTCACGAAACTGCACGATAATCAGCCACACATGTTGGCCTATTTCTTTTTTCGCGGACCTTTTATTTTGTGTAATGAAGTATAAAACCGTATCAGGGGCGCAGTCCATGGGCCTGCATTAAAACATAGGTCCCTAGTTTCTTAATTTTTTTTTTTCATTTTAAAGTAAAGGGGTGTTCATGCTTTCTCTTGCCAAATTTGTTCTTCTTGATGTGTCCTATTTTCACACCTAGTGTTTTGTTTTGCCCATTTTTTGAGGGAAGTCCACCCCTCCCCTCACCAGCCCACCCTTTGGGTGGTGTACATATAATATGAATTACATATAATTTCTGCTCCTTTGCGTGGGCAGTGCTTCCTTAAAAAGGATTTGGGTACTTTTTTAAAATGTCCATAGATTTACATTAAGCTTATACAGGGTTTGAAGATAATGATAGTGGAAAGCTTCCCTTCAAATATTACTGAGATGCTGTAGTTTTTGAGAAATGAGTAAAACAATGTCATGAAAATACGTTTGTAAATGCTTAAAATAATTTTCGTCTCATGAGACGAATTGTTTTCTTCGTGACATTGTTTTACTCATTTCCCAAAAACTACAGCACCTCAGCACGTAGTATTTTCAGGGAAGCTTTCTACTATCATTATCTTCAAACTGTGTAAGTTTAGTGTAAATCTGTGGACATTGTGTTTTTTGTCCTACAAAAGTTATATAGACCCTTTAACAGCGGACCCAAATACCAATGCGCAAGCGCAGACTGTTGACTGAGGTGCATTGTGGGATAGATATGGATCAAATTTGGATACCAGCAAGACCACAATGCACCTAATTCCAAGCTTTACGCGCGCGCCCCGGTATTTGCGAAAAGGTCTATGTTAATCTGTATTATATGTTTCCCTTCAGCAATTGTCATTGTGACCTGTGCTTTTGCAATCATTGCCAAGTTTCCTCAACGTTGGAAAACACAACAGAAACAGAAAAATGTATTGCGAGAATTGGTTGTGCAATAGATATTTCTACTAGACTTGTATAGTGTAGTTTGTTGTGTGTGCTGGTTTTAGCAAAACACTGCCTGAGGCTATACGACGTTCTTCTGATATCGTTTTTCGTTCCCTACAAGACCCAACCGAACAAACAACTGATGACGAACTTGTAATTTATTGGGGAAAACACTACTTGTATTCTGACAGCTAGCCATTATACATTGGTTAGATAACATGTATGCACATTATAGGCCCATTAACTTACATGGTGTAGACATATTGTCATGTGAACATAGTTTCTTACAAATTATTAAAATTTTCAGAATACAAACGCTTGTGAAAAACTTGTAAAAATTACAACAGTTAAACAAAATTGTGAACGAAATGAGTAATGTAAAATGAGTGATATATATAGTTACAGCTAATTAAGTGTCGAATGCCGGGATAATGATCTCAGTTGGTAAGGATTTTTTAACTCACCAATATGTTAACTCAAATTCGCAAAGGTTTAGTTTGATTTGCAGACTGTCACGGACGGCTTCGCCCAAGACGGAAGTGGTGCGGAGCTAAAAGATATGTTACCAAAGATAGAGAAATAATCTTAATAAAGATAAATATAATTAGAAATATAAAAGACCACCGAATCAAGAACCAACGAGAAAATTCTATATAATAAATCATAAAGGCTCAACAAACCTTAAATTAGTATGCAAGATATGACCTACTAGGCCCAATGATGTTCTATAATAAACAATTCTTTAAAGAACAAATACAAATCTACCAGGCAAGTAAACACACACACATCCGCAAACCAAATACATTGAATACTCACCTCGCAATCAACATGGATCGGAACAGAGCCGAATATTTTGTGCTTTTCACCTTCTCATTTGTTTTATTTTTTTGTTATTTGTTTTTTATACTTATGTATTCTTTTCCAATCAGGTTAACTGTAGGCCCATACTTATTTGTTTAAAAAAAAAAAAAAAAAAAAAAAAAGATATACGGTCCTACCTTGAATGGGTTTATATCAATTGATCGCTCATCTGTATTCAGTGTTGCTGCTTGCAAATAACTCACACACGCCAAGTTGTAGAAGAGTCAGATAAACAAGGTTTGAAGCAATTTAAAATGCTAATGAACGTTTTCAGTTCGAAGACCACCAGAACCCATGAGTCGCACGACAAATTGATGCTCAACTGTTAAGAGCGGTCTTGCGGCCTACCCTCAAACACTGGCACGGCGCAATGACATTATTTGACCTTGTCTTGGGAGTGGGCGACACCATTTTTTTGTGTACACCTTCCGAACCATAATTCATAACAAAAGCTTTTTATAGCACAACAGCACCCAGTCCGTGTCCTTATCAGCTATTGCTCAACGGGGGAATTCCCCCATCACGGACTAGTAGTCATGTACCCAGACTCAGTGTATTACATTGGCGCACACCTTTCTTTTGGTGCACACACTGTACTGTACATCATCGCTTTGTGTACTGGTGGCCTTGAACTTCACGCAGTGTAAAGCTGTATCGGAGGCGTAAACAAGCCCACAATTTAAAATATTGCAATGTTGCAAATAATATTGAAATAATAATTGCAACTTGATTTCTACATTATTGAGAACATTATTGTCCTTAACCAAGCCCAAGCCCCCCCCCCCCCTCCCCCACCCATGAGTGTTATGCCAAAGGTTTGATAATTAAGCCACTATATTCAACACATTTTTTTTCCATTTACTGGGGGGGGGGGGTGGCTACATATTTACGAGAGTGAAGTGTGTTAAATATGGGAACAATTGGGGAACCCTCTACTTCCATCTTGAGCTTCTAGTATAAATTTGATGACAGGGGTGGGCGGGTTGCCCATTCTGTGCAGTACAGATGGGTATTCGTCGTTGTCGTTGCAAACATCGAACTCCTTTGAAGGAACAATCACAGTACGCAACTTAAAGCTTCGTCTCAATTCAAGATAATAAAAACGCTTATGCCTGGTTATGCTTCACGAAACTGCACGATAATCAGCCACACATGTTGGCCTATTTCTTTTTTCGCGGACCTTTTATTTTGTGTAATGAAGTATAAAACCGTATCAGGGGCGCAGTCCATGGGCCTGCATTAAAACATAGGTCCCTAGTTTCTTAATTTTTTTTTTTCATTTTAAAGTAAAGGGGTGTTCATGCTTTCTCTTGCCAAATTTGTTCTTCTTGATGTGTCCTATTTTCACACCTAGTGTTTTGTTTTGCCCATTTTTTGAGGGAAGTCCACCCCTCCCCTCACCAGCCCACCCTTTGGGTGGTGTACATATAATATGAATTACATATAATTTCTGCTCCTTTGCGTGGGCAGTGCTTCCTTAAAAAGGATTTGGGTACTTTTTCAAAATGTCCATAGATTTACATTAAGCTTATACAGGGTTTGAAGATAATGATAGTGGAAAGCTTCCCTTCAAATATTACTGAGATGCTGTAGTTTTTGAGAAATGAGTAAAACAATGTCATGAAAATACGTTTGTAAATGCTTAAAATAATTTTCGTCTCATGAGACGAATTGTTTTCTTCGTGACATTGTTTTACTCATTTCCCAAAAACTACAGCACCTCAGCACGTAGTATTTTCAGGGAAGCTTTCTACTATCATTATCTTCAAACTGTGTAAGTTTAGTGTAAATCTGTGGACATTGTGTTTTTTGTCCTACAAAAGTTATATAGACCCTTTAACAGCGGACCCAAATACCAATGCGCAAGCGCAGACTGTTGACTGAGGTGCATTGTGGGATAGATATGGATCAAATTTGGATACCAGCAAGACCACAATGCACCTAATTCCAAGCTTTACGCGCGCGCCCCGGTATTTGCGAAAAGGTCTATGTTAATCTGTATTATATGTTTCCCTTCAGCAATTGTCATTGTGACCTGTGCTTTTGCAATCATTGCCAAGTTTCCTCAACGTTGGAAAACACAACAGAAACAGAAAAATGTATTGCGAGAATTGGTTGTGCAATAGATATTTCTACTAGACTTGTATAGTGTAGTTTGTTGTGTGTGCTGGTTTTAGCAAAACACTGCCTGAGGCTATACGACGTTCTTCTGATATCGTTTTTCGTTCCCTACAAGACCCAACCGAACAAACAACTGATGACGAACTTGTAATTTATTGGGGAAAACACTACTTGTATTCTGACAGCTAGCCATTATACATTGGTTAGATAACATGTATGCACATTATAGGCCCATTAACTTACATGGTGTAGACATATTGTCATGTGATACAGGTTTCGAAAAATTAGTCCAGCGAGTTCAGTCTAAATCAAGGTCATGTAACTAAATATTTGTTTTAGTAAATAAATAAAGTTGAAAACAAGTAACTACATTTTTAAAGGCAATGATTTGGTAGTTGCTCAAAATTAAGTTAAGCATACAAACTTTAAATGTTTATCAATGGAGAGCTGTTGATAGTATAGCAAACATTTCTGAGAAACGGCTCCCTCTGAAGCGGTAATTTCCCTCACAAAAGGCATTTTATTCATGCATACAAGCACACACATTTGAGAAACAATGGTGTTTTTCCTTCATAATTCTCTTCACCAGGATGACCAATTTGTAAAGTTGCCATTTTCTCAGGTTTGTTATCTATGCATTGTGTTGGGATACACCCGAGTCAAGAATACTGGTCTTTGACAGTTACAAAATGTCCAACAGTGGACACTGCTACTACATGTAGGTCTACTGGGGCCGCGAAGTAGAAGTTTGAGATCGATCGACTGGGTCACGAAAATTTGGAAAAAAACAAAATACATTTTTGCATACACCGATTACAAACAAATGAATAAAACGCTCCCTGAGGGAACGGGAAATTATTTTTGTTTATTTGAAATCAAATATGACATTTTCAGACAGAAATATTTCAAGGGATGTTTTCTACTATCATTATCATTATACCGTGTAAGTTTTAAGTAAATCTGTGATTTCCGCGATTTTTTTCTGACCAATTCTGTAATGCTTGTATAACTAAATCCAAACCTTTCTTCTCGCAATCTTCCACCCAATCGACGAGCTCTACGATATGCATGACAGGTTCATGGAGGTAGTAGGTAGAGAGTCCGAGTGCTAGCACAACAAATATCATTTTCGCCCGTTCCCTATTCATTCCCATACATTGAAGGAGAGCCACCAGCCCACAAAATACATAATAAACCATATCTATTGCTATAGACAAGATAGGGATCGCAATAGTATCAGCTACATTTGCTTCAAATGCGTATCTGATGAAACCTCCTATATGGCGCCAACAACAACCAGCGGAAGACTGAATCCGCCACACCGGTACGGGGCCCCGACTTGGTGGAAACCTAACCCTAACCCCAACCTAAACCCTTAACCCTAACCCTAACCCCAACCCAAACCCTTAACCCTAACCCCAACCCAAACCCTTAACCCTAACCCTAACCCCAACCCAAACCCTTAACCCTAACCCTAACCCTAACCCCAACCCCAACCCTTAACCCTAAACCTAACCCCAACCCAAACCCTTAACCCTAACCCTAACCCCAACCCTTAACCCTAACCCTAACCCTAACCCCAACCCAAACCCTAACCCTAACCCTAACCCAAACCCTTAACCCTAACCCTAACCCTTGCAGGAGGATCTAGTTGAAAGAGCGACTTTCCGCTCAGTGGTCAGAAACATTGACCCCGTGTTAACGCTTCCACAATATTTAAATAGCATAATATGCTCCATACTGCAGCTAATGGGCAGCGATTTGTTAAAGGAACACGTTGCCTTGGATCGGTCGAGTTGGTCTTTGAAAACAGTCTATAGCCGTTTGTTATAAAATGCATATGGGTAGAAAGATGTTGTAAAAGTCGAATACAATGATCTACACAAACATGCGTGGTTTTCCTTTTACCTCGTCGACAAACACGGACGTCAAATTTGTGACTCCCATAAATGGCCGACCGTTAGTTCGCGACGTAAAAGGAAAACCGTGCAATTTTGAGTGATAACTGTGTGGATCATTATATTCTACTTTTAAAATATCTTTCCAACCATATGCATTTTCATTACAAACGGTTTCAAACACTTTTTATTGACCAACTCGTCCGATCCAAGGCAACGTGTTTCTTTAACATCAAAGAATCTTGGTAATTTTGGTGCTGAGGTGCGAGTGTGATTGCTTTGTGTAGACTGGTCCCCTGTCTTTATCCGCAATGGTACACAGTCAGGCACTTCTTTTCAGAACCATTGGATACAATCATTTCATTGGATAAACGTGCAGTGACGTAAGCTTTCAATATCTGTGTTTTGATTGGACAGACGCTTGGCTGCTGCACTCACAGTCGTCTGCATGTGAATGTACGGGGATTGACTAGCCCTGGCGGCCTTACACTTTCCTGTGTACAGCGAAAGAGTCCTATTATTAAAGGGCTAGGGGATTGACCTACGCTTGAGGCCAATCTCTGGCGTGTAACGTCACATTTTCAGGCTAGGAAAATGGACCCCGCGTAAAAACGGTAGAGAGTGTACCGAGTCGCCGTGTGAGGAGAGAGTTCTAAAAGGCAGCTGTACTCTTTACAGACACCTTGATAATTAATGTTTATAGATGAAGTAATTTGCGTTTCCACAGCAGACAATCTACGGCTCTTCCTCCAACGGTGGCGGTGCCTGTATCTCAACCAGGGCCAATATGGGGTTAAAGCCCTGTGCCATTCTTGCCTGTAAAAAAGCCATCACAACGCCGATGAATAATGTTATAGCTTCCACCACTGCAGTACCTAATGGCGCACCCCCATCACCAGCAGCACTTTTCACCGTCAGCCCGGCCGCTCCTACCGACTGACAAGCGGCCACCACTCCACCAGCAGCCATGGATGCGACGCCCCCACTGCCGGCAACTGCTGCAGCTGACATCGCAGTGGATGCAATAGACCCCGCTGCAATCCCTGCGGCCGTGAACCCAACCAGAGGAGCTGCGACAACAGCGCCTCCAACGGCCAAAGCTCCATCAATGAGATATCCGAGAACCATTTTGTTTTATTTACGTCAATTGTTTCGCAGAGAGAAGACCTGCAAAGAGTAAACCAATTGAATTCAATTTCAGCAAACAACTTACATACCATAGCTTTAAAGACCTGGACACTTTTGGTAAGTGTCAAAGACCAGTCTTCTCACTTAGTGTATCTCAACATTATGATGAAAAAAAATAATAATAAATTGAAAATTTGAACTCAATTGGACGTCGAGGTTACGAGATAATAATGAAACGCGCTTGTCACACGAAGTTGGGTGCTTTCAGTTGCTTGATTTCGAGACCTCAAAATCTGATTCCGAGTTCTCGAAATCACATTCATGGAAAATTACTTCTTTCTCGAGAACTAGTTACTTCAGAGGGAGCCGTTTCTCACAATGTTTATACTACCAACCTCTCCCCATTACTCGTTACCAAGTAAGATTTTGTGCTAATAATTTTGTTGAGCAATTACCAATAGTGTCCACTGCCTTTAGAGGGACACATTGTCTTGGTTCGGTCGAGTTGGTTTATGAAAAGCGTTTGTAACCGTTTGTTATAAAATGCATAATGGTTAGAAAGATGATTTAAAAGTAGAATACAATTATCCACACAAATTTGCATCGAAATTGCTTGGTTTTCCTTTTACTCTGCGAACTAACACGGTCGGCCATTTATGGGAGTCAAACATTTGACTCCCATAAATGGCCGACCGTGTTAGTCGACGAGGTAAAAAGACAAGCACGCAATTTCGAGTGATACTTGTGTGGATCATTATATTATACTGTTAAAATATCTTTCTAATCATATGCATTTTATAACAAACGGTTACAAACGCTTTTCAAAGACCAACTCGACCGATCCAAGGCAACGTGTTCCTTTAAACGTCGTGAACTCACACGGCACGCCAATTATTTTATGGAGTAAAACATTCAAACGCTTTTTATAGGCCAACTCGTCCGATCCAAGTCAACATGTTCCTTTAACTAAAGAGGGACAGTCCACGGTTACAGGCAATGGAAACAACGGCAATATCAATTTTAAAGGAATATTATACAGAACGAGATCGATCGGCCGTCGTGGTCACGAGAACACAGTGAAAAACCTATTACACATTTCCATGACATCGATTCACAAGAATAAAATAACAAAAACGCTCACTGAGCGATAAACCCAAAGCGGGAAATAAATGTTTTTATTTAAATCCAAATATGACATTTCAGACAGAAATATTTCAAGGGATGCTTTCTACATAACCATCATCGATGGTCCGTGTAAGTTTTATTTTAAGTCTTATTATTCTGTTTTGCGGCTCTTACCAATTCTGTAATGTTCCTTTAACGGATGTGGGTGCTTTTTGTATTATAAAACACAATGTCCACAGATTTATACACGTACACCGCGCCGTCTGAAGAAAATGATAGTGGAAAGCTTACCTTAGAATTATATTCTGATTTGCTATAGTTTTTGAGAAATGCAGAGTCAAACAATGTCACGAAAATACCTTTTACATGCTCAAATAATGTTCGTGTCACGAGGCGAAAATTATTTTCATTACATTGTTTTACTCATTCCTCAAAAACTACAGCACCTCACAGCAAGTAATATTTTAAGAGAAGCTTTCTACCATCATTATCTTCAAACTCAGTGAGTTTAATGTAAATCTTTGGACATTGTGTTTTCTGTTCTACAAAAGCATCCAGACCCTCCAACAATGACATGAACTGAACTGTGACAATTATTCATGCGTGCATGGTTACCTGAAAATGGTTCAACGGCTTTCTTGAAGGTGGCAACAATTGCTGAAAGTGGATTTCACGTTCTGCACGTTCTGCAAGTTCTGCAAGTTCTGCAAGCTCTGCAAGCAACACACTCTTTCTCACTTTCTCACACGACCTAATCTTGAGTCTTCGCAATGTCTGTGCGTGGCCTTGCTGCGGCTGAGTTAGACTTGATTCAAGTCTTAGATTTTGGTTATTCTTCTACATCTCAGCCACGAAAAACGCCCTCACATTATTAGCTATCATGCGCCCTATTATATTACTCGTAATCTAAGGCTAAATGACGAAGGTTGGTCACAACAGAACAGGGCGCTGTTTGTAGCGGCTATAGTATCGGGACGACTAAAAAGCCACGATCAAATACTTGGAACCAAGTCTACGGCTGATTTCAAAACATGCCCATCTGGCATACACAAAATCAATACAGTATTTTCATCATATCGGCTCGTCTTGAATTGATCTCCAGCGGTTGTTGCGAAATCTCCTGTTGTATACGGGATTTCCCGTTGTAATCGGAGATTCCCCGTGCTGGTGACGTAATTAACGCTGCACTGGGAGTTGGCTCATATCCTAAGTGCGTGCACTGTATGATTATGGACATACAGCTGGCCAGAAGTACACGTATACAAGTCTGCAAAATCGATCAAGTGACGCTGGTTATTTTTCATTTCATTAAAATACATTAACTTCCATATTCAAGCAGATAATCAAAATAACAATAACAAAGTATATTGAGGGGAATTGGAAATGGGGGCATAACCAGAAAAGTCAAAGCTTGTGGTGGCAATCCAAGACAGACAAGTGTCTATCGGTATATAAAGATACGGTGCATCGTTCAACTGAAGTGACTTCAGAGGGCGGGATTGCATATGGACAGGGGTTCCATTAACAACAACGCAATAAGTAAAAGTTAAACCCTGTCATGTACTCAGATTAAAACGGAACACAACGATAAGCAAACAAAAAAAACAAATGCAAACAAAGGTTTGTGTATTTTAACAGTTCAGAATATAAGAAGTTACCAAAAGAAATGTGACAATCATTTGTTAAGAGATATATTTTGTTGATGTTTGTTTTGGTTTGACCCTTACACCGATGGGTGTTAGCACCGTATACTCAGTACGTTCAACCCGTGAAATATGCCTGTGATTTTTGTCTTCATAGAACTCACACCTATATCCCAACAACCCTATGTTCCGACACCCCTATATTCCGACAGCCCTATTTTCCGACACCCCTATGTTCCATTTTCGCACAGCATTACTCTGATATTAAAGACAGTGGACACTATTGGTAAATTGTGAAAGACCAGTCTTCTCACTTGGTATATCTCAACATTATGCATAAAATAACAACTATGATAAAATTTTAGCTCAATCGGTCGTCAAAGTTGCGAGATAATAATGAAAGAAAAAACACCCTTGTCACACAAAGTTGTGTGTTTTCAGATGCTTGATTTCGAGAGCTAAAATTTATTAAATCCGAGGTCTCGAAATCAAATTCGTAGACAATTACTTCTTTCTCGAAATCGAAAACTACATTACTTCAGAGGGAGCCGGTTCTCACAATGTTTTATACTATCAACCTCTCCCCCAATACTCGTAAATAAGAAAGTTTTTGTGCTAATAATTATTTTGAGTAATTACCAGTAGTGTCCACTGCCACTGTCTAGTGCCACTCTTGTTTACAATCACACAAACCAATTAAAGGAACACTTTGCCTTGGATCTGTCGATTTGGTCTTTGAAAAGCGTTTGTAACCAGCTGTTTGTTATAAAATGCATTTGGTTAGTAAGATGTTTTAAAAGTAGAATACATTGATCCACACATCTTTGCCTAGAAATTGCATGGTTTTCCTTTTACTTTGCGAACTAATAAACGCGGTCGGCGATTAAATATGGGTGACTTCCATAAATGGGCATAATAAGACCTAGTCTTGGTGCAAGACGTTTCTCGTTTCCCTTTCACGCACATGTTATTAAAACGTTTATGTAACGTCCAGGTTCACTCTTTACAACCATGACTTCAAATACGTACTCAAAATACCACATTGCAAAATTTCGGTTTCAGCCTTATTCTTTTCTTTACGTGTAACGTTGGGGCCGTAAATATATCATAAAAGGTACATCCAGGCCCGGGGGGCCACGAAGGTAAAAGTGCCCCATAGCGGAGCTAAAGACAGTTGACAAAATGATGAAGACCAATATTCTGACAAGCTAATGAATTATATATATCTCGTTTTAAACATCATTGGTGCTTCAAAATAAAGGGAGTCATGAAATTGTTTTTATCAATAGAACAGAACTGTCTGTCACAGCAAACTGTACAACAGTCCCACGATTTCGTCAAAAAAGGTTGATGCAGTATTTTGTATACCATTCGTTTCTCTACAACCATCACTAGACACGGCTAATCTTATAGATTTTTTTGCCCAGTTTTTCAAGAAAAATACCATGGTAATCATAATTATAGAAATAGAAGCACAAGGTCTCTTACGTGGAAGAAATTCAAATATTGTGGTCAGTATGGGGTTTCAGTATAAGCCGTCGGGCGTATTTTTTGTGTTTAATTAATTGTAAACATGACATTAAACAAAGAGGATGTTGCCGTTGGGAAGTCCCCCACCCCCACCTTTCTTGCATTTTCCCGGCAATGTCGACCAGGTGTATTGCTGCTGGATGTAGCAAAACAACTAAAACTTAAAAGATGGGGTCAGTTTGCAAAGTGGTCCGATCCGACGTCTTTTCCAGCACTGTGCAGCAAACAATTCGAGTTGTCGTGCTTCGAGAATCCGGAATACACTACACGTTTTGACATGAAGAGAAAGGTTCTTTTCTAAAACATGACGCCATACCAAAAACATTTCCTAGCTAGTGTGGAAGTCGAAGAACCATGCACTTAAATAACGGTCAAATATACGAGGATACTCCATTCTAAATCAGATCAAATCTCACCTAAGTTTGAGAATATATCTGTGTCCCAGCTGATACGGATTTCTCGCCAAGCCCAAGACAGCTTTTGGTAACACAGCTTGATGGCACACTCATCTCGCCATCTAAACAGGGATAGTGACGCAATATGGCCGTACCCTAAATGATGAGCCAACACTGGTAAGGATTGTTTTCCAACCGATTGTGTAAACCTCGTGAAGAGGGCATCGTCGAAAATATCTGGTTAATAAGGAACACAGTGTTCAATACGCATTTTTAAAGGCAGTGGACGCTATTGGTAATTACTCAAAATTATTATTAGCTTGAAACCCTACTGGGTGTCGAGTAATGGGGAGAGGTTGATAGAATGAAACATTGCGAGAAACGGCTCCATCTGAAGTTACATAGTTTTCGAGAAAGAAGTAATGTTTCACTAATTTGATTTCGAGACCTCAGATTTAGAATTTGAGGTCTCGAAATCAAGCATCTGAAAGCACACAACTTCGTATGACCATGCTGCGACATGGGTGTTTTTTCTTTCATTAATATCTCGCAACTTCGACGACCAGTTGAGCTCAAATTTTCACAGGTGTGTTATTATTTGTATGCATAATGTTGATATACATCAAGTGAGAAGACAGGTCTTTGACAATTACCAATAGTGTCCAGTGTCTTAAACGTGTTTTTTTTTTTTTTTTTTTTTTTTTTTTTTTTAACAGGTAATTTCTCACTCAAATATTAAAAACTGCAGTTGAATAGCAAGAACGGACAAGTATTGATTGTATAAAACGTGAGAAATGACTTCCGCTTATTAAAGTAAAGTTATTTTAGTTTTAGACAGAGGTAATTTCTCACTCAAATCATATTAAAAACTATAGGCCTGAAGCCTTTTTAAAGACAGTGGACACTATTGGTAATTGTCAAAGACTATAGTCTTCACAGTTAGTGTTTCTAAACATATGCATAAAACAACAAACCTGTGAAAATTTGAGCTCAATCGGTCATCGAACTTGCGAGATAATAATGAAAGAAAAAAATACCGTGTCACACAAAATTGTGTGCGTTTAGATGGTTGATTTAGAGACCTCAAGTTATAAATCTGAGGTTTCGAAATCAAATTCGTGGAAAATTACTTCTTTCTCGAAAACTATGGCACTTCAGAGGGAGCGGTTTCTCACAATGTTTTATACCATCAACCTCTTCCCATTACTCGTCACCAAGAAAGGTTTTATGCTAAAAATTATTTTGAGCAATTACCAATAGTGTCCACTGCCTTTAATCATCTTAAAGCACCATAAATTATTTTGTAAAACTATGTGATTTTTCTTTCATTCTTCTCATTGAGCTGATATTTGGTTTGAAACACATGGTTGAATGTTGTTAAAAAAAATACACATTTTGTATGCGGTATACAAACGGCCTGTCCTATTGTTGCAAGCTTGCACCAAGTCATAGTTTCCTTTGGAATATACTGGGTTAAGATAATGGTAAGTTCAGAAGAGGCTATACACAATTTAGTAGATGTTTAAAAAGGCTACAAAATGTTTCCCAGTGGACATTGACATTTTACAACTAAATGTATACAATTATTTTGTTGGTGTAAATTAATATCATTAGAATTTGTTTAACTTTTAAAGAAAAACTGTTCGTACAAAATCGGAATTACCTTGGCGGTGCATGCGGCGTCTGTCGGCAGATCGCAAGTCGGGGCAGGAAATGTTACCCTGTAATGTTACCCTGGTCTAGTATATCCAGGTTTACTTAAAATTGTATAGTGCTCATAATAGGAGACTTTCCAACGCTAGGTGGCAGCAGACATACCGGGTAAATTTCCATTGTTTACGTAGTTCTGAACATGCGCATAATTCTGAGAACAATGGATTTACCCGGTAAGTCTGCTGCCCTCTATCGTCCCAGAAAGTCTCCCATTGTTGCATTTCCAGGTCTGGGTCAGTTTATGCCTCGCTTTTACAATCTCCAACTGTTTGGTACAGCAGTGTTCGTAGCTATAGCTACTATGAATAGTTCTAACAAAATCTAACTTTTTCAATGTAGGTTTCGATGGGTGAAAACCAAATCCAATTCAAAGTTTCATGTTTATGATCACACAAACAAATCAAATAGTACATTGCCCTCAACAAGCAACAACAACATGATCTTAATGTGATTCCATCATTTAAAAAAACAAACAACACAATTCATTTTTGAATGCTCAAACTATTATTCACCGGGAAACCTGTAAAACAAGTTGTGTTTTGATTAATGTTTTAAGTGTCAGAGTAACACTGTGCGAAAATGGAGCATAGGGGGTGTCAGAAAATAGGGGTGTCGGAACATAGGGTTGTCAGAATATTGTGAGTTCTATGAAGACAAACATCACAGACATGTTACACGGCTGGAAATATACGGAGTATTCGGTGCTAACACCCATCGGTGTAATGCTAAAACAATTATACCCGGATCCAATTTCAACACCAACAAAGTTTTATTCTTAACAAAATGATTGTCACATTTCTTTGGTAATTCTTATTCCGAACTGTTCAATTACACAAACCTGTGTTTGCTTTTTTTGTTTATCATTGTGTTCCCTTTTAATCTGAATACATGACAGGTCTTACTTTTACGTATTATTGCGTTATTGTTATGGAACCCCTACGTTTAATCCTTCCTTCCTTCCCTCTGAAGTCACTAAACTTGAATGATGCACCATCTCTTAACCTTGTTAATGTTTATGTTACAGACCACTGTTTGTCTTGGCATGCCACCACTGTAATTTTTATGATCTGTTAAAAAATGAAAAGAATAGCAACCAGCGTCACTTGATTGCTTTTGCAGTCTTGTTTGCAGTCATGTACACGTGTACATCTGAACAGCTGCATGTCTATAGACCTTTTCGGAAATACCAGGGCGCGCGCGTAAAGCTTGGAATTAGGTGCATTGTGGTCTTGCTGGCATCCAAATTTGATCCATATATATCCCATAATGCACCTAATTCAACAGTCTGCGCTTGCGCATTGGTATTTGCGATAAGGTCTATGTTCAGTGCACGCACTTTGGATACAAGCCAACTCCCAGTGCAGCATTTAATTACGTCACCTCTGTACGGGGAATCCCGGATTACAACGGGAAATCCCAAAGTACAACGGGAGATTTCGCAACAACTGCTGGAGATCATTTCAATACGAGCCGATATGATGAAATACTGTATGGATTTGTTTGTATACCAGATGGTCATATTTTGAACTTAGCCGCAGCAAGGCCACGCACAGATATTGCGAAGACTTCAAAAAATCCCACGGTCTAAATTTAGAAACAAGAATCCACACTATAAGAGACGGGCTGGCAGCCGCATCACAGTTAGGTCTTGTGAGAAAGTGGGAAAGAGACGGGCTCCATTGAGTGTGTTGCTTGCTTAACTTGCAGAACGTGAAATCAACTTACAACACTTCTTGCCACTTCGAGAAAGCTGCTGAACCGTGCTTTTCAGGTAACCATGCATGCAAGAGTCATTGTGGTATTCAGTTCATGTCGTTGTTAGAGGTTTTTTTGCGTACTTTTTGTAGCACACAAAACACAATGTCCACAGGTTTACATCAAACTCACACAGTTTGAAGTTAATGGGTAAAACGTTTCCCTTAAAATATTACTTGCTGTGAGGTGCTGTAGTTTTTTTCGAAATATTTGTAGAAACGTTCGTCTCGGTTAGCATGTAAAACGTATTTTCGTGACATTGTTTTACTCTGCATTTCTCAAAAACTATAGCAAATCAGAGAGTAATATTCGAAGGTAAGCTTCCTACTATCATTATCTTCAAACGGTGTACGTGTATACGTTGTTTCGTGTTACAAAAAGTACCAAAATCCTCTAAAGGAACATTACAGAATTGGTAAGAGCAAAATAATAAAAAAAAAACTTACACGGACCTTCGATAATGATAAATATGTAGAAAACATCCCTTGAACTATTTCTGTCCGAAATAAATTTATTTCCCGCTTGGGGTTTGTCGCAGGGTGAACGTTTTTGTTATTTTATTATTTTGAATCGATGTCATGAAAATGTGTAATAGGTTTGTCACTGTTTTCTCGTGACCCAGACAGCCGATCGATCTCATTCTGTAATATTCCTTTAAAATTGATATTGACATTGCTCTCATTGCCTGCAACCGTGGAGTGTCCCTCTTTTGTTAAAGGAACATGTTGACTTGGATCGGACGAGTTGGCATATAAAAAGCATACTGCATTAAATAATTGGCGTGCCGTGTGAGTTCACGACGTTTAAAGGAACACGTTGCCTTGGATCGGTCGAGTTGGTCTTTGAAAAGCGTTTGTAACCGTTTGTTATAAAATGCGTATGATTAGAAAGATATTTTAACTGTATAATATAATGATCCACACAAGTATTACTCAAAATTGCGTGGTTGTCTTTTTACCTCGTCGACTAACACGGTCGGCCATTTATGGGAGTCAATTGACTCCCATAAATGGCCGACCGTGTTAGTTCGCAAAGTAAAAGGAAAACCACGCAATTTCGAGGCAAATTTGTGTGGATAACTGTATTCTACTTTTAAATCATCTTTCTAACCATTATGCATTTTATAACAAACGGTTACAAACGCTTTTCAAAGACAAACTCGACCGATCCAAGGCAACGTGTTCCTTTAAGGACGACTATGCAATTTCGAGGTGTACTTGTGTGGACGTTAGTTATTCTACTTTTAAAATCATGATCTTTCAAACCACATGCATTTATAACAAACGGTTTCAAACGCTTTTCATAAACCAACTCGACCGAACCAAGGCAATGTGTCCCTTTAAAGACAGTGGACACTATTGGTAATTGCTCAAAAAAATATTAGCACAAAATCTTACTTGGTAACGAGTAATGGGGAGAGGTTGATAGTATAAACATTGTGAGAAACGGCTCCCTCTGAAGTAACTAGTTCTCGAGGAAGAAGTAATTTTCCATGAATGTGATTTCGAGAACTCGGAATCAGATTTTGAGGTCTCGAAATCAAGCATCTGAAAGCACACAAGTTCGTGTGGCAAGCGCGTTTTTTTCTTTTATTATTATCTCGTAACCTCGACGTCCAATTGAGTTCAAATTTTCACTTTTTTTTTTTTTTTTTTTTTTTATCATAATGTTGAGATACACTAAGTGAGAAGACTGATCTTTGACACTTACCAAAAGTGTCCAGGTCTTTAAAGCTATGGTATGTAAGTTGTTTGCTGAAATTGAATTCAATTTGTTTACTCTTTGCAGGTCTTCTTTCTGCGAAACAATTGACGTAAACAAAACAAAATGGTTCTCGGATATCTCATTGGTGGAGCTTTGGCCGTTGGAGGCGCTGTTGTCGCAGCTCCTCTGGTTGGGTTCACAGCCACAGGGATTGCAGCGGGGTCTATTGCATCCAGTGCGATGTCAGCTGTAGCAGTTGCCAGCGGTGGGGGCGTCGCAAACATGGCTGCTGGTGGAGTGGTGGCCGCTTGTCAGTCGATAGGAGCGGCCGGACTGACGGTGAAGAGTGCGGCGGCCCTTGGTGCCGCAGG
Organism: Asterias rubens; assembly: GCF_902459465.1. NCBI lineage: Eukaryota > Metazoa > Echinodermata > Asteroidea > Forcipulatida > Asteriidae > Asterias > Asterias rubens. The sequence continues at coordinate 11,364,506 of NC_047074.1, read as the reverse complement.
TGGCGCAGTTGGGGAAGCCGTGGCCAACATGCTGCCGTGAATACGCAATCTACTACCAATACGTCTATGTTACTTAAGCTGCACTGTAGAACTCTCGCTTGAACTTTGAGACTTTGAGCAGCCAAATAAACTGGTTGTCACCTCATTCATGCTTAATATCTTCATTAAATTTATCAAGGCCTACTCATTTATTCAACAAACTGTTATTTATGTACAATAGATTTCACATGTATGTAAATAAAACAAAAACGAACACCCCAACCATGGAACAATAAATATATAGTAAATTGCACCATGCCCCCAACTAAACCAGTCCACGGCGACTCACAATACAGTGCGCCCTCTAACCCTACTCGAGGATCGGAGGACGAGTTCCCTGCAGCTAGTGGTGTACAAGAGACACACACACTATTAGCTCAGTGACTTTATTATGATTCAACTAAAGTCTGTCAACTAATAAGCACACACCAGCTGCTGAAGGTGGGCGCAAACGGCGCCACCTGTGTGTATCTGGCGGCAACGTATTGCTGGGATTGGGGAACTCCCCGATGTGCAATCACACCATATAGCGCGGGGAACTCCAATTACAAGGCCATTGATTTTGCAACTCTACAAGTTTCCCAGGGACTCAACAACAACCATTGCCAGACTATGGGCGGACTTTGAACTGTTTTGCTTTTGATATGAAAAGCAATTGATAAATTCGATACAGTAATATTAGTACAGTTGTTCATAACTATATGTCTAAATACTTTAGTCAACGTTGTTATTATTGTTGTTGTTCTTGTTGTTTTTGTTTTCTTAAAAAGCCATTGGACCCTTTCGGTACAGAAAAAAAAAAAAAAGTTCACAGATTTACAAATAATTTACAGGGTTTACAGAAGGTAATGGTGAAAGACTTCTCTTGAAATATTGTTCCATGAAATGCTTTACTTTTTGAGAAAACGGTAAAACAATATAAATTCTCGTTAGCGAGAATTACGGATTTGTTATAAACACATGTCATGACACGGCGAAACCAGGAGTGGGTTTTCCCGCTATTTTCTCCCGACTCCGATGTCTGATTGACATCAGGAACGTTATTTTATATATAAGTTGTGATACATGAAGTGTGGGACTTGGACAATACTGTTTACCGAAAGGGTCCAATGGCTTTAAGGGGACGCGTCCAGACGTGTTATGCCTTAAACCAATAGGGGTAGACTTTTACCGCGGGACCCTCAGGTAACTATAATGAGCACAGAACAAAAATATGCAGCTAAGAGCGAGCTTTTTGTATCTGAGGGAAACAAACTGAATATTATGTTTTTGCTTAGTATCAGTCCAAAAGAAAGGGACTTTATTGATAGGGTCAGTATGGACATGAAAAAGGCATGTTCTTTAGTTTGCCATGAACGCATAACTTCAGCCGACATTCTAAAAATGTATTATATGTGTATAATTATTATTGCGAACAGTTTAATTAGAATCCTTAAAGGCACTGGACACGTTTGGGAATTGTCAAAAGGTAAGACTATTCTTTCCACTTGGTTTATCTTAATATAATATGCATAAAATAACATCTGTGAAATTTGGGCTCAATTGGTCATCGAATTTGCAAGATGATATTGACATAAAGACACCCTTGTTGCACCCTATTTGCTTTCAGATGCATAGTAAAACGCTTCAGCTGAAGTATTTTATTATTTGAGTGAGAAAATTACTCCTTTTTCTAAAACTACATTACTTCAGAGTGAGTTGTTTCTCACAATGTTTTTTTTTTTACTATCAACAGCTCTCCATTGCTCGTATACCAAGTGAGTGTTTATGCTAACAATTATTTTCAGTAATAACCATAGGGCTATATACTTTTATATAGCTCTATGGTAATAACCAATGCTTTTAAAGACTGCTAAGCGAGAAAAACGGCTGATGTTTTGTCAGTGATTGGCAAAAGTGGAGTTCAGTTTTTAAATGGCCATTCTCAACTCCGAGACACATAGAGAACAACAAATATTGAGAGGAATGTCAGATGATGGAGACTCACATGATTTTCCTCACCACAGATTCCTGCACGCAGCAGAGTAACGAATGCCTACTGTTGGAGTTTACTTATTTATTTTGTATTTATTATATTTGTTCTTTAAGTTAGTGGACATTGGTAGTTATTCAACATAATTATTATCATTAAACCTTTCTTGATACGAGTAATGGGGAGAAGTTCATGGTAGAAAACATTGTGAGAAACAGCTCCGTCTGAAGTGACGTAGTTTTCAAGAAAAAAGTAATTTCAACGAATTTGATTTTGAGACGTCAGATTTAAAATTTGAGGTCTCAAAATCAAGCATCTTTCATTAATATCTCGCAACTTCGACGACCGATTTAGCTTAATAAATGTTTACATGTTTGTTATTTTATGCATATGTTGAGATAAACCAACTGTAAAGACTAGTCTTTGACAATTACCAATGGTGTTCATTGCCTTCAATGAAAATACTTCAATTTTTAATGTATATATTCTAATACTCGATCGTTAGATGTCTTTTAAACACAATTTAACCCTTGGGCTTCGATGTTTGAACTCTTAATAAACGATTTAATAATAACAATAATACCAAAATAGTTTTAGCTTTTGTTCTTACTGTTGAAATAATGTGTCATCCATGTACTCATAATTGTATACTCATAGTTTGTGCCAATTGTATGTTCAATTGCCATTGAAGGCAGTGGACACTTTTGGTAATTACTCAAAATAATTATTATCATAAAACCTTTCTTGATTACGAGTAATGGGGAGAGGTTGATAGTATACAACATTGTGAGAAACGGCTTCCTCTGAAGTGACATAGTTTTCAAGAAAGAAGTAATTTCCATGAATTTGATTTCGAGACCTCAAGTTTGGAATTTGAGGTCTCGAAATCAAGCATCTGAAAGCACACAACTTCGTGTGACAAGGGTGTTTTTTCCTTCATTATTATCTCGCAACTTCGATGACCAACTGAGCTCGAACGTTCACAAGTTTGTTGTTTTATGCATATGTTGGGATACAACATAAATGAGAAGACTGGGGGCCAATTTCATAGAGCTGCTTTAGCCAAAAAAATTGATTAAGCACGAAAATAGCTTGCTTATTTTGCACAAGTTGCTGGCCGAAATTTCATTCCATATACATTGCTTTTGACTGGTGTTTAGCTGTTGTTTCCTTAGCATAACAATTGAGTGGAGTCTTGGCCTGTAATGTGGTTTTACTAAGCAAGGATTTGTTTGCTTTAACAAATATTTTTGCTTAAGCAGCTCTATGAATATGGCCCGGCTGGTCTTTGACAATTACCAATAATGTACAGTGTCTCTAGTTGCCATTGTCCAACATAAAACAATAATAATGTACATTGAATCTGGATTTAATTGAGCCATCGGTTTATGTTTCCTTTATGGAATACAGTCACACGATCGGTGTGCAAAACCAATACTTTGTATAGAGACGGATTCGATAGATAAACGCTTAAATATACCCCCTCGCCCCGCCCATTGTTGAAGCGTTTCAATCAAATCAATCACTGGTGAACCTCCCCCCTCCCCCCCCCCTCGGGGGACATCTTTCCAATATTAAGTTTGGTTTTTACCCATACACCAATGTGTATTATCACTTTACTCAGAACTTTCCCGAGTTATGTTAAACAAAGTCACAGGGTTTTTCACTCGGGTGAGATTCGAACCCAAGACCTTTGCACTGAGTAGTGTCTTACCAGCTGAACCACCGAGATTGCCCGGTAGCTCGAGGCAGTTCGAATCTTATTACTTTTAGCAGCGGGTTCAACGATTTAAGAGGTTCGAAACCCAACCGAGTATTGCCTGGGACTTTTTTGACAAACTTGGGAAAGTACTGACAGTATGTGTAGACTTCTAACTTGATGTATTTTTGATGACGTTTGGCCCTAAACAAAAAAATTGTTCTATTTGCTGAAAGGTGTAGGGAAATTTTTCAAGATTTATGCTCTGACGTTTGGAAAATTACACTGGTGGTGTATGGGTGTTTTGGATTGGAGTGGGAAATAACTCGACGGGCCCACGGACTCCCCATATTAATTGGAACAGGGGATTAAAGTTCAAGAGTAATGGAATAATAATTGTTGAGCCTGTGGTCTAGTATTAATTTCGAGCCCTGGTCTTCTTCGATGGACAAACCTAAATGCACAACCGGGACTTGAAACCACACTGCTGATCAAAAACAACGCAGCTCAAGTTCATATACACAATCATTTAACCCCACGGCTGAAACATGCCACAGGTTGCATGACAAAACTACCGGCTGCTGAATGGGAGACATGGAATTGCAGATATCGCCGACTTTATCATCAGGCAATTGAAGCAAAAAGAAAAAAGAAAAAAGAACATCCATTTAATAGGTAAAGAAACACTCGAGAATGTGTGGGTTGATGATTATTGGTTGTTATCTTCTTTAATGGAGTCATCAATTATCGAAAATTAGAAACCCTGGAATGGTAATTATAGGAACCAGACAACAAACAATGGCGGATTGTTATTGTTGGTTGTCCAGAGTCTACCTGTTACGTGAGGATTTGAGGCCCGTGTGAAACCGCTGCTTGCGCTTAGATTTCAATAAGGCTACACCCCTTCCCCAATTGAAGCTCCAACTGATCCATCCGATTTGCACTTTTAAACTTATTGTTTGATCGAGTGCGCGAGTGAGTGAGAGGTTAACTATCAAGCCCCTTTCACCTCGTACAGTTTTAGGGACATTCTTATAATGTAAAGCAGTGTTTATTTATCCTTTACACTAGAACTTGGCCCCTATAATTGTCACATCAGTTACATTGTGCGTTTTTAGGGGGCACGGTGTACCGTAATAAAAATGCCGTGTATACAACTTTTATTAAGGTTCCCCTTTGAAAATTCATTGACATTGGAGTGTCCTGGCTGAGAAGTATAGTACACTCGGCGCAAGCTATATGGGTTCGGGTCCCGGTCATGACACCTGTGTCATTCATCAATGAACTTGTAAGGGTTCTGTATATTATTGAAAAACTAAATAATCGCAACAAAAACGTAAGTTGAAGAAATACAACAGCTTTGGATAGTATAATGCATTTAAGAAACATTTCACTTCAAAATACTCGGTTATGGACGAATATATCACTTTTATCCCCTCAATTTTTTTTAAGACAGTTTATCCATTCTGATTGGTCGAGAGGGCATCACGAGGGGTTGTTTGAATGGATGATATAACACCAGTAAAAAGTGTTGAAACATGGTCTCGACACGCGAGCTTGCACCTGTGCTTATAAGACAGTTTCTTCATTCATATTGGTCGAGCGCAATGGCTGAAACAGCTGTGCAACATCACGCAATACGCTCGACGCGCACAGCATCTCCTTATAAGGAGTTGTTTACATGGGCCTTACCATTTTCATAGCTGGAGGGGTGGTGTATTGAAAGAAATAATTGACTATCATAATTTGTGCATTTATTTTACCTTTTGACAAAAAAAGTGTTGATGTTTTTGCCCGAAAATGTATCTATGAATGGGAATCAAAGTGTGTTGACTCGGTTTTCAACTAGTGGTTTAAACCCGCCGAGTGGTTCTTGATTACTTACCTCGTCTTCGTCCGCGGGTTTAAACCACTATAGTTGAAAACCTCTTCACCACACATTGATTCCCTTAATATAAGTTATGTTACTACGGTACTAACGCTTCATAAGGTTGTGTAATTCCCAAAGTGATCAACCGGCTAAAAAACAAACAAAACAAAAACGAAGTTGTATGTTGCCTTTAAACCATTTTCCTTGAAATGGTACGTTAACCCTACGTGGTAGAGCAGTCTGCCCTGGGCCAATATGGCTCATCAGGCTGGTGTTTATATCCAGTTTCATTGCCCTAAACCGATTGAGATTATTTCTACCCCCCCCCCTCCCGCGGACAAGATGCCAGTCCATCGCACGGTAGAATTATAGTGTTAATGTAACTATAAAACATTCCAGACACCTTCAAGAAAGTTCTTGTTTTAGTTTATAGTCATTCTAAAAATATGTTAAAGGTACATTATGTCGTCATGGTGGTAGGATGGGGATTCCCGGTTATCTCCCCAATATAAGTTTGAAGAACTAAACAAGCAAACCTCAACTCAAAGTTCTCAAAAAAAAGGTTGATCAGTTTGATTGTTGTTAAAGCCATTGGACCCTAATACTTCGAACAGTGCAAATCGAAAGCAGTTGTTGCCTTTTGATGGTGTTCAGAACTTTTCTTGAATATCAGCATTTAAGATGGAACTATTTTGAAGGGAGATTATTATCTCGTTTGCAGTTTTATGATGAAAATTATTTAAAATTATATTTCTTGCCAAAATATTTTGATAAATACCAAAGCTGTATCGTACCTTTAACATATGGTTATTTTCCACTTTTTAAAATACAATACCATTGGAGTAATTATACTATTGTAATAAGCCATTACAATTACGGTCAGTAATATCAACGTGTAATATACCATACGAATCACGGCACTCTGTAACCTCGTGTACGGTTTACACCTTACAGCCTTATCACCGTAAAAATCACGCCACACCGTAACTTCATGTACGCTTCGCACCGTATATTGACAGCTTTCTCACCGTGAAAGTCACGGCACACCGTAACTTCGTGTACGGCACACCGTAACTTCGTGTACGGTTTACACCGTAAACTGACAGCTTTCTCACCGTGAAAATCACGGCACACCGTAACTTCGTGTACGGTTTGCAACGTAAAAATTACGGGAATCGGTTGGCATCTCGCAGCACAACCGATTCCCGTAAGTTTTACGGGATTTTTTTTTACAGTGTAACATTAATGCCAGCCTGTCCACTTTTCGAGACATTTTATGCACAATTTAATGGTTTTGTTTGGAACAATGTTCGTTTTCACTGCACAGCGTTCACCTTTATTACTTAAAAAATACCCAGTTATATATTTTACACAGTATATTAAATGGCAGTGTAAGTCTCAGCTTCTACGCAATCTTTGCATGTTGATGTACTCCTCCGAAACTTAAAAGCACTGGACATTATTGGTAACAACTCAAAATAATTGTTAGCATAAAAACTGACTTGGTAATGAGCAATGGAAAGCTTTTGGTAGTATAAAACATTGTGAGAAATGTTGAACGTCACAAAAGTAGTTTTTGAGAAATAGGGAATTTCCCACTCAAATAACGAAAGACCTCAGCTGAAGCCTTTTTGGGGCATCCGAAAGCACACCAAATTGTGGAACAACTGGTTTTATACTTTCACTTTTCTCTTGCAACTGCGATGACCAATTGAGCCCAAATTTTCACAGATTTGTTATTTTATGCATAATGTTGTGATAAACCACGTGAGAAAGCTGGTCTTTGACAATTATCATAGATGTCTAGTGCCTTTATTGGATTACCATAACATGTTGTACAAAACCAGTTCTTATAGAGACAATTCGAATATTTAGGTGCACATTTGATTACTTCGCCCCTCCCTTGCTCATGTCATACATAAGCTTTGAGACTTCAAAGTAATTCTGTCTGTATTTTTTAATCTTTTGCACTGTATGCTTTGGGAGGTTATTGATTTAGTGCATCCAAGGCGATTTCACACAATGAGGGCTCACTATGTTAACGATTTAATAGTTAATAGATTCACTTCAACACTTTTGTTAGCGGCCTGATGTTCAACCCTATACGAGAGTCTTTGCGAAGAAAAAGAAAAAAAACACTAATAAATTCAAAAGATAAACAAATAATAATAATAATAATATTATACGGGGATTGATTTGTAAAGTAATTTAAATAATGTTGTGTTATTTGGAGCTCGTTTGTAATTTAGGGATCGAAAACTCGAACAATTTGTTTGACTTTAAGTGTACTTTTGAAAAGTATTTCCTTCCGGTTTTAGACCCAAGTCAATGACTGCCTGAAGAAGACTGTACGCTTGCAAAGATAATCAAATCATAAGGGAGGTGTAAACTATAACAACTCAATAAATAAATACATAGTTGTGCTTGAATTGTTGTTGTTGTTTAAACATTTCTTTCCTGTTCCACGGTGTTCTGCGCTTCAAATCTTATAGCACACGGGACCGTCTTGGGGGCTCAAATTTGGAGGATGGAAGGGGGGGGGGTAGGAGGCGTGAATCAACAAGACTGCATGGCTTTTACTGGACCAGACAATTTGTTACAAAACCGGAATCAACATGAGAAGAACACTCTGCAAAGTTTTACATTTGACCTGGTTTTTTTTTAATAAGGACCAAGAGAAAATTTTACCTCAAATTTCTTATGACTAAATACTTCCATACTTATGATATTGAAAGATGTGTATGTTTATCAGTTCAAATTAAAATGTGGTGAGGTGTTATAAGCCACAACGACAAGACTGCCAGACTTTACAGTTGTTGTAAGTATACTGGCCCGACGCTAAAACCTGGCTCGAGCCTGTGGTCCAGTTTTAATTTCGAGCCCTGGTCTTATTCGACGGACAAAGCTAAATGCCACAACCGGGATTTGAACCTACACTGTGTGCTGATCCAAAACACCACAGCTCAAGTTCAATTAAATATTCAACCGCTCGACAGAAACATGCCACAAGCTGCATTGTAGAACTCTCGCTCGAACTTTGAACAGCCAAATAAACTGGTTGTCACCCCATTCATGCTTAAAATCGTCATTATATTCATCTAGGCCTACTCATTTATTCCACAAACTGTTATTATAGTACAATAGATGTTCACATGAATGGAAATAAAACAAAAAAACAAACACCCCAACCATGGAGCAATAAATCTAGTTAATTGCTCCATGCCCCAGCAAAACCAGTCCACGGCAACTCACAATACAGTGCGCCCTCTAACCACTCGAGGATCGGAGGTCATGTTCCCTGCAGCTAGTGGTGTACAAAAGACACTCACACTATTAACTCAGCACAGTGTGACTTTATTATGATCCAACTAAAGTTTGCCAACTAATCAGCACAAATCAGGGCCCAATTTCATAGAGCTGCAGCAAGAAATGTATTCCTTGATAAAAACAGGATTACCAACCAATTTTCCACATGATTTTTAGGATAAGCAAAGAACATCTGAATACCAGTAACAGGCAAATGAAACAAATGGAAATTTTGTTGATCGCGTTTTTATTAAGGATGAAATTTCATGCTAAGCAAATTTTTAGCAGCTCTATGAAATTGGGCCCTGCTGAGGTGGGTGCAAACGGCGCTACTCCTGTGTGTATCTATCTGGCGTACTGGGCTTGGGGAACTCCCTGATGTGCAATATACCGCTGGGAATTCCAACAATCATAAGACCATTGATTTTGCAACTCAACAAGTTTCCCAGGGACTCAACAACAAAAATTGCCAGACTATGGACGAACTTTGAACTGTTTTCCTTTTGATATGAAAAGCAAATTGATAAATTCGATACAACAGTAACATTGGTACGGTTGTTCATAACTATGTCTAAATACTTTAGTCAACGTTATGTTATTGCTGTTGTTGTTGTTGTTGTTGTTGTTGTTGTTGAATTTTGTTTTATTGATGGGTGGTGTTATGCTTGCAACCAATAGGGGTAGACTTTTACCGCCACCGCGGGACCCTAAGGGAACAGATAATGAGAAGAGATTGAACAAAAATACACAGTCAATAGCAATCATCTTTTTTTATATTATGCACGACTGAGGGAAACAAAATAATAATAATGGTTGTGTTTAGTATCAATCTAAAAGAAATTGACTTTATTGATAGGGTCAGTATGGAAATTAAAAAGCATGAGCTTTACTTTGCCATAAACGCATAACTTCAGCCAACATTCTAAACATGTATTATTTGTGTATATTTATGCGGACAGTTTAATTAGAAGCATTAAAGGCACTGGACACGTTTGGTATTGTCAAAAGGTAAGACCAATGTGTATTAGCACTCTACTCAGAACTTTCCCGAGTTATGTTAAACAAAGTCACAGGGTTTTTCACTCGGGTGAGATTCGAACCCAAGACCTTTGCACTGAGTAGTGTCTTACCAGCTGAACCACCGAGATTGCCCGGTAGCTCGAGGCAGTTCGAATATTATTACTTTTAGCAGCGGGTTCAACGATTTGAGAGGTTCGAAACCCAACCGAGTATTGCCTGGGACTTTTTTGACAAACTTGGGAAAGTACTGACAGTATGTGTAGACTTCTAACTTGATGTATTTTTGATGACGTTTGGCCCTAAAAAAAACAATTGTTCTATTTGCTGAAAGGTGTAGGGACATTTTTCAAGATTTATGCTCTGGCGTTTGGAAAATTACACCGGTGTGTTTTAACTTGGAGGGGGAATAACTCGATGGGCCCAAGGACTCCCCATATCAATCGGAACAGGGGGTTGTAGTTCAAGAGTCAATAACTAAATTTCGAGCCTGCGTGGTCCAGTATCAATTTCGAGCCCTGGTCTTAATCAACGAACAAAGCTAAATGCAACAACCACTTGAACCAACACTGTGTTGTTTAAAGCCAGTGGACACTATTCGTAAATGTCAAAGACCAGTCTTCTCACTAAGTGTATCTCAACAAATGCATAAAATAACAAACTTGTGAAAATTTGAGCTCGATTGGTCGTCGGAGTTGCAAGATAACTATGAAAAAAAAAACCTTGTCACACGAAGTTGTGTGCTTTCAGATGCTTGATTTCGAGACCTCAAATTCTAAACTTGAGGTCTCGAAATCAAATTCGTGGAATTATCAACCTCTATCCATTACTCGTTAGCAAGTGAGGTTTTATGCTGATAACTATTTTGAGTAATTACCAATAGTGTCCACTGCCTTTAACACATTTACCTCCTTGGGTGAAACATGGCACAGATTGCATGGCAAAAAAATAAAATAATAAATACCGGCTGCTGAACTTGTAACAGGGAACATGCAGATATCGCCGACTTTATCATCAAGTAATTAAAGAAAAAAAAAGAAAAAAAAAACATAGATAAAGAAGCACTCGAGAATATGTGGGATGATCATTACGTTTTGTTATCTTCTTAATGTTACGTTTTCAGATGCTTGTGGAACAATTCTGTAGTTTTGCTTGATTTGACGTATGTGGGAAGTGCTTTCCACAAAAGTGGGGCTGCTGCAGAGAAAGACCTAGTAGACATCGATTCAGACATCGAACTATGGCGGGTTGTTGCTGTGAGCCCTAAATTCAGCTTTTGAAGATTTGAGCCCCGTGTACGAAACCGCTGCTTGCGCTTGGATTTCAGCTACCCCGTTTGAAACCCAAAGTGTTCAACCCTGATTAACAGTGTGTCTTCGAGTGAGTGAGAGGTTATCAACCAAGCCTGTTTGAATGCGTTCAAATTTAGGCCCATTCTTATATAAAGCAATGCTTGTTTTGGTTTTTTTTACAGATCATTGGAAACTGACCCTTGTTAAAGCAATGGAAACTATTGGTAATTACTAAAAAATGATTATTAGCATTAAACCTTACTTGGTAACGAGTTATGGGGAGAGGTTGGTAGTATAAAACATTGTGAGAAACGCCTCCCTCTGAAGTGGAGTAGTTTTCGAGAAAGAAGTAATTTTCAACGAATTTGATTTCGAGACTTCAAGTTAAGAATTTTGAGGTCTCGAAACTCAAGCATCTGAAAGCACACAACTCTGTTTAACGAGGGTATTTTTTCTTACATTATTATCTCGCAACTTCGACGACCAATTGAGCTCAAATTTTCACAGGTTTGTTATTGTACGGACAATATGTTGAGATACACCAAGTGAGAAGACTGGTCTTTGACAATTACCAATAGTGTCCAGTGTCTTTAAACAGCAATTAAATTGTTAAAAAGTTGACGTCAGTGTTGGTGGTAGGATGGGGATTCCCGGGCATCTTCCCGATGTGAGTTTAACTTAAACTTTAACCTATAGAAACAACAAAACATTATGGCATGAACTTTGACCGATGTGATTGTAATTAAGCAACCAAAAGTGTAGAGCTCAAAACATTGAATAATGAATTGAAAGGTGGAACATTTAGGGTTTAAAATTGGGGTGATCAGACTACAAGTCGCACATCGAATGACTCCTCTGATGGTACAGATGTACGGGATAGCCACACCAGGCGTCTGTACAGTAATTAACAAATGCAGATGCAGATGTCATCATGTCCCACCTAGGTAAGTTTTCTTAATTTTAACAAAACAGTTGCTGAGTGTGGGCACTTAATGTAATCCACCATTACATAAACTGACAAACCTGTAGAAGTCTGAGATCGATCGGCCGTCTGGCTGGGTCACGAGAAAATAGTAAAAAACCGACAACACATTATGCACGACATCGATTTAAAAAAAACTAAAACAAAAAAGCTCTCACTGAGCGATAAACTCCAAACACAAAATTAGTTTTTTTTCTTTTACCAAATATGACTATTCAGTTATATAATTCAAGGAATGTTTTCTACTACCATCATCATTAGACCGTGAAAGTTTGATGTAAATCTGTGATCTTATACGAAATGTTGTCCTACCCAAAAAAATTTGTTAGCAAAACCCAACTCTGTATTGTTCCTTTAATAGTAATCATGATAATAACCATTCAAACATTCTACTTTGAGTATCCTGTTGAGTGGAAGTTAACCAAAATCGGTGTAAACGGTTTTAAGGGGCCATTCATAATAGTCAATGTTAAAAAAAAATCGAGATTTTTTCGAAATTGTGGGTGGGTGGGTCAAAAGAAAGAACTGAAGATTAAAATTCATTTTTTTATTTTTTTATTTTAGATGATAAAATAAAAAAGGCTGCTCGTTCTGCTCTATGTAGGATTCCTTTGACCTTATAAATCTGCATCATCTGAGGCATTACTTTGTTCTTTAGTTTATAGAGTCTATTGTGATGTAAATCAATATTTAAAAATCAAAATTTTGGGTGGGCGGGTGGGTGCAACACATTTTCTATTTTTTTTTTTTTTTTTTTTTAACATTGACTATTATTAATTGCCCTTAAGAGGTTGGCAAATTTCAGCTTCAACAGCTTATGAGGTTGCAAGAAAAGTCTTCGCTGTTTTACACCTTTCGGGTGTAGTAGTGCACCTCCTCAAAGTTGCTTGTGGTTAACATTGTCTTTTTTTATATAATTTGGTTTGCGGTAACACCATGTGTGTATCTACTTGCCAGGTAGAGTTTGTTCTTAGAGAATTGTCTTTCTTTATTCTACTACTGCGGAGTAGATGATCGGATGTTAGGGGGACTTCTCAGTTCTGAAGAGAACTGTCCTGCTTGTTAACTACTACCGGGCAGAATATATAGAAAATTGGCTGGGACTTCTATACTTTAGTTTATAATTATTATGATCGTAACTAACTGTACTACCGCGGGTTCAGTTCTTGGATTGGTCTCAACGTTTCGACTAGCTTGCTCTAGTAATCGTCATGAGACGAACTCTACTCTACCTGACAAGTAGGTACACACATGGTGTTACAGCAAACTAAATGATATTGATACCTCACCATGCAATGCCCTCAAATCATATTATTGTATTTTTCTTTTAACACTAAAGACATCTTCGACGACGTTGAATTTGCAAAGTTTGCTAGCATCGTAGGGGACTCCTGTCAACCGTTAGCCCGCCGTTTGGGGATCGAATGCCTTTGCGATAATCCCGCTTCCTGTCTGAGAAAATGGCGAGATAGCTTTTCCAAAGAAAAAGTCGTCCAAAAGCTGGCATGGGCTCTGGCGAAATTCGGGAAGTTTTTGGTGCCAACATTTGCTAAGTCAATTGGTAAGAGTTTAACCGCTCTCTTCTGTATTTAGGACGATCCAATACTATTTTGACTAAAATACTGTATACATTGCTTCATTGGAGGCCGTCCAAAAACTGGTAATTTAGAAAAGGCACTGGAGTATTTGGTAATATTGTCAAAGACCAGTAGTGTCACTTGGTAATATTGTCCAAGACCAGTAGTGTCACTTGGTAATATTGTCAAAGACCAGTATTATCATTTGGTAACACTCAACATTAATGTTAACGATTATTTTGAAAAGGCACTGGACACGTTTAGTAATATTGTCAAAGACTAGGGCCCAATTTCATAGAGCTGCTAAGCACAAAAAAATTGCTTAGCATGACATTTATGCCTTGATGAAAACAGGATTACCAACCAATGTTTTTCAGGATAGGCAAACCACAGCTGAATACCTGGCCCAAGAACAAGCAGAATATGCAACAAATGGAAATTTGGTTAGTAATCGTGTTTTTATCAAGGAATAAATTTCAAGCTAAGCCAAGTTGTGTGCTTAGCAGCTCTATGAAATCGGGCCCAGTATTCTCACTTCGTGTATCACAATACTTATATTATTCATTATATTAAGTAACATTAGGTGCCGACACTTTATCGCAAAGTGCGAATTACGACCATTTCTGTGGTGGGATTTCAGATTTATTTATTTATTATAAGGGCTATAATTATTAGGTCAAACCAACCAGTAGAGTTTTTTTATGACTAATTGGATTTGGGAATTAAAGAATTATTGTATTTTTTTGTTTCGTTGTTATCTGTCCGTGCGTCATATTAAGGTCTGCAAAAACACCTCACTTTATGTTCCACCCTTGGAAAATCTCACCTCTGGTGTGGCAATAATAAACCTGTGCAAAATTAGCCTCAATTGGTGGTCATCGATGAAGAAAACAGAAACATCCTTGCTTCACAACTTTGTGTGCTTCCAGATGCACAATATATGTAGTATGTTATTATTTGAGTGAGGAAATAACCTCTTTCTCAAATCTATGTTATTTCCAAGGGGGCCTCAATCAATAGATGCTTGAGCCAAAGGACCGTGTTTCGAAAGGGCCTTTAAGCCATTGGACACTTTCGGTAAACAGTCTATCACAACTTATATATAAGTTGTGATACACGAAGTGTGGATGACAAACCTGTGGAAATTTTAGGCTGAGTCGGTCATAGGAGTCGGGAAAAAATAACGGGAAAACCCACCCTTGTTTCCGCACTTTTCGCCAGGTCATGACATGTGTTTAAATCAAATCTGTAATTCTCGATAACGAGAATATTAATTACTTTAATGTTTTCTCAAAAGTAAAGTATTTCGAGGAATAATATTTCAAGAAAAGTCGGTAGGTTATTTGTAAATCTGTGAACTTTTTTCTTTTGTTTCTGTTCCGAAAGTGTCCAATGGCTTTAAAGAGATACTTACATACTATGCATCAACATTTTTAAAATCATCACATGTTATGGTCGATTAAGAAATAGAAGTGAAAACAATTATTACTTAAAACAAATTAAAATTATGTGGGTTTTTTTTTCCATTTAGACGAGGAACAGCTCGACGATTGGCTGGAAAGATTTGCATATGCCATCGATTCATACTGGCAGTCTTTCGCTAAAGTGCTGGACTTCAATGAGGACGAAATCCAGGCCATCGTCGGTGCTTTTGATAGGAGGGAAGTCAAATGTCAAGCTCTTCACATGGTGACGGCGTGGAAGGAGAAATACGTCTACGGAAATACCATGGGCGCACTGAAACTTGCAGTTTTGGAGATGAGAAGGCACGATCTCCTTACAGCATTGGGTGAGAAACAACAACAACAACAACAACAACAACAACAACGACAACGACAACGACAACGACAGCGACAGCGACAGCGACAGCGGCAGCGGCAGCGGCAGCGGCAGCGGCAGCGGCAGCGGCAGCGACAGCGGCAGCAGCAGCAGCAGCAACAGCAGCAGCAGCAGCAGCAGCAACAGCAGCAGCAGCAGCAGCAGCAACAGCAGCAGCAGCAGCAGCAGCAACAGCAGCAGCGGCGGCAACAAACAAAAACAACAACGACATTCAATGAGCAACAGCTAAAATGACAATGACAACGACAACGACAACGATACTAAAATGATACCCTTTATCCATAAATACCTAAGACAGTTTATCTTTTCTGATTGGTTGAGAGTATGTCACGCGGGTGTGTTTAAACGGCTGATAAAGACAAGGCAAAAAGTGTTTAAACATGGGCGTGACACGCGAGCTTGCACATGTGCTTATAAGACAGTTTCTTCATTCCTATTGGTCGAGAGCAATGGCTTGAACACCTGTGTCACATCACGCGATACGCGCGACGCGCACGCCAATCTCCTTATAAGGCGTTTTTTACCAGAGGGCCTTACCATTTGAAAGCTGGAGGGGTGTTTTGTTGAAAGAAATCATTGAACAATTATAATTTTTGCGTTTTTTGTTTTGCTTTTGAACCAAAAAGTGTTGATGTATTTTGACCGAAAAGGTATTTATGAATGGGAATAAAAATATAAAAATGTGCTTTGCCGGTATTAAACACTCTGTTGATAATTACCCTCGCCTTCGGCTCGGGTAATTATCACATCCAGACTGCAACCGGTGGTAAACAACAACTGCAATTACGTAGACATTTGATCAATAGTGTCAACACGACTTCAAAAGAAAGAAAAAAAAGCAAGGTCTGCCAGTCATTTCGGTGTGCTTCCAAAAAAACAAAATTTTGAATTTTTTGTTCATGTAAAGTGCCGTTTAATGTATGCTATGACTGCAATTTTTTAACTTGTTGGCCGGGTTTTCGACCACAGAGAAGTAGTGCAAACATAAATATACAATCATTTTTGCAGGGGAAGACGTTTTGGACGACGACATGATCAACGATTTGGCAGATAAGATTGGTTCCATGTGGCCAATTGTGGCCGTCTACCTTGGGTTTAAAGAAGACAGTATTCAGAAGATTGCCAACAGTTCTTCTGACGATGAATCGCGGGCAACTACCATGCTAGCTGAATGGAGGGAATTTATTGCACCACAGGAAGGTCAGAAGCAGCACCTCGCACACGTGCTGTCGGAAGTCGACCTGAACCATGATGTCGCTAAAGAAATGGGTAAGAAGCCCTTTTGTTAAACTCCAAACAACCAACCCACAGCGGTAGGGAGAACCGCTGGAAAAGAGGCATACCTAAAGAGTAACATGCCGTTTTTTTTATGTATACATCAATCGAAGTTTCATGTTTCTATTTCCCTTATTTTTCCTCTTTCAGATCCTTCGATTGAGCATTTGTTAAGTGCAGAAGCATCATGTCAGCCTTCATTTGTCGACAAGGTTAAGCGTGCTTCCAAAGCTATCACTGATGTAGTGGAAACTGTAACGGAAACTTATGAGTTCAAAATTGTAAGCAGCGCAGTAGCTAAGGTGTGTAAGGAGGGTGAGCCAGAAGATTGTATGTTTGAGCTTTTGCACGAGGTGGCTGGCGAGACTCTTGGGGTTCTTCTTGAAATGGTACCATTCCTTAAAGATGGCATAGTAGTCCTTCAGAAGGGTAAACTATGCTTTTATGCACTCAAAGAGGCCACCGAGAAGTGGAAAACCGGGGAACTTTCAAAGGTTGAAACTCTACAGTATGCTATTGAAAAGATTACCGAAGCCGTAATCGAGGGTTTGCTAACCATAGGCGGTAGGAATTTGGGTCGTTTAATTGGTGGTTCTTTTGGGGCGTTGTGTGGGTCCGTAGTCCCAATATTGGGCACATGCGCTGGGGGTATAATTGGGGCAACTTTCGGGGCTGTATATGGTGGCAAACTTTGTACCTGGGTCGGCAAAGAGATCTGTTCACCCACTATCAGTCGTACACTCGCATCAGTGGTGCCCAGGCTTGTTAGTCGTAACGATATAAAGGTGCTCTGCATTGACAAACTTGAAACGGGAGACCATGTCATAACTGAAGACGCAAAGGGAATTCACGCAATTGTTTCTCGCATTGATTTCCTGAGGAACAGAGTCACTTTGGTGCACAGCAACAACGCGAGAGGCGTGGTGAGGGAGGAGACCGTAGAGTTCCGCCCACCTTGGCAAAAGGTGATTTACAGAGATGCAGATACCCGGGACCGTGCGGTTGCAAAAGCAATAGCTAGTATCGACAGTCGACAACAGGAGGGACAGAGCAGCGAACAATTCGCTAAGTGGTGTAAATTTAAACAGGAATAATCATTTTTAGAGGGAACACCTTTTGGTTCTTGAAACCATTTGAATTTTTTTTTTATTCTTAGACATCTAAAGGGTGGTTGCGATTTTAAGATTCGCCGCAAATCCGGGCTAGTATGTACACACAGGAAGAGCAGCCCTGCTGTACCTCAAACAAAGCACGTTTTTACTTCCATTAATTCAGAGTGATACCAAAAAGGCATACCAAGTTCCCTTTATTTGTGTACACGCGATTAAATACTTGATGCATTAACTACATTATTAAGCGACATACGTAGAGGGAGAAGTCCCGAAACGAGGGAGGATTGCTAAACAAGCGTAAGAAAAATAAGTACAAACCCAGTGAACAAAACGAGCAAAAATTGAGTACTGTTATTCAATCTTGGAAATCAATCGGTTTTATTATTTATTGTTTAGTGTGTACATTAATTTTGGTGCGCACTGTGCAGCCATGTTAATGTGTTCTTAAACGCGTCGCTCTTTAAATGCAGTGGATACTATTGGCCATATTCAAAATAATTATTAGCATAAAAACTTACTTGGTAACGCAGTATAAAACATTGTGATAGTATAAAACATTGTGAGAAAAGGCTCCCTCTGAAGTGACACAGTTTTCTAGAAAGAAGTTACTTTCCACGAACTTTATTTTGAGACCTCAGCACACAACTTCGTGTGACAAGGGTGTTTTTTTCTTTCATAGTTATTTGTATAACAGTAATGCTAGCCTGTCCAATTGTCGAGACATTTTATGCACAATTTAATGATTTTGTTTGGAACAATTTTCGTTTTCACTACATAGCGTTTAACTTTATTACTACATTTATTTTTACACAGTGATATTTGTACACAGTATTTAACTGGTTGTTGTAAGTTGCGGCTGATAACGCAAACTATGCATGTTGATTTATTCCAACGAAACTTAAAGGCAATGAACACTAATGGTAATCATTCAAAATAATTGTCACCCTAACAAATTACCTGGTAACGATCAATGGGGAGCTGTTGATAGTATAAAACATTGTGTGAGACTCCCTCCGAAGTAAACATAGTCATTGAGAAAGAGGTAATTTCTCACTCATATAATGAAAGACCTCAGTTGAAGCCTTTTAATTATCGGGCATCGAAAGCACACCAATTATTGTACAACAATTGAGGGTTTTTTTCATTCTTTTTTAATTACAACTGCGATGACCAATTGAGCCTAAACTTCACAGGTTTGTTACTTTATGCATAATGTTGGGATACAACTAAATGCGAATACTGGTCTTTGACAATTACCAAATGTGTCCAGTGCCTTTTATAATAATATCAGGCATTTATAGGTCGCTTTTACACAGGGTATTACAGCGCTTTGCAAGAAGATAAAACAACAAGCAAATAAATAATTACACTGATAAAGGGAAAACAGTATAAGCAATCAATCATTGAACTGCAAGTGACTTCGCGGAATGAATTTGATGAGGGAGACGGTTCCTTTAGTGGATTACCATCACATGTTGTGCAAAACCAGTTCTTAGAGAGACAATTCGAAACTAAGAGGTAACATTTTATTACGCCCCACGCCCCCTTGCTCATGGCTGAGGCGTCATTAGCAGTTACATCAGTGACTCGAAAAGTGGAGGTTCAAACTTAACTTATTAACACGGCTTTTCTGTGTTGAAGCGTTACCAATCGAATCAATCCCCGAGTGTGTTTCTATGTATTCTTTTTGACAAATTTCCTAAGGGTATTTGTTTTCCTATCAACGTCAGTTGAACCTTACGAGTTGAGTTTTCTGACATGTAATGTTTCACCCAACAATGTTTACCAATCTTTAAAGCCATTGGACCCTTTCGGTAAACAGTGTTTGTCCAAGGCCCACACTTCGCGTAACACAACTTATACATAAAATAACAAACCTGTGAACATTATTTTAGGCTCAATCCGTCATCGGAGTCGGGAGAAAATAACGGGAAAACCCACCCTTGCATCCGCGCGTTTCGCCGTTTCATGACATGTGTTTTAAAATAAATCCGTAATTCTCGCTATGGAGAATTGATATTGTTTACTGTTTTCTCAAAAAGTAAAACATTTCATGGAATAATAATTCAATATTTCAAAGGAAGTCTTTCACCACTACCTTTTGTAAACCCTGTAAGTTATTTGTAAATCTGTGAACTTTTTTTGTTTCTGTACCGAAAGGCTCAAATGGCTTTAACCCTTTAGCCCCTGCACCGCCCGAGTTTGCTGAAATCCAATTTCTCAAGATTCTTGCAGAAAAATTACTGGAACCGTAGTTCAAATTATAAAAGATAGCCATGGCTTAATGTGTATGCACAATTTGAACCTTGATATTTGTATAAAAGTACAAGTTCTCACGGGAACAATAAATGACTCTCGTTAAACGGCTACGGTAATTTTTATGACGAATATTTTTGTGCACGGATAAAATGGACACAATAGCTTTTCAAGGCTTTTGTCTGGCTCAATGCTCATACTGATTAGGCGGCTGGGCGGTACAGTGGCTAAATGGATAAATCAACATTTGGTGCATGATCATAACCAGCGACATCACAGTGTATATCATTAGCTATTTCTACATAATAGTCGTGTACAATGTAAGCTACTGTACCCTCTTCGGGCAAAAGTCCAATAGCAAGTGCACGCGTGACGTCATGGGTTAGTACTAAACCAGCTCTTCGGGGTTTATCTCTCCAAGCATACCTCAAAGTAAATAATAGTAGAACAAATAATAATAATAATAATAATAACCGTATTTATTACGCGCCTTTTTCCAAAGGATACAATAAGCACCAAGTATTCACTGCAAAGTGAGTGGGACGAAACGTGGATTTTGGGATCTAATCCTTAGCACCATGTAATAGTTTACACGGCGATTGGGTTATTTTACGTGCGTTACACAACAAACGGGACCAACGGTTCTACGTCCTATCCGAAGGACGGTGCAATGGTTAACGTCACGACTGGGGCTCGAACCCATACTCTGCTGATCAGGAACAGTTTTTTTTTTTTTATCGGAACCATTAAAACGTTAACCATCTCAAATTCTCTCAAATCCTATTCGGGAAGTTGTGTAACTGCCATTAGCCATTATAAACGAGCCTTATTTCTGTGAACAAACTGCAGTGCATCTTGGAAAACCTTTTAAGTGGTATTTAAGTATATATATATATATAAGTAGTATTTAAGTAGTTAAAATACGTATCAAGCTGCCATAAAGGGTGCAAATCGCAAGTTATTCAACGTTTAACTTTCTTTGGTTCCGATTATATTAAGGACTAAGAGGGTCTCAAATCCATTCTTGTTGAACTTTTGCGATCATTTTGGCACCTTGTCTTTATTAAGTTAATGGTCTGCTATGGGTACTGTTTTCGAAAAGTTCTGGATTCGCCTTTGTTTGAATTTTTAAGTGAGAGGTGTTTAGCGCCCTCTTATGGTTTCATACATATATGAACTGCATGACCTTTGACACTAATAACGGAAGCCAGTTTATTATACAGCTAAACACGAATGTTTCCAACTGAAGAGTTTTCTCAGTAGCAATAAATACCGTTAGTAATTCTTTCAAAGAAATAGTCTCGATAGTCATCACATTGTTAAGGAATAAACGACATTGTGGCAGCTTACTGTTATGAGATTTAAGTACAAGCATTAATTTGAGTGCAGTCTCCGTTTTAACGTTACATATAATAATCTTCTTTTTTGTATTGTTGGCCCCTGAAACTCCCTGTCCAACTTGAAATTGTTGTTGACATATTTTAAGATTTCAAATAAACCAACAGTACAATCAGCAAGGGGAATCTCCGAGTATTTCGCAACACTACTGCTGATTCATCAAATCAACTTGAAGATCTGAACTGTACAAGGTTTTTATTTGCACAACATAGCCGCCTTGAAGCCATGCATGCTTATTGCCAAGATAACAACAATTCACAGGGACTACGGGGAAAATACAACATCGAGACCGGCTGGTAACTCCCACTGGTGGGTCTTTTTTTTTATTCGAGTATAGGAGAGAGACAGGCAGGTTCCATCGACTGTGTTGTTTGCAGACCGTGACATCAACTTGTAAAATTGCCACAAGAAATAAAAAGCTGCTAAACTATGTTTTCCAGGTAATTAATAGACGAATACGTTTGTTATAATTTAGTTCAGTTGTTTTCAATCATAAAATTTACAATGTTTTCATTGCATGTTTAATGTATGCGCAAATATGTAATGTCAGGGCCCTAGTTGTGGGTTATCGTTAGTCGTAATAGTGAGTGGGTATCCACATTCAAACCTGGGACCTTTAACACAAGAGGACAGTAGAGTCCACGGTTCGGGAAAGGCCCACAGTTGAAAAACGTGTTCAAAACCAGTGGGAGCTGTTGAAACAAGTTATGCCTTGGATCGGTCGAGTTGGTCTTAGAAAACAGTTTGAAACCGTTTGTTCTGAAATGCATGGTTAAATAGATAACTTTTAAGTAGAATACAATGATCCACATTAACTTGACTCGAAATTGTACGGTTTTCCCTTTACGTTTGCGAACAAACACGGTCGGCCATTTTGTGGAGTCAAATGGTCGACCGTGTTAGCTGGCGACGTGAACGAAAACCGTGCAATTTCGAGGCATGTTTGTATGGATTATTATAAACCACTTTTAAATTATCTATCTAACCACATTCATTTCATAACAAACGGTTTCAACGATTTTCAAAGACAAACTCGACCAATCCAAGGCAACGTGTACAAGCAGTCTCTTACCCCGAAGGTTCCCCATTGTCGTGTAATAGTTGTTTAACAAAGTCGGTCTTGTATTACCAAGAGCTACTCACGACATCGACATTTTCAACTCACCCCTGGGTGGGTCGAATCTCTGGAGAATGCGCAACAAACCAACATCTACAATCCCGGCCGTATCTCGTTGGGCCCAGCACCACGGCCCCGTGCCCCCTTTTAATGTTGACTCTCATTGCGCGGTCTGCATCAACATAATGAGCAGGGACAACTGTTTTTCTGTACATACAATTTGCCACTGTCGTAGTACTTTTTAAAAAGAAAAGGGGAAAATATTTTTCTAAATCAATTCAAAAAGGGACTCCCTAAGCAAAAATCAGGACAAGATTTTAGGATGGCAATTTTGATGTAGAGAGAAAAACAAATTGCGAGAAGGGGACTGGAGAGAGGTGAACAGGGAATGTTTTTATTGTCACGTTGTGAATGGGTGCCCAAAGCATTTTTGCCAGGTGTGGCGGTTTCAGTCTTCCGCCGTGTTCAGTTTTCCGGGTGACGTAGCCGGATATTTCAACACGTTGTTCGAACGGTTTTAGCTTTCCGGCGTGTTCAGTTTTCCGGGTGACGTAGTCAGACACAAATACCGCCGCAAGTACCCTGGCGAGTACTGTAGTTCAATTCTCTCAGTGACCCCAAATTGTTTCTATTACGGTTTTTTTCTGTTTAGTCACATTCTCTTGCCCCATCTTACACATATTCATGCGTACAACTTTAAGCAGGTCACACTGCTTGTATAAAAAAATAAAAATAAAACATTTCTCATTAAAAAAATATAAATTCTCTCATACGATCCACGCGTTCGCCGCTCGTTGTACTCGTGGACGCCGCCATGACAGCTACTGGAGGGTAACACGGATGACTCAATACGGCACTAAAAATGGAATACTTTCGCTTGGTGTGCGCATGCATCACATGACGTAATGTTACCGTATTTGGTCATACGGGAAACTGAACACGGCGGAAAGTTAAAACCGCCACACCGGGATTGTAAGGATGCAAAGACGAAGCGTTAATGTTTTTATTGCTTGGTGTCCCCCCCCCCCCCTCCGTCAGATCCTTGGAGCGGGCCTTCAAAAGGCAGCGAGTCTACCGTCATTTAGTCGACAAGCCTGTACAGGTTTCCGAATCTAACACGATGACACAAGAGGGCGATGACGTTTTGAACGGCATACATACGGCCTTTGAGGATGGTGCATCAGAAAGCACAGTGGATGCGTTGCACGCCATCGGTGGCAGGGTTGCAGAGAGTGTTTGTAAAAAGGGACCAGCGTTTACACATTGCTAAAGTACTCATTCGACAAGGCAAAATAGCCATCCACAGTACTTACACTACCTACGAGAAGAGAAGAAATGGTGAACTTTCAAAAGATGATGCTCGTAAGGAGGCTACGAAACATGTTACCACTGCCGTGGTCAAGAGTGTAATAATCTTAAGCTGCTCGTTGTGCTGTGGTGTTGCTGGGGGATCCTTGATCCCAAGTGTAGGCACAGTCGCTGGGAGATTTGTGGGGGGAAATATTGGGAGTAGAATCTGTACAAAACTGGGGATGTAATCTGGGGGTCGGACCCTTCAAATTCACCAAACTGCCACCGAAGTCTGTTTTCCTGTGAAAATAAAAGAGTGCACCGCATCGAAAAACTTTAAACCGGAAAACTTGTTATGACAGGCACCCAATGCCCTTGTTGATGCTTGGCAGGAAATAACCTTACTGCATAGGAGCAGATATTATGAACTTTGATTGTAATGGATGACTTGTCATGAGACCCCCCTCCCCCCATACGGCAAACTGTGTACAAACTTCTGTGATAGCGCCCTCTTGCGAACCTTCCTCGTTCAGGGGCAGAATCTACGCGCCGGTGGACAGACTTCTCTTGGACACCTGCACCGATCGAGTTTGATGAGCAATTTAGTTTTCAAGATTTTTGAAGTAAATAACTAGAATGGTGGTTGAAATTTTGAAAAAAAAACCATATGAACAATTTGAGTCCTTTGAGGTTATAATAACTGTATTCAGAAGTAATACGTCAATAAAAATGAGCAATTAATGTATCTTGCTAACGGCTACCGGTAAATTTTTATATGGGGAGTATTTTGTTTGGATCGATATTCACATTATACTGATTAGTTGCTAAGGCATAAGTTTTCGACAATATAATCATGATGAAAGACAATTTCAATTGTGTTAATGAGCGTTTTGGTGAGTGAGAGCTTAAAAAAACTCTTTCATCATCATTAGCATCGGCATTTTGAAAGTCAAGTGTGAAGGGAAGAATTAATAATTATCTATACGCAACTAGATGGATTGAGCAATGCGATGACATACTAATGACTATCGAGTTTCATATAATGATGTATTTTCTACAAACACAAGCTACCGAGGTTTCCTCATACTGCGTGTTACTATAAATAGAAATACGAAAAATGAACTTGCGGGTACGATCATTATGTAAAATCTCTTTTAGGGGAGTGTTGGCTCTGGAATAAGCCGGTTTTGGTCTCGACGTTTAGAACAGTATATCTGTTCGTTTGCAGGAGAATGCTGGACTACTGGTGGTGGTGGAGCCAATGTATGGCTTAAATGAAGCATATTTGGGATTAAAGCTATTATTGTATGGTGAAGCGTGTGAGTTTTATACTAGCAGAGTATACCGTTAAAAACGTCAAGACCAAACCGGTTTTTTTTTTTTTCAGAGCCAACACTCCCTCAAAAGAGATTTTACAAATGGTTGTACCCGCAAGTTTACTATTCATATTTATATTTATAATTACTCTTAAAGGATTTGGGTACCTTTTCAAAATGTCCATAGATTTACATTAAACTTACAGGGTTTGAAGATAATGATAGTGGAAAGCTTCCCTTCAAATTGTACTTACTGAGGTGCTGTAGTTTTGAGAAATAAGTAAAACATTGTCATGAAAATACGTTTGTATATGATTAAAACGAATTTCGTCGCATGAGACTACAGCACCTCAGCACGTAATATTTTCAGGGAAGCTTTCTACTATCATTATCTTCAAACTGTGTAAGTTTAGGGTAAATCTGTGGACACAAAGTTAAAGTTAAGCCTAAGATGGGGTCCATTTATTCAAGTGGATTGTACATACTGCTTCATAAATAAATATCGAACCTTAGTTGGGTTCGGTCGAAAACAAACCCCTTACATCAACAAAACTTGATGGTAAAGTAAACGTTAAAAGTTCCCGTATTGTCAATGTGTTCGAGGGAGTGGGCCATCTCAAGTATGGTAGTGACTGTCAGACAATAAGTTCGTTTATTTAAGCTATCAATCAACCTATACAAATCAAACATGAAATAACTGCTGAAACATTTAAAGAGCCGATATTTTGCTTAGCTGGTTCAGTTCGTCACTCCCCTCTAAACGACCTTGTTTTAACCAGTTGGAAATGATTCAGAATCTGTGAGAATAAAGTTTGCTGGAAATAAGGGGTAGATTACAACACTCCGGTGATCAGGTTAGCGATATAGCAGTCATGGTGGGTACACGGAGTCCCTTGACTTGGTTGATGCTGCTGGTGTTGATGTCAGCTCTAACCAGCTTATCAGCTAGGCCTTTGGTTGATGAGAAACGTAGTGACTTGGTAAGTAGATCTCTACTTAAGCCGTATCCGAATTGGCGTATACATCTACGGCTTCGGCTGTTGCTAGGTGTGTTGCCAAGGACGTCCTATACTTTCACTGCATGATGACGTAGAAATCTAGCCGTAGCCGTAGATGTAGCCGCTAATTCGGACACGGCCCGTTTTTTTTTGTTTTTTTTACTTTGTTAACTTTTTTTCTTGATTTTCTTTTAGCAATAATAATAATAATAATAATAATAAATAATATTTATAGAGCGTGCGCCTTTTACAAAGGTTACAATGCGCTGTACAATAACTACGAATAAACACGAATTGTAATAACTAGGCTTAGCATAGAAGTAAATGAGTCTTTAACATGGCTTTGAAGGATTCGAGAGATGAAGCCTCACGGATGTGAACCGGGAGATTGTTCCATAATGAGGGAATCAATGTGTTGTGAAGAGGTTTTTAACTAGTGGTTTAAACCCAACGAGGCCTGGTTCTTGATAATTTTACCGAGACGAAGTCGAGGTAAATTATCAAGAACCAGGCCTCGGCGGGTTTAAACCACTAGTTGAAAACCGATTCAACACACTTTGATTCCCATTCATAAATACCTTTTCGGTCAAAAAACATCAACACTTTTGGTCAAAAAGTAAAATAAATGCAAAAATTGTAATTGTGCAATGATTTCTTTCAACACAACACCCTTTCAGCTATGAAATGGTAAGGCCCTCCGCCGCCCTATAAGGGAATGATGTGCGCGTCGCGCGTATCGTAATGGAATGATGTGCGCGTCGATGCTCTCGACCAATAGGAACGCCCATGTTTCAACACTCTTTACTGGTCATAAACAAAGGTTTATACACACCCACGTGACGCGCTATCCACCAATAGGAATAGCGAGACTGTCTGAGGTATTTTTGAATGTTTAAAGTTTCCCTAAAGCGTGGGTTCATTCTTCTTGCGAATGGTAGACAAATTTTAACGTCACAGACCTGTTTCCGCTGCGAATGTTTCGCAGGAGTTGAGCACAATTCAACTGACACATTTCAGTGACGCTCATGGCGCTTCAACATCCAGTATTCTCCATGAGGGACAGCGTTTGAATTATGAGATCTACTCATTTTACATAGCACACTGTGGTTTACAAGGTGCTGTGGCGCATTAAGCTGCCAATCAAACCAGGAACACCGTAGTGAACCCCATTCTCTTGTCGATATGCGCACTGGGTTCGTTTACGCGCGTTGTACAACACACGGGACCAACGGTTTTACGTCCCATCCGAAAGACAGAGCAATTATTTTCTTAACCGCTAAGCCACGACACTTCTCAACCAATGCTTTTAACGACTTTAATGTTTGCACTGTTACTGCATTTCTACACAAAACATATGTAAGCATAAAACCTTAGGCCTACTCGGTAACGAGTAATATGGAGCTGTTGATGTAATTAAACACTGTCAGAAACGGCTCCCTCTGAAGTAGCGTAATTTTCGAGAAAGAAGTAATTTTCCACGAATTTGATTTCCAGTCCTCAGAATTAGACTTTGAGGTCTCGATTAAGCATCTACAAAGCACACAAAGTCGAGTGACGAAGGTGTTTTTTTTTCATTATTATCTCGCAACTTCGAATTTTCACAGGTTTGTTGGATTAAAATAAACCATTTTAGGCATATTATGTTGAGGTACACCGTGATAATACTGGTCTTTGCAATTACCAATAGTGTCCAGTGTCTTTATGCAGCTCTATGAAATTCGGTCTAGTGCTCAATCACTTTCCAATCTTTTGATTGGTTGAATTGCCTTGTCTATACTGTATTGGTTGGTCCAATCTATAATTAATACTGTTCAGATGGCGACGTTCAGCTTTGTAAACAGCTTTGTAAAAGGTTGATATTGTTTTGATTGATTAAATTGTCTTGTAAACCTGTCTGGGTCGGTCCTATCTAGTTTATTCTAATGAAAAGTGCATCGCATGTAAAAGTTTAATGCTAGGTTTATTAGTAACTGTTTTAATTGCACGCAAATGTTAATATTTGTTTAGGTACAAGTTAAGCATTGACTTTAAATTATTACCCTGCATAAAAGCAAATTCAAAACTTTCTGCGCATGCAAATGCGATAAGAATGTTGCTGTCACGTGGGTGCCACTTGCAGCGAATGTTTCGCAGGAGTTAAGCACAGGTCAACTGAACCGGGTCTTACACGAACTGCATGATGATTTTGACTATACAAATGTATCTTCAAGGTGAACACTCAATATTAGCTCCCCAAGGTATGGGAAGTTAGAAACTAGTTTGGTGGACAGCAAAAAATATATTAACTGGCACGTGATGTTGGAATACCAGTGAAAATGTTACCCTATAGTCATGAATATGTATGAGGTAATAGCAAACTTATTATTTATATCATTTTGAAGGGGCTTACCCTGCGTGAGCATGAATCAGCGATTGAGAAGAAGAATGAACTGAGCGAAAAGGAGCGGTGCTTGGACACAGGTGCTGGAGGAGGTGGTGGAGGGGGAGGCGGTGGTGGAGGCGGAGGTGGTGGTGGAGGAGGCGGTGGTGGAGGCGGAGGTGGTGGTGGAGGCGAACACAACAGCGGTGGAGGCGGAGGAGGGGGAGGCGGTGGAGGAGGAGGCGGTGGTGGAGGAGGCGGCGGTGGTGGAGGAGGCGGACATAACAGCGGTGGAGGTGGAGGAGGGGGCGGAGGAGGGGGAGGTGGAGGAGGTGGGGGTGGGGGTGGAGGGGGACATGGAAATGGATGGGGTAGTGGTGGAGGAGGAGGGGGAGGGGGAGGTGGAGGTGGAGGTGGAGGTGGAGGGGGAGGCGGCGGCGGCGGCGGTGGAGGTGGGGGAGGCGGACATGACAGCGGTGGAGGTGGAGGAGGGGGCGGAGGAGGGGGAGGTGGAGGAGGAGGCGGCGGAGGAGGAGGCGGGGGAGGAGGTGGTGGTGGGGGTGGAGGAGGACACGGGAATGGATGGGGAGGTGGGAGGTGGGGACCTAGATGGTGGAAAAGGGGTTCGAAAGCTATACAATCCTAAGACGTCTGCGGGCATAAAAAGGATTCCGCTAATTTTAGAACCATCGCTTTAATATTTCCTTATTAGAGTTAACTCCAAAAAGAATTGGAGTTTTTACTTGGAAAATTTTTAGAGTTTGAGATAGTGATAGCGATTTTTAATTTTGTAACTGTCATAATTTTCGGGGAATATCTGTCGAGCTTTTATCACAAAACGAGTACGATTGTCTTTCCTGCAACTACGAAATAAGCTGACTTGATCACAAAGTGTTTCATAAATTTTACGTCTTGATTTTATTTAGAGACTCTGATTAGTGTTTACCTCGGTATTTTTATGATTTTAATTTAAAGGATGTATTTGCACGGATGTAGAATTACATTTTTATAAATTACAAGACTTCAGTCGTTGCGATCCATACAGAAATTTTAAAAGTTAATAAAACAAACTTGTTTTTGGAAACTGTACAACTAAAATGAAATTTACAATGCAACATGATATTAATGTCATGATGTTTGACCGTCGAAGTCAAGACGTCAAGCCATTTTGTTTTTGTTCACAAAACATGTCAAAGTAGCGAACAATGTTCACAAAGAATTCATAGTAGCCAATAAACATGTTTAGTTGATGTCTTTGAACACGATTTTTGAATGGTTCAGCCTGTTTGTTTGTCTCTCTTCGAAATGACCTTTTCGCGAATCTAGGTGGCAGCAGACTTACCAGGTCGTTCAAATGTTCTTGACTAATTCTTAGCAAAATTGCGGACGTCTTTGGTAAAAACCAATTGTTCTTTTGAACAAGTGTTGCCTCAAAAAAGATCCGTTTTGTTTGTTCCCAACGTTCCCACCTGCTTTCTGTTGCCGGAATTATTTGCACGCTCGAAACTTCATACACAAATGTGGTTTGCCTTGTAAGTATTATGCTGTCAGGTAAAGCCCGCTAAAGGATCATAATACCAATAAAAAACAAAAAAGGTATAACAAGCAAAAAAGGTATAACATTATCATGGTTAAAGCCATTATACACTTTCGGTAAACAGTATTGTCCAAGTCCCACACTTCGTGTATCACAGCTTATATATAAAATAACAATCCTGTGGAAATTTAGGCTCAATCGGACGTTATCATTTTGTTGTAACTCTGCGCTGTGCTATAAAAACGGCTGTTGGCAACAAGCCGCGGCGACCGTGCCCTGTATAGGTTGGTTTCAAATAGTCGACTGGCGTAGTCCAGGGGCCAATTTCATAGAGCTGCTTAAGCAAAAAAATTACTTAGCATTACAATTGAGTGTTTACTTAGCATTACAATTGAGTGGAGTCTTGGCCGGTAATCTGATTTTACTAAGCAATGATTTTTTTTGCTTAAAGGCAGTGGACACTATTAGTAATTACTCAAAATAGTTATTAGCATAAAACCTTTTTTGGTGACAAGTAACGGGGAGAGGTTGGTGGTATAAAACATTGTGAGAAACAGCTCCCTCTGAAGTGCCATAGTTTTAGAGAAAGAAGTAATTTTCCAGGAATTTGATTCCGAGACCTCAAGCTTAGAACTTGAGGTCTCGAAACCAACCATCTAAACGCACACAACTTCGTGTGACAATTGTGTTTTCTTCTTGCATTATTATCTCGCAATTTTGATGACCGATTGAGCTCAAATTTTCACAGGTTTGTTATTTTATGCATATGTTGAGATACACCAACTGTGAAGGCTAGTCTTTGACAATTACCAATAGTGTCCACTGCCTTTAAGCAAAATTGTTTCATTAATAGCTCTATGAAATTGGGCCCAGATAGACAGCGTTCGGGCAATGTTTTTAGTCACACTATGGTCAAGGATTGTTCTTGTGCGAACTTGGCCCAGCTTTCCGATGTGTCACTTCAGTTCCGACTGGATACACATTCTGTTCAGTGGTATACAACAATTGTTGATATCAACCATAGAGTTATATATAAGAACTAGAGGGCGCACGAGTGATGCTTCGTGCACAAACGCCACGGGACCGCAAGATGACAAGCGCGTCATTCTGCACGCGCGTTGAATATGAAATATACGTTTGAGGTTTTTTTTATTGAACCCTCACGCGATGCTGTTTGTTCAACTTACAAAATGGCCGCACAAACACACGCTGTGAGATAGCTGTTTTGTCAACTTAGAAAATGGCCGCCTGCTCGCATACCGGGGCGCGTATATAGGCCAGTGCGCGCTCTAGTTCTTATATATAACTCTATGATATCAACCATTCAGTGTCTTGTCTTACTTCCGGTTTGTCGTTCAACGGTTGAGCACACTGTGATGCATATTCGCGAAGTCTACTCGAGCTCACTGCTATTAACGTCGAGGCGTATCTCACTTGGTTCTTGGGCAATCCAAAGAAGAAATTTGTTATTTTTTGTATCACGAAAAAATTGTAAATCGAACGCCAGGCAGGTGGGTTGAAGTTCTGAGATCAGAAAGTAGTAACGTTAAATTTGCGACATCAAACCGGGTACATCGTAACATACAGGAGATACAAATGAAGTATGAAAAAGCTGAATTTGGTCACTTATACTAGTTCGCAACTTTGCCTTTACAGAACACCTTTAAGCAATCTTCTCTGAACCGTCTGTTTGCAATTCCATAGATCAGAGGATTTAAAGCATTATTGGCATACAAAATAACGAGGACAGCTTGTGAAGTATCCATTAATTTCCGATCAACACTTGACCCACTTGAGTCAATCATGAATAATACAATGAAGAACCAATACGGGAGCCATGACAGCAAATACACCAAGCTAGTTATAAATAACATGATTGTAGTCTTGCGTTGAAGTGTAGCGCCGTTATTCTCAGCCTTCTTGGGGCGTCGGTTATCAACGACACGGGCCTTGTTAGTGTTATTCACGGCAGGTTGATCCGATGGTTTAAGGATGGGTTTGTTTCCCGGCACATTGTCATTTGTTGCTGATTCCGTAGTCACGGAAACGTTAAGGTTTTCGCTACTTTGCTGTGGTCGATTGTCCATGGCTGTGTCTTGGTAGCTGCAACCCGCTTGATTTGAACAGTCATCTCTCGATCGATCACTGACGTACTTTTCAATAATCGATACAGCCAAATGTTTATTTTGTGACGTTGAAGGTTGAACTCTTGTCGACAGCTCAGTCGCAGGATCACCAGCTGATGTCATCGCAAAAACCTTCACGTGGTTCCTTATCTTGTTGAAAACTTGCCGGTAACAAAAGGCTATCACCACAAGTGAAAACACAAATGCAAGGCCTTGGAAAGCCAGCAAGGTCTTTTGGTATTGCTGTTGACTTCTCAGTCTGTCAATCAAATCAGGGATAGTGGCGAGAAACGAACCGACTAGCGTGAACCACGCGGCTATCTTCCCCCGTCTCGGCGTGAGGAATCGCCGGTTTGATCGACACACGCAGTCGTAGCGATCCATCGCGATCAACACGGTGTTCGTAATGCACGCTGTTATCATAGATGTTCGTATATAACGGCTAACGTATAAAACCCTCGGCACTGTGCTGTTCATCAAAAGCAGAATTAAACAGCAAATATCCAAAGATAGGAAAATGCATACTGTAATGTCAGTCAACGCCAAAGCCATGATCAGAACATGAGTGCATGTCGTGAGAGTCTTCGTTGAGTACACCCGAAGGATGAGTGAGTTACCGATTACTCCAAATATCAGAGTAACACTCAAGAA
Source organism: Asterias rubens (assembly GCF_902459465.1). NCBI lineage: Eukaryota > Metazoa > Echinodermata > Asteroidea > Forcipulatida > Asteriidae > Asterias > Asterias rubens. The sequence goes on along the minus strand of NC_047074.1, from coordinate 11,331,478 downwards.
CACCAACCAGATAACCTGGGCTCCACTGTCCACAGGAAACAAGATGTCAACATCTTCAATTGGTGTGGAATTCGATTCCATGTTGTCGAGAAAGAAAAACTGTCAAATTCTTTTCCAAGTTTACACACGATTTTTTTTTTAGTCCAGAGTAAGTGAAAGCGACAATCTGGATTTGGATGCGTTTTAACCGCAGATGTCTTTCGTTTGAGGATGGTCAGTCATAGAAACTGTATCAACGTGATATAACGCGCTTCAAAGTGTCACTCATCAACAAATAATAGTGAAGAAAAAAGACGTAGACTGTAGCAACTCGAGCAGTGAGATATATGCAGATTAACACTGGACTGTGTTTTCGGAAAATTAACTTGGTTATCCGGGTCTCTTTCAGGTTTTGAAATGCTATAGCCTACTCCAGACTACTAATAAGCATCATTGTACGTACTTCATGCAAATGCGTGGAAAATATTGACGTCACATGTCTGTTTTTCGCTGTGGATGTTGCGCAGTGGGTTTTGCCCACAGCTTTTCCTGGTAACGAGCAATGGAGAGGTGTCGATATAGTATTAAATTATTGTGAGAAACGGCTCCCTTTCAAGTGACGTAGTTATTGACAGAGAGGTACGCTCGAGTTTGTGACGTCCGTGGTCGCTTTGCTTTCGCTAAAAGGAAGAACCGAAATTAAAGGCACTGGACACTTAGAATTACTCAAAATAATTTTTAGGATAAAGACTTTCCTGGTAACGAGCAATGGAGAGGTGTCGATATAGTATTAAATTATTGTGAGAAACGGCTCCCTTTCAAGTGACGTAGTTATTGACAGAGAGGTAACATCTCACTAAATAAAATACTTAAAGCCATTGGACACTTTCGGTAAAAAAGTATTGTCCGAGGCTCACACATCGTGTACCACAACTTATATATTAAATACCAAACCTGTGAAAATTTAGGCTCAATCGGTCATCGGAGTCGGGAGAAAATAGCAGGAAATCCACCCTTGTTTCCTCACGTTTCGCCGTGTCATGACAGATTTGTTATTATTCTTTATGCTGGGATACACCAAGTGAAAATAATTGGCTTTGATAATAACCAAAAGTGTCCAGATCCTCTAGTGCGCCAAACTTGCTACCACAGTTTAAACACGGTTCAAAATCTACCCTGAACAAAATTACTGTCATTCTTGAAACCTACAAAATGAATCAGCACTTGGCATGTTTGCTTTACCTAATCAATTCACTTCACGAAGAAAACCACACATAAGATGAATTATTAATAATTTGCACCGCGGAGGTTTTATTTTCTTCATTATAACAAGTATCATGATTTTAAAAGGGCTTGATTTAATCAACTCACATCTCTGGGAACGAATGTAGGCAGAACGTGGTACTGGAATGACTGGAAAACTTGGTTAAAAAATTTAATCTGAGTCGGTTTATTGTCCCCCTAATACTTTGGAGTTGAAGACAAATTGTCTTTGGAAACTCGACCCAATTGAATTGTTATTGCTAAAGGCAATATGCCGAAGGCTTTTAACGCTGTGTATCAATCTTAACAATAGCTTAAAGGAATACGTTGCCGTGGATAGAACGAGTTGGTCTATAAAGATCATTTGCAACCGTTTGTTATAAAATGCGTATGGTTGGAAAGATGTTTGGAAAGATGTTTTAAAAGTAGAATACAATGATCCACACAAGTTTGCCTCGAAATTGTGTGGATCATTGTATTCTACTCTCACAACATCTTTTAACACATATGATTTTTTTTGTAAAAAAAATGGTTACAAACGCCTTTCAAAAACAAACTCGACCGATCCAAGGTAACGTGTTCTTTGTTGTCACCCTTACACCGATAAGTATAATATAACAATTTAGCAACTGGACTCCCTCCGCAGATACACTGTAACATGCGGTAGGAGGAGATTTTGCTCGCTTGTGTTTGTAGAAAAGAAACAAAATCATCTTTTAATAAAACTCGAAAGTCATAAGGCCTACGCATATAAGTCGTTTTTGTTGACGTGTAAAATGTCGACGCTATTGATGATGAGAAAAGGTCACTCTTTACCCAACAAATAGCTCATTTGTAAAGAATATCCTTCACCATTCATATTGGTATTGCCGAAAAGTAACGCTTGAGCAATTAATCAATATGAGCATAAAAGACAGATAAAAAACATGAAAAGCTATTGTGTTCATGTTCACCTTATAAAAAAAAATTACCATACAAATTAGCGGTTGCCGTTAACGAGAGGCACTTGCTGCTCCCAAAGGGACTTGTACTTTTATAACAAACATAACTGAACAATACAAAAAGTGCATTAATTAGCATAACGCCCGGTTCATGCTTCATGTGCGAATGCGAAGCGATTGTTAACGTCAGAGGCCTGTTGAGTCGAACACAGTTCAATTGCAAATTATTCTTTAAAATTCGTATCCAACCAGGATAAAACCCTGGCTTTCTTTGAAAAAATCAAACTTTATTTTAGCAATTTCAGTAATCCTAGTATTAAGGATTTTTCTTGTCCAGCAAACTCGGTCGTGGCAGGGACGAGAGGGGTATGAAAAGAACTATACTCAGTACTTTCCCGAGTTCTGTGAAAAATAAAGATCCGCCAGGCCATACTTGTGTGGGACTCGAAACCATGACCGCTGCATTGGTAGAGCAGATGTCTTACCGCCACCGAGCTAACTCGATGGCCAGAAGCAGTTTAAATCTTTACTCTCTGCAACTGTTATAGAATGTTGTATTTTGAGTTTTTAAAATAATGTGGTCCCGTATTTGTTAAAGGAAGAAACGTAATCGTCATGCTCTTTAGATCTGAGAACTACAAATTACATGGAGAGTAACGAAAACAAAAACATGTTTTTTCTCTTGTCAGTTGAAACTGGAACAAGTTAATGTGTGCCCCCAACTTGAAGGGTCGTCTGTGGACTTGTGGCGACAAAATGATGAGAGAAAAAACACCGTTGTTGGACGAATTTGTGTGCTTTCAGATAGGAATAAACGATTCCTGGCTAGAAATCTGTTATTATTTTAGTGAGAAATTACCTCGTTGTCAAAATCTATGCTACTGCAGAGGGAGCCGTTTCTCACAATGTTTTATACTATCAACAGCTTTTCCAATGCTCGTTACCAAGTCAGATTTCAAGTTAACATTTTGTTTACCAAACGTGTAACGCACTCAACAACTTCAAGAGGGAAATAAAAACACACGTGTTCACTTAGACCTTCATTGGGTTTGAGTTATATTATGTTTATTCTTGATTTTCTATTGTTTACTTTTTTTCATTTTATGTAGGCGCCTCGGGCGTTTTTCTAGAGAAGTGCGAGTTATAAATCCATTTTATTATTATTAATATTAAGGCGATTTCTCATAAAACAATACAATACAATAAAAACATGTTTAAAGCCATAATACACTTTCGGTAAACAGTATTTTCCAGGTCCCACACTTCGTGTATCACAACTTATATACAAAATAACAAACATTTGAAAATTTCGGCTCAATCGGTCATCGGAGTCGGGAACAAAATTACTGGAAAACCCATTCTTGTTTCCGCGCGTTTCGCCGTGTCATGACATGTGTTTAAAATGAATCCGTAATTCTCGCTATCGAGAATTGATATTGTTTTATTATTTTTTTTTTTAAGTAAAGCATTTCATGGAACAATACTTCAAGGGAAGTCTTTCACCATTACCTTCTGTAAGTCCTGTAAATTATTTGTAAATCTGTGCAATTTTTTGTTCTGTACCGAATTAGTATAATGGCTTTCAAACTAAGTTATGTACTACTAAAAGGCACTGGACACATTTGGTTTAATTGTAATTGTCAAAGCAGTCTTCTGATTTGGTGTATCTCATCATGCATTAAATAACAAACCTGTGAAACTTTGAACTCAATTGGTCGTTGGAGTTGGGATCAGAGAATGATGGAAGAAAAAACGAACGTTGTGTAGTTTCATATTATGCGGCTGAGGTATCAAACTCAACTCAATTTTTTTAGAGAGAAATTCCTTTTGTTTAAAAAAAAACTTGGTTACTTCATAGGGATCTGTTTCTCTGTAAGTTTTATACTATAACAACAGCTTTAAAGACAGTGGACACTATTGGTAATTGTCAAAGTCCAGTCTTCTCACTTGGTGTATCTCAACATATGCATGAAATAACAAACCTGTGACAATTTGAGCTCAATTGGTCGTCACACGAAGTTGTGTGCGTTTAGATGGTTGATTTCGAGACCTCAAGTTCTAAACTTGAGGTCTCGAAATCAAATTCGTCGAAAACTACTCCACTTCAGAGGGAGCCGTTTCTCACAATGTTTTTCACTACCAACCTCTCCCCAGTTACTCGTTACCAAGTAAGAATTCTTGCTAATAATTATTTTGAGTAATTACCAATAGTGTCCACTGCCTTTAAGTTGTCATGCTTACAAGTCGTTTGATCACTTACTGATAGTGTCCATGACCTTTAATTAGTCAATTACGGAACCCGCTGTTGTGTAATCACTTTCTTATTATCAACATTCTAATCTTACTATACCATCCACACGTTCACGTTGGATCTCAAAGACGTTTAGCAAAGGTTAATCCACTGATTAAGCTGATAACACCAAGAGCAAACGATGCGCCAGGAGTACATGCTGATGGAAAGAGAACGGATTGTAAAACAATGTCAACCTTTAGAAGCTGCTATATATATACACACATAAATGTATCATACATTAAATAATAAACCACAAGGGAAACTGACTGGGTACATTTTTAAATGATTTTGAAAAATTGACTAGAGCGGGATTTGAACCATAATGAAGAGGGTAGATGGCCTTAGCTTTCGATCCAATTCGGACCTTCTTCAGAGGCATAAAACAAGTACAAACAAATACATATTATCCATTTATAGAAAAAGAGAGGGGGAAAGGGGTTAAGGAAAGGATCCATACAGAAGCGGGAAAATAACAGCCAATCAAAGTTTCTATTTCAGAAAACAATATTGGTGGCTATGAACCAATATATATATGAACCAATATATAAAATATCAAATAATAAACCAAAAGGTTATATATATATATTTGTATATACATAATGAATAGGGTAGATGGCCTTAGCTTTCGATCCAATCCGGACCTTCTTCAGAGGCATAAAACAAGTACAAACAAATACATATCCATTTATAGCTTTCGATCCAATCCGGACCTTCTTCAGAAGGTATATATATATATTTTTTTTTATTTTTTTTCTATTTACATGATTCATCTGTAAAGTAAAATATAACTTTGCTCCCTTGAATATCTCTCGTTTTCTAAATGTAATATTTGAGTCCCATTGCTTTAATTGTTTAATTATTGTTCAGTGCCATTCTCCTTGAGCGGCCTTTTCTGGGGATTTTGGCTTGTTATAAACTAAATTATTTGTACCACTATTAAAACTCAATTTGCCATTAAAGGCAGTAGACACTATTGGTAATCACTCAAAATAATTATTAGCATAACACCTTTCTTGGTGACCAGTAATGGGGAGAGGTTGATGGTATAAAACATTGTGAGAAATGGCTCTCTCTGAAGTGCCATAGTTTTCGAGAGAGAAGTAAGTTTCCACGAATTTCGCGACCTCAAGTTTAGAACTTGAGGTCTCGAAATCAACTATATAAACGCAGACAACTTCGTGTGACAAGGGTATTTTTTCTTTCATTATTATCTCAGAAGTTCGATGACCGATTGAGCTCAAATTTTCACAGGTTTGTTATTTTGTGCTTATGTTGAGATACAACAAGTGAGAAGACTGGTCTTTGACAATTACCAATAGTGTCCACTGCCTTTAATTAGCAGAATAAACATCATAGCTCTACGGATCCGAATTGTGGGTTCATGCATCATTTAATCTATTGTTCCTTTTCAAACAAAATAAACATGTCAAAAGGAGGTATACTGATCTGTTCTATTGATTGCCTTGATGGTCTATAATTAAATAAATTGAGCATTTTATAACATTTCCTATGTTATTTTCACTCGTGTGTATAAACACAAATGAGGACATGTTATTATCATTTCTGTAGGGAGAACAAAAAAAACAAGACAAATGAGTTGGACATAAACTTACCGGTTGACGTGGTACTTGCTGATGTAGTTCCATCACCGGCAACTAAACAACAATATTTACCAAAAAAATAACTTAATGACAAGTATAATTATACAAACCTTTGGATTATGATTTATTGTCATTTCCCGCCTTCGTGCATCACCGCTGATCCGCCGCCCAGTACTTAAGCATGCATGCAGCATCAGAGTCCAGCATTCTCCAGAAGACGATCAGAGCATACTGATCGAAACGTCGAGTTAATCCCACGGTTCTTTTCAGAACCACCCCAACTCATTTAGAGATTGTTATTACATGGTGTTACCGCAAACTCTTCTATATATTGTCATGTTATTAACATTTCAGTCACACAAAATTGATCACAGCGATGCAAATTTATGAAGTTAGTTGATATGCTTAGCATTTTTTTAATGACACCAACTTCGTGGTAAAAAAAAATACCTTGTCCTTATTTTATTTTTATTTTTTTTAAAACTACGGTATTTTCAGAGGGTGCCGTTTCTCGCGGTGTTGTATACTTTCAACGGCTCTCAATTGCCCGTTGCCAAGTAGGCTTTTGTGACCACATTTATTTTGAGTATTCATAGCAATAGTGTCCAATATGTGTCAACTGCCTTAAAGGGAAGGTACACGTTTGGTAATTACTCAAAACAAATATTAACTTAAAAACTGTCTTGGTAACGAAAATTGGAGAGCTGTTGATAAAACATTGTGGGAAACGACTCCCTCTAAAGTAACGTAGTTTTTGAAAAAGAGGTAATTTCTCACTAAAAATAATAATGAAATATTTCTAGCTAGAAGTCTTTTATTCTTATCTTAGAGCACACAAATTCGTCCAACAAGGGTGTTTTTTTCTTTCATAAATTTCTCCCCCAACTTCGATGACCAATTGAGCCCAATTTTCACATGCTTGTTATTTTATGCTTATGATGGGATACACCAAGTGTGAACACTAGTCTTTGACAATTACTAATATACAAATATTGACTGCTTCGAGTGCTATGGTTAAAACTATGACTCCCGAGGTAATCCCCGGAGCGTTCTATTTTTTCCGAGGCGAAGCCGAGGGAAAATAGAACGCTACGGGGACCACCGAGGGAGTCATAGTTTTTAACCATTGCACGAGTAAAAGCAGTCAATATTTGTTTCATAACACCCCAAACATTTCTAAATACTATACTATTGTTATTAAGTTACAGACCCGAATGCTACAACCCACGGACGACGCGAAAACAGATTGCAAACACTTTTACTGTACTGCATGTAGTGTCGTGCAATCCGAAATGGTTACAGACTATTAATTTATCATCCTCGTACACGCAACGGTCGTCTGGGTACTGCACGCCATGTGCTAGTCTTCGGACTAGCGCACGGCAAACCGACGCACTATCACACGGCCGTCGTCTAGCAAAACTAAGACATGTCATGTGACGCGCTCTAAACCAATGAGCAGGCAGAATACTTGCAAGGGGTGTTATAATAGTGTACAGTGCATTTAGTAACCCAACAATGGCTAGATGCTTACCTGGTTCTTCTGGGGTCTCCACAGTCATGGCAGGCCCGGCCATAAAACTAAGTTGAGAGGAGGTGACACCGAGATAGAAGTAGCTCCTGCTGGGTTTCCCTGCTAGCACAATGGTAGCCCTTTTTGAGAAGAAAACAGTCACAAAGCATGATCTTAGATCTTGTCTTTGTACCAAAAAATTCAAATCTCTTCTGAAAACTGTTCTCATGTCGCAGGTTTTCAAAAGACAGAGTTGTTTGTGTCTGTTGACTTTCGTTTTGTTTTTGTTTTGTTTTATTAGAAGGAAATAATATAGCTCAGGTTTGTGTAGTGGTGTTTTGCCTCGCCTTCAACCTCTGGGACCCGGTTCGAATCCCACCGGGAGCACGATGAGGGATTGTGTTTTACAGCCCTGACGGGACTGCGTGGGTTTTCACTGAAATAATTTTCTGCGGTTTTCCTCTTACATCTAAATGTGAACTTTTTTTACTGTCTATTATCGTCTCGTTTGGCTTTATGTCAGAGCGTTGACGATTTTTTTTTTACATTAGCAGACAAAATATAATATGATAAACAATAAGCATCGGCGAACTGGAAACCACCTGGACCAGTCTTGGTAGCCAACCACTCTACGTATTTAAACCAACAGTATATAGTCATGTCCGCTGGTTGGCTAAGGAACAAATGTTGACTACTTTGGGCGCCTCGGAAAAAGAGAAATCTCAAGGGATCACCTCCGGTGCCTTGGTTTGAACCATAGCACGAGTAAAAAACAAGTAGCCCAAATATTTGTTTTATAAATCCCCATACATTATTGACATTGCATACAGGTTGTTTTTACAGCTGGAACAAATCACAAAACTAATAGAATAACACACAGTCATGTACTTTAAATCGGTTTGCAGACTATTTTCATCCGCGCACACGCTCGTCTTCGCTATTTGATACACAGACTAGGGCCGTGTCAGAATTGCCGACTTTGGCTACAGCTACGGCTAGATCAGCGCGTCTGTCTGTGTTGAAGAATAGCAGACGCGCGCGCCCTAGCCGTGGCTGTAGCCGAAGTCGCCAATTCGGACACGGCCTAGATGTACAACTGATTGGGTTCGAAGTGTGTCATTCTGCGCTGGTTTACGGTATAAGCTATGAAAGACGTCTCGGTTCCGCGCAGAACGATTATATTACCCTGGTTGTTAACGGTATCACAGTTAAAACCTGGTAATTGCTAATGGGATTGTACCCCGGTTGCTAATGGTAAAATGTCGCCGTTGGTGCGCCTTTTAAGACATATCAAGTGACGTGCTATTAACCAATCACAACACAGAATCGATGTTTGAGGTGTTACAAACTATAAAAACTATTGGCTAAAAATCAAACTTGTGACTTTTATAGTACGAACAAGTTGACAAATTACTCCTTCGATGGCTCTAGTACGTAATGTTAACAAATACATAATTCAAAACGAAATTCAGTAGAATTGTTAGCCAAATTTGTATGCACATCTGCCAGCTTCATGTCCCACGCTATGGCAGATGATTTACAGGTACTCGTGTACGGTGCGAGTATCTTTCTTGTTCTACATCGAAACATGTTTTACAGACTCTTCAATATCTGCAGATTGATCTTGAATCAGAGTCTTATTACCTGAATTGAAGCGGTCCTTCGTCCTGGACTGGAGCATTCCAAACCCCGAGGAGAGTCTTCCAACCTGTGTCATTGGTGTGTCCCCATGCAGACTGTAAACAAAATGACCACATACACAGAATGATGACAATTGTGGTTAAAGGCTCTGGGTGGACACTATTGGTAAATATTACTAAAAATAAATTCGGGTACGATTTGGCAGGAGATTCCCCCACCCGGAGATTTAATCTCCCATAATGGCAACATGTGTACAAACGTTTTCGAATAGCGCCCTCTTTTGAATTATCCTCCCCCAGCCCATAGGAACAGAATCTCCGGCGGACACTATATTTTAATAAGCCACTTCGGAATGTCAGTGGCGCATGTCTGTTACTGCTGACAACGGACTTTGTCTATCTCCCGTAACCTTTTGACAATACCCGCTGATATTGTCAAAAGGTCACGGGAGATAGACAGAGTACGTTGTCAGCAGTAACAGACATGTATGTGCAGCTGGAACTCCGAAGTGGCTTATTTCCTGTGTGTAAACCGGCCTAAACTACTGGCTACCCCTGCTCACATTGTTGACTGAGTGGCACTCTAGGAGGGCCGTGTCCGGGGGTGGGTAAGCGAACGTCCCGACCGCTACATTGGTGTCACGGGCAAGGTCAGCACGACGTGCCTGGATGAAGAATCCACCGATTAGGATGTCACCTTTGACGGTGATATTTACTGGAGTAAAGAAAGAAAAAACAACGAAGAAAAAAAAACATTGTAACTGAGGTAACGACCTTTTCAGATTAAACTATTTTTCTTCTTCCACATTGTGTTATTTTTATTTGAGAAATATGTGCAGAAATTACAGCCTCGGAATTATTAAAGAAGGATTTGAAAATGTGCATGGTGGAAATACGATATGGAAATGTGTGCGGTAACACCATGTAATGACTATCTCTAAATGAGTTGGGTTGGTTCTGGAAAGAACTGTTGGTTTCAACTCGACGTTTCGATCAGTATGCTCTGATCGTCTTCTGGAGAGACTATTGTTATGGGACTTGTGTTTGTTTGATGGCATAATAATAGTATAAGTCTAAATTACTTCCGCAGAGTAGATTTTCTAAACACCAACCCGTTGTAAGTTATTATGTTCAGCTTGATTCAGTCATTTTAAATTAAGATGAGATAGTTGTGATACCAAGTTGCACCATGGTGGGTCATTTTGTCACATACCAGTCAAGGATCCGCCGGCCGTATAACTGTCTGCATTCGTAGAGATAGTAAACGGTGGTGAATCGGTGTCGTTGGCCAGACTAGTACCGTTGTTATGGCCGAAGGGGACCATATCCGTGCAGAGGTTGGCGTACTTTTTTATTGGGACTCGACCATGGTATCCGAGCACCGCGGGGACGAGGATAACAAATAGCGTGATGTACATCTTCATGAGAAGTATCCAAACTTACCGGCCAAACTGTAAATTGAAACATGAACAAGCATTATTAATTACCGGAAACTCAAAATAAAAATGTATTGTTCATCCTTACCACAACAATTAAAACAATAATAGGCTGTATCAAAAGCGTTGGATGGTAGTTAAAGCCATTGGACCCTTTTGGTTCAGAAACAAAACAAGTTCACAGATTTACAAATAACTTACAGGGTTTACAGAAGGCAATGGTGAAAGACTTCTTTTGAAATATTATTCCATGAAATGCTTTACTTTTTGAGAAAACAGCAAAACAATATAAACTCTCGTTAACGAGAATTACGGATTTATTTTAAACACATGTCATGACACGGCGAAACGCGCGGAAACAAGGGTGGGTTTTTCCGTTGTTTTCTCCCGACTCCGATGACCGATTGAGCCTAAATCTTCACAGGTTTGTTATTTGATACAGAAGTTGTGGTACACAAAGTGTGGGCCTTGGACAACACTGTTTACCGAAAGGGCCCAATGGCTTTAACCATTACATGAATTATGACTGGCACACAACTTCGTGTTACCATGTAGTGCGACACGGGTTTTTTGTTATATCTCGCAACTTCGATGGCCGATTGAGCTCAAATTTTCACAGGTTTGACATTTTATGCATATGTTGAGATACACCAACTGTGAAGACAGATCTTTGACAATATTACCAATAGTGTCCAGTGTCTTTATAACCACCATTTCTTCTCAGAACCAACACCATGATCAAAAGAGATTATTACACAATATTGTGCTACGGCAAAACCTCACCTGATTATACTACCAGTCAAAGTTTCAAATCCTACTTGCTAAATAGCGAACAAGGTGCTATCGCAAACTTCGCCTGATTAAACTCCCATCGTGCAAAGTTTCACACCCTTCTTTATTGTTGGTTTTACATAGAAAATGGGACGTTTGTTGGTCCTTTCTCTATGGTTGGCCATAGACTTGATGCAAGTCCCTTTCTCGTGCGAGGTCCATAACACATGTGATGCGCCAGCATGCAACTACAGTAACAAACCCATAATACAAGTAGGCCTGTACGGTGGCAAAGGATTGGGACTTGTGTCAAGTCTAGGTTGGTCACGACCTCCTGGCCCTGACAAACCACGGAGGCGCCTTGATGCCATGTATCAAAGTCACGGTCGAGTTGTCACATTTTGTTATAGTCATCCTTTTTTGTAAAGTTTGTTTCGAAAAGGTGTTCATCAAACGAAATACTTGGCCAATGGTGCGTATACTTTGTGGCATTGTAATAATTATTATAAGCAACCGGGTTACTTTACTTTCAGGTCAATGGCTATCCGGAATTACTTTTATTCATAAAGTTGGGTTTGGTTATGACCTTCAGAGCAGCCGAGTGGCGCGGGCGGCAGGACCAGTGTCATGCTTGCTTTAATAACTGCAGATTGTGCGAGTGAATTCCTCTGATTTCTTGTTAAACTACCCTTAAAGGCAGTGGACACCATTGGTAATTGTTAAAGACTAGCCTTCACAGTTGGTGTATCTTAACATATGCATAACATAACAAACCTGTGAAAGTTTGAGCTCAATCAGTCATCAAAGTTGCGATATAATAATGAAAGAAAAACAAACCTTGTCACACGAAGTTGTGTGCGTTTAGATGGTTGACTTCGAGACCTCAAGTTCTAAATCTGAAGTCTCGAAATCAAACTCATGGAAAATTACTTCTTTCTCGAAAACTATGGCACTTCAGAGGGAGCCGTTTCTCACAATGTTTCATA